>NW_027273861.1:490000-1090000 GCF_046630095.1 Trachinotus anak | reverse complement strand
TATCTACAGCAGCACTCTTATTTTCCAACTTCTGAATTGCTCCATCAAATTCCTGCATAATGTTCTGCATGAGCAACAGGAAACATCCAGACACTGTGGCATCATCCTCATCACTGCTGTTGGTAGCATCAGCACCATTTCTACACATAACCACCCAGATAATGTGCAGTCCTCCTTTCCCAGTGACATAAAATAACATTTCAGAGCAGGCCAACCAACACTCCAAAATCCACCGAATTGCAATAGATAACCAATACGATTGTAAATGCCTCAGTATCTCTTTGTATTGTACTTTCAGAGATTCTGCTTTTTTGGCTGAGCATGAGAATTTGCAGTAGATTTTTAGGACAATGGATTCTATATTGTAACCTGCAGTGCGGATTCTGTTTGCATTTCTCAGGGTGTTGTGGATTTTGCCGTTGCCCTTTACGATGTCTGGACTGACTTCAGTTTTTGGAATTATGCTTGTCAAAATCTACAGATACATTGTCAGCATCATATGCATTAATCTGGCTCACACACAGGCCACTTGCTTCTGTGATGTTTGTTTGTTTCCTCTGCTGGTTTCCTGTGTGTGTTAATACCATAGAAGGACCAAAAGTTGAGAGATGGCAACTTGTCATGTTAACCTAGCTGATGGGGCCACTACTTTGCATTTTACATAAAATGGGGACAGCTGCACATGGGGACAAAGACCTTACTTTCTGTAGAAGTGTCCCATGGTCTCATCAGACTCTTTGCCCATAATAACCACCGCATGTTTGGAGAAAAAAGGGTGGGGCTTGCAAGCCGATTAACACCATTATAAGGAAGGAAAATGAAGTGGATATGTTTAACCAACATCTCAAGACATCAGCCAGGAAGTTAAAGTTTGTATTGCAAATGGGTCTTCCCAATGGACAATGACCCCCAAGCATGTTTCCGAAGTTGTAGTAAAATAGCTAATAGACAACAACTCAAGGTACTGTAACCCAGATAACAAAATATATCTGGCCCATACTTGGGCCACATGCTTGTTTGCTTTTGTCCTGAATACAACCCAAGTCCCACGGCCCAAAACTGGCCCACATACAGCATGATAGTCAGATGCTACTTAAATACCTGGACAAATTCTAGCACACACAGAAAATCTTCTGGCTGTAAGCCATACTGGGGGGCCAGTTCCCAGATGTGGAAATATATGGGCCAGACTTGGGCCAAAGAGCCTGTTTGGCCAGAAGTTTCATTTTGCTCTCTGGGACTGGTGTGGCCATCACAAAGCCCTGAGTTCAATCCAAATGAAAATTTGTACGCAGAACTTTGGTTCTGTCAGGAGCAATGGACCAAGATTCCAGCAACTTACTGCGAGAAGCTTGAGGAAGATGTTTGACCCGAATTAAAACATTTAAAGACAATGCTACCAAATACTAACAAAGTGCATATAAACTTCTGACACACTGGGGAAGTGATGAAAGACAGAAAGAAATAATTCTCTCTCCTATTATTATGACATTTCACTAAAATGAAGTAGTCATCCTAACTTACCAAAGACATATGTTTTCTGGGGTTAAATATCAAGAATTGTGCAAAAGTAAGTTTAAGTGCATTGGCTGAGGTGTTTGTGAACTTCTGACTTCAACTGTATGAAAACTAAACTGAGGCTGCAGGTGTGCAGGTTGCTTGCTTCCTCACAATCATTTGACAACTTTACCCATCACCAGATGGAGACACCCAGACACACCTACTTTCAATGAACTGAATTGCAGACACACGCTGATATTACATTTTCAGGGGCTATATTAGCAGGTGGTACACTCGTTGGGGCAGTCAGTAAATTTTGGTAAGATGGATTGACATGTCTCGGGAGCAGTGCCATGGCTGCTGATAAAGGTGGATGTCATTCTGGTGGCTGGAGGCGCTGTGGTTGCTGGTACTGAAGCTCCTGATGCTGAGACACTGGTCCTGTGGGGTATCCACAGCAGATCTGCAAATCGGCACTTACTGTCTTGTATGTGTTCAGGGGGCCAAGAAAGCCCACCTCCAGCTTGTCACCACTATGTTGCTGGCTCTTTGTTTCCATCTGTGATTTTTTTCTCTCACTTTGGGATTTCAGCTTCTGCCATGTCTTGTCAGTGACACTGTGACATTTTGAGGGACAATGTTCCTGACATCCTGTGGGACTGTCTGTTCTTTTACACTTCCACAAAGTTTTCGGGTCCATAAATCTACATGTCCTTACTATAAACCTCTTGTGACTGATGCCAGGGCATGGATGTCTGCAACAACTAAAGTTCCTTTATTGATACTGAAATATGAAAAGAGATGTCAAAATGTATATGAGCATATCTCTAGTACAAGCACAAAGTGATTTAGACTAAAAGCTGGTTTATTTCTGTGAATATACATTTCAGAAACCCAGTATCCAAAATCAGAATGAAAGTGCTGGACTTATAATTGTAGACTTCCCTCTGAACTAGATTTTACTGTTACAGTATATGAGAGTCTTGGTAGAGTTACATGCCTGTAGATGTAAGGATGTTAAAATCCCAGCAGGTCTGAGACAGTAGGGAATTCATCCCAAAATAGACAAAGCAAAATTGAGATTTCTGATAAGTGCTTGAAAAATAACAAGTAACCTGCTGCAAACATTAATCTTATAATGTATTTACCTTGACAGTTCTCATATTCACCAGTCATCATACAGACAAGACTAGTATTTGACATCCCTGAACCCTATTTAAAACAGTATTGATGTGACTTTAGTGACTGTCCATTTTGACTACTGAAGGTCCTTTACACCTATGGTCCACCAAGACACATGTCGTCTCTTGTTGTGGGTGATTGGACCTCTTCTCTAGACTGAGTGAATACAGACTGTGTGTGTGATATTTCCCTTAACCTCCCATATTAGTTTTGTTGCAACTGTTAGCTCTGCCTAGCTTCAACCTGAGCAGGGGCCAGTCAGCCAGAGTAGACAACTAAGGTCCCATCTTCAGGTGTCTTGTCAAACACTTTGTTCAACCAAAAGTCAAAAACCCAGTGATATTCTGTTTACAATAATATATAACAAATCAATTCAGCATTTACAACATTTCAGCACTTGCTCACTTGTCAAGTTGGCATTTGAGACTTTGGAGGTGGGGACAGTGGCTGAGGTCCCCACTCCTTTAATTGGTCACTTTCATCTAAGTATATACTTAGATGCCTTGTTGGCCGCTGGATCATATGTCAAGTTTGCTGCCATTTTGGATTGGGCAAGACTGGCTGCTGTTTTTCCAGATTAAAAGCGCTATAAAATTTAAATGTCTCAACTGATTTCAAAGAGTCATTTTTATATTCAAGAATTTAGATCTTTGTAGAGTAGAAAGAAATTTTGTCCTGAGACTGTACGGGTCCATCTTATCGGGGTCATTGTTTTTGGTGAATGGTGAACTGAATATACAGTATCTGTTTGCAGCAAATTAACGTGCACCAGAAGGTGGCGGTCATGCATGAAAAGGCTGTTTGCCAACTGCTTTAAGTTTTTTTAGATGCAGAGCCTGGTCTTTTTTTCCCCATTATCACTTTCTATAAATTGTTTGCTTTGCAGAACTGAAATCATAGCTCGTCTTTAAGCTAGCTACCGTACTGAATATAGTGGTGGAACTTGTACCAGCCTGTAATCCATTTTGTGTTTTCAAACTGCTGCATAATTTTGTTCATGCATGTTGAATAGAATTTCCATTGAATTTACAGTATACCTTTACTGCACTTCTTTTTTTCAATGTGTGCATAACAAAAATGTATGTGGAGCTGAATTATATCTGGAATAATGTTGCCCCAACTCTGGGCTTCCACAGTTAGAGGTAGAGATGCAACTGCGTCAGCATGTGTCCCACCATGGCCGCTCTCCCTTTTACGCAGACATCAATCTGGCTCTGTGAATACCTGCATACCAGGTAGGCAGAAGAATAGTGGCTCCCATCCTGTGTTTGTACCTTTTAAACAGAAGAGTGAGGTGTATAAAAGGGGTTATTGTTTAAGTGGTAAAACATATACTCACATTGTTTTGGTTACTAAAAGAAATCTGTACTTCTATAGTAGTTTACAGTAATTCATTTAGTTTGGAGCAGCTTAAATGAATTTGTATCATTCAGGATATTTTTCTACCTGTCTCCTCTCTGTGGTGAATATTCTCTAGCCTCGGACACCGGACCAACCAGGTTAACAAAGGCAGTGGCAGCATTACTTTATCTTAAAAAAAATGTAATAATTAGACTTATTACATTATTATTGCGACTTGGCTGCCCTGGAGTATATACTACCCAGAAATCACCATAAAACGCTGTCTGGAATCTGAATTACTTTATACTGATATTGCCCAAAGCTGTGCACAAGGGGTGCAAATTTACTTTCATTTCTTGTGAAGGAGGTAGAGATACCACAGGTCTCTTTTTCCACCACGCTAGTCAGTAAAATACACCTTGTTGCGTTTGAACTATTCAAAGTTTTAAAACTTTTATTTAATTTCAATTTTAATTTAAATATTTGGTGCAAGGCAAATCACTTGCTGATGCTATTCAAAATACGTAAATACAATGCTAACAAGTACAAGTCCATCACGTCGATTTATCTGAAGTATCCAGAGAGGTGAAACATTTTTTAACAGCAGATTCCTTTAAATGGATTTTGGCGTGACGTTCCCTCCATACACAGCTGGGCGAATCGGGTACCCCACTCAAGGCTGCCCGGATCCTTACGGAGGGGAGGGGGGCAGGGTCTGCCCCTAAAGTGTGCCGATAAAATGCAGTGATAGTTATAATTTACTAGGATGTTTTCACGTAACGCTAATGTTGATCAATGCACATCAGAAGCTTGGTGGGCAGCGCGTCGGCAGGAAGTACCGACGGATCTGAGGTCAGCTTGAAAATTAACGGTACCCGTTAGGTAAGAGTCTAAGCACGGACTGTTTGCTAGCGTAGCCAGCTAGTCATGCTTATTAGCTACTCGTTATATTACATGTAGCCAGTCTCCTGGTATCTCTGCTGACACATTAATGTCGTGTGTTGAAGGACAGAGCGTTCTACATCTCCCACCAGCAGCCTGAAAGGGACGTCGACTGTTTGCGGTGGTTATTAAGGTAGCTAACGTTATTGCGGCTAATAGGCTATCATTACTGTGACCATAGCCAAACATAGTTAATGAGCTAGCTGCTAGCTGCAGTAACATACTATACTTTATTTTAATGTTGTCCTTGATACACTACAGCGTACACTTCATTTTTTCTTCAGGACAGAAATCCCGTCACATAACTAACTCCACTTATAGTTCAATGAAATGATCTATTCTAGCCCGACGTTGACCCCATTAACCTAACCTTAGTGGTTAACACCATCCCCCCCTAACTTTAATTCCACTAGTGTAACACAGGGCCTCACCACTTCAGCCTTTGTTATAAATTGATGTCAGTGTGTCTATGTTCAACAATGTAAGAAATTGTAACGGGTACACTCCATATTTTTATGACAATTGAAACATCATGTGGAATGAAACTGGCTCCAAGCTCAAATGAAAGCTACTGAATATGGATAGGTGCAGTCTAAGTCCTGGCTTAAGGCTAAAACCAGAACCATGAACTTGGCCTGACCTCTTCCACCACCATGGAAATGTCAGGCATTCCTGCCACATTTGCACTGATGATGTCCTGAACCAGTTCATTGAGGAGGCTTGTACCTCTGCCAACATGCATTTCGGTGGAGTACAGCAGATGAAAAAACATACAAACGTTGGTGTAGCTTGGTGAACTACATAAATGGAAGAATTCCTGAATTGATACAAGGGGTTGACGGATATGTTTTTTTTTTTTTCAGGGCTGGTTGTGATGCCAATTAGTAGTAGTCAAGGAGACAGATAACTGATATTAGGGACTGATATACCACCAAAAAGTTACTGCCACGTGATGTCCAGGTTTTTTTTTTTTTTTGTTTGTTTTTTTGTCCACCCCATCTAAATAACAGAGAAACCTATGTGTATCATGCAATACTATATATTCCAAAGTGATCATACAGGTGAATCAACACCTCTCTAGAACAATTTTAACGAAAATTGAAACACACCACGTGCATGAAGGATGATTTATTGCAGGACTGTTTAATAAGACTCCATTCGTTTTAACTAGATGTACCTAATTAAGCAATTTAAACAAATTACCAATTTGAAATTATCAGTTGTATCTGCAAAGTGCTTGACTGGAATTTATTGATTGCCCTTGGTGCTGTTCTCACCTGGGTATGGCAGCCTCATTTAATTTATTATTTATTATTAAATGCTCTCATTTATTTATTTATTTTTTATTATCACTGTCTTAACATATTTACCCCTTGCCTTTCCCCTTTTAAAAATGTAACACAGTAAGTTTTACTCAGTACATTTTAAATGATACTGGTAGCGGTAGTGTGTTTTGCTGCTCTATCTCAGCCCCGTTAATGTTGCTATTTTCTTCATTATGATGGCTGATTATTATAGGGCAGGGCAATTAACCAAAAAAGTGTCAAACTGTTCACGTTTTTGCCACCAATACTCATTATCTATGAGTGAGATTGACTGATCAATAATAACGAAAAGAGAAAAAAAGCACCATGAGACTGAACTGCAGGAACAGCAATCAGTATAATTGTTCTCTTTTGTCCAAGTTTGATGTCAGCAAATTACAGTAGGCTAATGCTCTCGTCTGTCTAACCTAACCAGGCGCTGCGTCTTTGAGTCTTTCTTATCTGCTTCTTCCAGGTCTGTTCTGTGACTTTGTGCCTGACAAAAGTTTGAGTGAAATACAACTATTTATCATGTTTGATAACCGCCAACAGGCAATGGTGTTTATAAACTGCAGCTTGGAAAAGATTAACACATCACACGCGAGCACGTGTCCATATGCACGTGGACCAAATGAATCTCATGCTTCCCAGCAGCAGCAGCCTCTGTGGGGACCAGTCCAGACAATATGTGGCTCACATCATTTCAGAAGAAGCCAGTGATGATCTAGTCTCTCAATAAAGGTTTAGTTACAACTCTGGACTAATGTAACATGGATTGATATTGACTATTGATTAAATATTGAATTTCCAGTGTTGATTAGTTGGGTAATATGGATGCACATCTCTTATTATAACTTATTATATTATAACCATCGTGTATTCAGCTAAGGTATTTTATAATAAGCAGTTCATATTTTGACATTTCTAAAAGCAAATCTGGGTGAGTCAGTTTGAACAGGCCTAATGCAGCTGATAAAATGAAAACCAGAAAATTTATAATGAATCGTCCAAGGGCATTGATGAAGAGTCGGAACAATTAGCAGAATTGATAAGTGAGCTCACATGTGATATTGATGTAGTATTTAAACATGAGCTTAAGCTGGAAAAGTATTTGATGTACCAGAGGATCTGCTGTCTTTGTAAGGACAGTCAGTTGGGAGAAGACTGTAAACATAATGACATATAGAGAAAGGTATTTACCAAAGTGTTATTTAACCACCTATTTGAAGAATGTACGTCCTTTGTTTAAGTAACGTTTGTTGTACTTCAGCCACTATTCTGTTATTAATGTATATTTTGTTCATGCTCCATATGATGTGTCTTGAATCACATAAATAAATGAATTGAAAACATTTAAAAACTGTCCTTAAACATGTCTGTAGTAAACAAGGGCCTCATCTCTGCTGTAGTATCACCTAATAGTTCTGGGTATGATGAGTCAAGCTAATTCAAAACCAGTGTATGACCAACAAACTTAGTATTAAACTTATCGAATATTGGAACTTGAAGTTGGAACTAGAAATCTACAATGTTACACTCCCTTGGAAAACTTTACCGAATCTGACATGCATAAAAGAAAGAGACCTGACTTAAATAGACCCAAGGATAGTTTAATCATATCAAAACTGCAGCTGACCCAAACAGAGCAAATACACAGACTCAGGCAATATTATGATCAGCGCTTCCTGCAATGTTGTATATTTAAGGGCAGATAAAGCCCCACCAATCATCAAGTGGTCGAAAAGAACACAAACACATTTTTGTGCTGAGTGACCTGAACATATAAACGAATTTCTGAACCACAGTGTAGACAATGCTCTGTCCATTTCAGACTGAATTGAAGAACAAACCAAGAGCAATCAGCTGGTTTGGCTTTTAATCATTAACCCATGTTTGTATAATTTGGTTAACTCTATGATGAACTATGAGCGAGGCGGTCACTGGATGCTTGGAGAGATCGCTCCTGTTTCTGCCCTTCAATGCAAAAGACTTTCAAATGTTTAGTTCCCACTGTCACTAAGAGCAGGGTGTGTGTGTGTGTGCGTGCGTGTGTGCGTGCGTGCATGCGCGTTGCATGGTGCTCCAGCATGTGAGTCAGAGCAACCTCCACCCCTCACACACAGGCTCAGAGAGAGATGCAGATGAACTTCTATGTTATGTAGCAATAACAAACAGGAAATCTATTTTTCTTAATTTCTCAAGTACTGAAAGCAGAACCAGTAATGTCAGAAACACAAACAGTTACAGTAAAATATACATGTAAGCACAGTATAAACCGGTCTTAAAACGTTATCTTTTAACTTAGGGCTGCTTAACAATACAGGGCATAAAGGTGAGGTAATAATGCAGGTGTTGCCCCTTTCATTTCACAGGCTTCAGTGGTTCATTAACAAACAAATCTATATTAACAAATAAATTTGCAATTAATTAAAATACCACAAACTAATTGCCACATGGTGTTCCTGGAGCCCTGAACTCATCCAGCCTTGAACAGGATTCTGCTTGACCCAGTAAGACTGAATATAATTTGGTCCCAGATCAGGACATGGTGACTCAGAACTGAGTGGACCTGTGACAGGGTGGACAAGACTCCACCCTGCCTCCCAGGTTGGATCACTTCAGATAAATTCTCTCCTCAGGAAGGTAGCACTGGAGATGAATTTGATACTTCTGTTGACTGGTGCAGAATCTCTGACATTCAGCCCCTGTGGGTGATTGTATTAAGTAATAACATGCTGTGTAGAGTGCAGGTCTAACCAGTTTATTTGCTGTTTAAACAGGCTCCTGTGCGGGATGTGCCATGCATTCTAGCTGGAGATGAGAATGAAACCTAGTCGCAACCTCCTCCTGGGCCTGTGCTCCATGTTGGCCCTGGGATTTCTCTACTACTCATCAGGGAGAATCAGCTTACAAGGCTGGGGCCACAAATCATGTGAGTCTTCCTCTGATAAGTGAGCATAATGTAATGTACAGCATGATTTCATTGATCTGTGGTAACTGCAGAGACAGTGACAGAGTTTATCTCCTCTTTGTCAGCGGCTGAAAAGCTCAGAGAAAACAAGTTAAAATCCAAATGCTTTAAACTGTTGTTGGTCAGCAGCAGTAACTGTGCAGACAACAGACAGGAGGAGCAGAGCAGCAGAGTGAGTTCAGGACCATAGCTCCCAGTACAGCTCCCAGTGAGTCCAGTTTTACAAAGGAAGTGGTAGGCAGAAGAAAAGACTGGAATCTAGTTTGAGTTTATTTAGCAGGAGCTTTGTGTAGCTTTGTTTCCAGCTTGTTTCTTCAGAAATCCTAATGTGCTGATTAAGTAATCAAAGTCTATGTGATCAGCTCCGACCTACAAAATGTTATTGATCCAATGAGTGAGAAAAATTCTAAAATTAAAATATGTCTGCTGTTGATGTTGTTTACTGTTCAGTCTGAATTGGAACCTCACACTCTCTATAGCTGCTAACTTGTAGTTTTAGAGAGTGGCAAGTGAAACAGAATCAAAATCGCAGTAAATGACAGCAGCCTTACTTTGAGACTGTAGCTGCTTTGTTGTTGTAGTTGTGGACATTCTGAGACAGGTTTTTCTCACAAATTGCAGTCATGAACTCAATATTTAATTCATACCTCAGCTGTGTAAATAATAATTAGATTATCACATTACACAATTATACAAATGTCATTCATGTGCAGGTGTTTCTATGTCCTCACAGTACAGCACTTGTCAATTCTTTGTACTGAATAATAAACAGACAACAATAGTGGATTATGAAAGAGTAACATGTATTTGTCATGTTCAGTATTTAAGGGGACTTACTGTAAGTAGGAAGATCAAACCAAAGTATGTCATGTTTCGCACCTGTTTCGACAATGAAAGTATTATGTATGTGTCTGAATCACATGTACAGCTCATGTTATGTGATTTCAGCTGGGTTCTTGAGAAGCTGTTTATTTATTTCCTGAGAATCGGTAACTCAAACTGACCATTCACTGTTACATTCACACTTTAGAGCTAACTTGACTCCACAACTCCACACACTGGCCACAAAACACCATGCTGTAAGCTTCCAATCAGGCTGTGCCACTATGTTAATGTGACCATGTTTCCATTTACTCCATGTTGTCCTGTACTGTACTGACTGAAGCCAAAGTTTCTTTTGTTTATCAGCTCTTTCTTACCTGCACTGGCCCTCACCTGCATTTCTACCTGTCCATGGTGTCGTCTCTCAGTTAGACAGGATATGCACGTTTACTTACAACTACTAGTGGAACAATTCTGATTCAACTTGAAATGAACCTAGAAAGCAAACTCTGACTTGTGTCCTTAGGCCTGTAACGTTAGCATCTTTGTTGTATGTTGATTTTAAATGTTATAAACCACATGTTGAGAAACAGCTGAAGTCTAATTTTTTGCTACATCATTTTTAGCTGTCCTTACTGGTGATTCTACATTAAATCTTAACAAATGAGTGTGAGGACAGACTCAAATATTGAGTCTGAGAAAATATGAAAACATACAAATCAGTTAAAGCAAATGTGTTTCTTTAGTGATGCATCTGTTTAGGGAAAGGATTTCTACCTGCAGAAACTATCCATGTCACGTTTTTTTTACCAGATGGGGGAGCCAGTCTATTTACTTAGAGACAGGATGTTCCATTTGTGCATTTAGTTGTCCCAGGTCTTTACACTGCCTCCTCACTCCTGTAAAATAAAAGTAGTAAAGTGGTGGACTTTCTTCATCTGGACACGTTGCTGATGACGTGAAGTGGTTAATTTCTTGATTATTTCATCTTTCATAAAGTGTCCAATTAAGAATTATTGAAACCAATTTGCAGTGCTTATGTTGTTTGTGGAAACTGGCTTGGTACCCACTACCCACCCAATTCTTTATGTTGTGCACAATGTTTATTCTATTGCCAACATGGTAAATATATGGAGAAAATGTATTCACCTTTAAATATTAAACATTTTTAAATAGATGATAATGTGAATAAATACAGACAAAATATATAGTCTAACAATACAATTATGCAGAAATACATTTTTAAAACCATTCTTTTTTATGTTTGTCTTTTTTCCAAAGTCTGTTTTTATTTTGCACTGTTTTCCTCAGTTTGATTTCATATTGCCACTTTTCATCACAAAGTCTACATCTTTTAGTCAGGACAGATGGCGCAGAGAAGGGTGGTTTTTGGCTCACTCAAACCAAAGACACAATTCTTATTGAACACTTTGGGTGGCCATACAATAAACAGCAAGGTTTGATTAAGTATTATGTTGAATTCATGCAGTGCCAGAGTCAGAATCAAAATCAAAATTTAGTTTATTGCCAAGTAGGTTTTCAACATATGAGGAATTAGCTTCTGTGTTTTGGTGCATATCAATAAACACAATAAGAATGGAAAAAAAAAAATAGAGATAAAACAAGCAAATACTACAGGTCATATCACTTCAATTGAAATAGAACAACAAAGTAAAATATTTCCAATAAAAATGTGAAAGAGTGTACTGTATGCTGTTGACATTTTCCCAAACTGATTGTTTAACCCCTTCAGAAGATCCTTATGTAGGAAATTAAAGTAACATAGCTACACCTTGATTCAGGCCAGAGTGGGTGTAGAATTCAGCAATGACGCATTGGGTTTTTATTTCCAAACCCATCAGCCAAAGTCAAAATTGACTGCCAACTATTTCATCCTGCTTTAATTTAGGTTGCATTTGGAAAGTATTCATACTCCCTTCAATCAATGTGGTAAGCTCACTTGATTGGGCATGGTTTTGAAAGGCACACACCTGTCAGGCTTCACAGCTGACAATGCATATTAGAGCGAAAACCTATTGCATTGAAGGTTCCTAAGAGAACAGTGGCCTCCATGATTTTTAAATGGAAGAGGTGCTGAACAACCAGGACTCTTCCCTGGCTGGCTGCCCAGCCAAACTGAGCAGTCAGGGAGAAGGGCTTTGTTTGTCGTTGTGTGGCTCACTCAGATGCTTGGTGGGCCACCCTGCTCAGGTCCTCCTTGACTGTGAACTTGGTTGGTTTCAGGTCATTCAGGTTAATACATAGAAGCAAGAACTAAGTAAAATACTTCAGGGATCAATTAATTGTCATACTCTCAACAAACATTTGTTCATTATGCATTATGCAACATTTGCTTATGTTCTTGGCAGTGTTGAATTTTCAACTCAGTGTTTGTAAATGAATTATTCCTAAATGGCAGTTACAGCTTGCTTAAGGTATGGTTGGGGTTGGCCTTCCCCCAAGCCCTTACATCCTCACATTACGCCACATCACATAAAGCTCAAACTACCCCACTGCACTGGCCCTGAACACAGGCATGTAGAACCTTTAAGTATGAACAGAATTACTTTTGGAGACAGGATTGAGTTTAAAAAAGTGTCAGTTCAGAAACATCTCACTTTCTTTGCAATGAAAGGACTTCAGTGCCATAAAGATAAACTATTCCAATTCTAAATGTATGAGCATATCATTTATTGTCATCATACTTACCACCTTTTGTTTTTTCTAGTGTATGACAAGCAAGGGTTCCTTCTGAAGCTGGATGGCAGTCTGTGAGTACACATTTCACTGTTTATACAAGTTCCACTTCTCAGTCAAAATCGAGGAGCCTTTGTGGCATGTTTTTAGGCATGGTGTCAATGATGGCATAACATCAATGTATGACTTCATTCCTCTATGTCTACAGGCCTTTAGAGCTGATCTACAAGTATGGCAACCTCAGTGAGGGTGTCTGTAAGCCTGGTTTTGCAGCTGCCAAGATGACTGCCATTTATCCAAAGTAAGAATACATTCCATGTGCTTCTACACATTTGAAGTGAGCCTGTAGCATTTTATACATCAAACAATTGTCAGATACACAGCAATCTGCGTAACTTTGTCGTTACCATTGCAGACTATTGCAATACAGTGTGCCAGTGAGCTGCATGCACACAGTTTTTTAGAACTGGAGTCAGATCCATGTAACTGGTGTTATTGCACTGTGTTTTGCCACGGAATAGGAGACTACTGCTGTGCAATCACTGTGTTTACATTAATTCATTCATACATAGACAGTGATACAGGAATGGACTTTTCACTTTTGCCCCATCACACCCCAACAAATATACTCATCTGCATTTCTTTTTACAGTGCCCAGGTAACCCAGGTTATTTTCTGCTACAATTTACTGTTGTTCCTTAAATGCCTCACATGCAGGCTTTTGGTAAACGCTTACTTAGTGGCTAGGCACAGATAAGACTCTAGTCCTCAGTCATTTGCTGCAGTGCATGCAACTCAGACAGGTGTGTGGCCAAAAATGATTTAGCTTGAAAAGAGAGAAATAAGTCATGTAAGATTTATGGGCTCTGCAGTGAGCAGCCTCTGGTTTTTGGTGGCTACACTATGCTGTGGCTGCATCATCAATCCACACTCTGAAACCAACCAGCAACCAGCCACCAGAGCAGACGGGAGAGAACAAAAAAGATTTAAAAAGACAACACAACAACTAGATTTATGTTCAAAATAAATAAAATTGTGTTTATTCATACTAGACCTGCATCCATCCATTTTCTGCTGAGGTCGGGTCGCAGTGGCAGCAGGTCAAGCAAAGTAGTCCAGACGTCCCTCTCTCCAGCAACATTTTCCAGCTCCACCTGGGGGATCCTGAGGCTTTGCTTGGCCAAATTAGATATATAATCTCTCCAGCATGTTCTGTTCATGTTCTACCAATTGGATTTGCCTTGAAGGCGCCCAGGAGGTGTTCTAACCAGATGCTTGAACCACCACAACTGGCTCCTTTTGATGTGAAGGAGCAGCAGCTTGACTTCGAGCTCCCTCCAGATGTCAGAGCTCCTTACCTTATCTCTAAGGCTGAGTCCAGCATCAGCAGCATTGTAGAGGACACTTATTTCAGCTGCTTGTATCTGCAGTCTAATTCTGCGGCCTGTGGTCAAATGAAGATTACCTGGTGAATTGAGAGCTTGCGCGTGCACGCTGAAGGTCCCCGTCTGGTGAGGCCAACAGAATCACATCATCTGCACCATCTGCACAGTAAATGGCTGTTGCTCTTTCGAAGTGAATTGACATGAACGAGCATTATTGGCAACTTCGCACATTGGTCGTTACATTTACAGACTTTTCTGACCACTTTAACAATGTCATTAAAAGAAGGCACCTAGCAACAAATCAAGCAACTTTTTAGACCAACCCCGCAGAGCCCCCCAAGCAAAAGGCACACTGATCTCTGTGTCTACACTGCTCAGGAAGTGGCAGAGAGGTGGAGTAGCAGTTTGCTGTTCAGACAGAGGAATATATTCTGTTGTTCCTAACTTTCTCTCTGAGTGGGCATTTTTCATGTGAATCCAGCTGGAATCACAGCACAGCTTGTTGTCTTTGACTGAGGAGACTGTGTGTGGTGATTCTATCAGATGGTGTGGTTATAAAATCAGGATTCTAGCAGCAGAGCAGCGGTGACTGTGAAGTGACCTACTAACATCTAGTCTGAAAGTCCCGCATTTCAGTCACTATTTAATTGAGATGCACCAATTGTGAAATTCTGGGCTGATACCGATGGTTTTCTTGTGTTTTATTTGTGCCAAAGAAACGAAGAAATCAATATAAGAAATAACTGAACTGTTTTAAAGTCTTTCAGCCCTTCACACTATCTTTGAATAATCACAAATTAAATTCAATCATACTAACTTATGAAATGACCTTTAATACAATTGTTGTTAAAAAAAAAAGTTTTAGAAAACTTTTTAGTCTTTTAGAGGCTACAACTACTTATTCAATGAGAATAATTTTTTCAGTATACCAAGCCCAAAAATAAATTAGATGCAGTTAAATGAACATGGAGCTGAACATAGGCCTCTTTAGAAAACAAAAATGGCCTCTTCAAATAAAATCACTGCTACCTCACCATTGGCCTGTGTGACCCTGCTCTCTTGCTCTGTGTGTGACCAGCGCTCTCTCTACCGTGCGTCTCATGTGCAGCACCAGCAGCAGGCCTATCCATCAGCTCCGTGGCAGGTGTTCTTCATACGTGTTGTTTAACTTGCTCATCAAAGTAGCGGTCCGTATACCTGATATCCAATGAGGCTGCAGTGCAGAAAAAAGGGTTTGACTCTATTTGATCAAAGTGTTTGTGTACAGCCTCTAATAATGCAGTCTGTGCTGTTTTGACACTATGGTCTGTGTCGGTCTCCTTGCTTAAAAGACATTTCAGGGCTCTCTCTGATGGGAAGACATCTGCATGTCTCTGATGAACTGATTTCTCTTGTTAGTTCTTCAAACGGGGAGAGAAGTGTAATAACATTTTTAACTAACCCCACTGTTGCACAGTGAGAGTTGCGGGGAGGTCGTAGTCTGCAGCATATTTGTTCCAGAGGGCTTTCCAGCATGTAGAATGTAGCCTAATATTTCACCGAGTGGCAACATCTTGCTGTAGCCTTTTGGGTTTCATCCTGCAGGCGCAAGGAATCACAGGAACACGTCTTACAAACTACATATCGCAGATCTTTCTGGAGACAGTGAAATACTCCCACACAGCAACATTTTCTGTCACTTTTAGTTGAAAACAAACCAGCAGACACAGCCCCTTGCCCTCTTACTCGCGCCAGGGTCGTGTCCAACCAGTGGCTGTTACTATCACCTGCTGGCTAATGACTGAACCACTATGTTTGTGGTGTTCTCTTATTCACCCACTGTATTCCTAAAAACTGGCCTAAGTCAAATCATCTTATTTTATAGAAAGCTTTCTGAGTGCAGAGTGGTACGGTAGAGGAAAGATCCCATTTCTGCCTCTGCATTATTAAAGACCACACTGTGAAAGCCCTACACCTGCTTATGTTTTTAGCACTATCTATAAAATGAGTCAGAAGATGCAACGGTCTGAATGGACCCGTGTGTTGTGCAGATCTATTTTCATCCTCTTCTGCTCTGCTGTTGTCCCAGTGCGTGAGAAAACCTCAGGCCGGTTCACTTTCCCACTTATTCTCAGAGCACCAGAGACACGCAACCCTCTAACCCACCATGGCCCTCAGATAGCAGCCTTAATGAAGTGTGTTCAGAGTCCAGATTGTAACCTGTTAAAATAACACGTAAATTTTCCTCAGGAGAAAGGAATGACCGTAACCCATTTAATTCTTCTGAAGAAACAGGGCTTTATGAATGGCTCTGAATATCCATATCTTTTATGCTCCACTTTGTTCTGTCTTCATGAACCTTTCTGTACCTGAACCGTCATTGCTTCTGTTCTTTCTGTCTCGTGACAAGAGATGTGCATGATTACTACCCTCACTAGTCGGCACCAGAGATACTAGTTGGTTAAGGGAATTATTAACATTTTATTAATGTACAACATCAGTTAACTTTTGCGTCAAACATGTTATGGAGCCTCTCACCACTAGCCTGACGGTAGCCTCCCTCTCCCTGTGCTAATGTCCGGATAATGTAAACAAGCAAGGTGGACAATGGGACAGATGACACCTGATAAAACCGGAGTGCTTTGGCAATATTTGGATCTAGAAAATGAAAATACATTTGTATGTCGCTGTGCAAGGTTGGACTGGGAACAAAATTCGGCCCTGGCAATTTTCCCTCTGGACCGGCCCACCACTGGACGACACCCTGTCGCTAGTTCTACTTGTACTAGTACTAACGCTAGCAGCACTACTACTGGCAGCAGCAAACAAATTGTCAATTTTTATACATTGGGCAGCGTCGGCCTGTAGGGCTTTTTGCTTTTTCTCCCAGACCTTCTCCGCTCCCCCTTTCCTCTTTTTGGAGCCTCTGTCGTCCATAATTTATTTTCTCATTATTCTTCACTCCAATACTCTATCACTGTAAATTTTTCCCATACACATAGCGGCTGCATGGGCCGATCCACTTAAGGGGTGGGGGTAGGGGGCGCGATCGTAACACGCACCTGCTTCTAAACCTGACCTGAAGAGGCAAATAAGGTATATTGGCCTGTGCAACCCCCTAAGCCAAATGGATGCAACTGAATTTGATGGGCCGCGGGGCCATTCATGGGCCGCTGAACATAGCCTATGTAGCCTACAGAAATAAATAACTTAAAAATTTCACATTTGCATAAAAAAAATCAGAGGCTACCAGCCCAAATGTGGACCGACCCACCGGGCATTTGCCCAGTTGCACAGATTATCAGTCCGAGCCTGTCGCTGTGTCAGAAAAAAATTGCCTGTAACCACTTGTCCAGAGCAATGTGTAACCACATTCAGCACAAGCATGTAGATGTTAACCAGCAAGGTAAGAGGGCTGCTGTGCTAGCAGTGCTAACGTTAGCTACACTCAACAAGCCAATATAACCTGCAGACGTGATTCTGCTTGATCTGAAAAGATAGCACAGCTTAATTTTGACTGTTTTCTGAGTGTTTTCTTACTTTTAGTCAAACAGTTTGAATTTAAATTTCTGTTTATCTATGAGGAAGTAAGTAATTAGGGACATCCCTGTTCCTGACTATCACATTCAAAAGAGAGTAATAAAAATTATTTGATTTATGAAAGGGAATGAAACAATTTCTTAAGTAATTTGAAATATATTAATTTTTTGTCATTTTTATTGAATAAATCTCATGTCTTAAAACATTTAAATTCACAGACTGTAACTTCTGCTGCCACGAGACTCTCAAACAAAACACTAACAAAAGACAGTGTTTGGTGACATGAAGTAGTGTTGGATCATGGGAGTTATTTCTTTTTGGCTACTTTATGTCTGTATTATTTGATAAAACTGTCAAGAGTGACAGGAAATAGGATAGAGCGAAGGAGAATGACATGCAACAAAGAGTCTGGGGACTCACTAGGTTTGAAAACTGCTGGAAATATTTGGGATACTGTAAGTAAACAGCTCAACAAAATATATAACATAGGTCTCGTCATTTTTAAATATTTAATGTAGAAAAGTGACATATAGCTTTCACTTTAATAACAACATTGTAGTCATGTAGTAAAGACTTAAATATCAAGACTGAAATATCTCAATGACTCTGTATTGCCATGTAATTTTGCACAGACAGTCATTGTCCCCAGAGACTGAATCCTGGTGGTTCTGATGATCCCCTCAGTTTTCCTATAGCTCTAGCAGCAGGTCAGAGTTTTCACATATCTGGTGAAATATCACATCAACTGGATGTAGATGTTCGTTCTTCAGAGAATGAATTCTTCTGATGTTGGTGATCAATAACAGTTGAACCAGTTCCACCAGCAGCTTCACTTTTATGGTTTTAGGTGAAATGTGTTGAAAACTATTGGGTGGATTGAGATTTGGTTCAGACATTCATATCCCCTGAGGGTGAATTGTAATGACTATGACCCTTTTCATCAGGGGTGGAAAGAATACTGGAAAATAGTACTCAAGTACAAGTACTGTTACTTAAAATCAATTTTACTGAAGTACAAGTAAAATAGTTTGTGTATGTACTCAGATACAAGCACGTAAGTCAGTTAAAATGTACTTTGAGTAAATGTTACTGTGTTACATTTTGAAAAGATGGAAGAAGAGGTAAAAAATATGGTGATAACAATAACATATAATGAAACTATAAATGAAATAACATAGGCTACCAGGTGGATATACTGTGGTATTTCACTGCATATATTTTCTGTTCCCAGGTGAGAACTGCATGAAAGCAACCAACCACTATAAAATATAACCAGTCCACTCACCCTGTGTCTTACTGTATAATATAACCAGTCCACTCAGCCTGTGTCTTACTGTATAATATAACCAGTCCACTTCATGTGGACACATCATCATGTGACTTTTCCTAGTGGGTCAGAAGTTAACATACTCTTTGGTAGTATTTGGTAGCATTGCCTTTCAGTTGTTTAATCCACGTCAAGCGTCTCAGGTAGCCTCCACAAGTTTCTCACAGTGAGTTGCAGGAACCTTGGTCCATTCCTCCTGAAAGAACTGATGTAACTGAGTCAGGTTTGGAAGCCTCCTTGCTTGCACACATCTTTTCAGTTCTGTGCACAAATTTTCAGTTGGATTGAATTCAGGGTTTTGTGATGGCCACTCCAATACCTTGACTTTGTTGTCCTAGCCATTTTGCTACAGCTTTGGAAATATTTTTCTTTCACTAGTCCACAAGACATTTCTCCAAAAGCACAATCTTTGTCCCCATGTGTAATTGAGACCTGTCGTCTTGCTTTTTTATGGTTGTTTTGGAGCAGTGGGTTCTTCCTTGTTGAGCACCCTTTCAGGTAATGTTGATATAGGACTTGTTTTACTGTGGATAAAGATACTTTTGTACCTGTTCCCTCAAGCATCTTCATAAGGTCCTTTGCTGTTTTCCTGGGATGGATCAATGCTGCACATAGTCATAGATTCAAATAAAATATAACCACAAAAGAGAACTGCACACAACCAAATACTGCCCCGAAAAATGTTTTCCACTCTTCAAATGTAACAACGTTAATTCTTGAGTAAAATATATGTTGTAACTAATATGTAACTAATAAACGACTAATCCCTAAAGAATCATCTTTCAGGAGAAAACTATGTATACAACATTACCAATTACATTGTTGATTTGTTGTACCAAATGAACAAGTGAGTAGAGCATAATGTATGGAAAGTGGTTAATTGGTTTCAGATCTCAGAAAATATCAGGATTCTTTCAATTTCAATTTCAATGGACCTTGAATTTTAATAGTTTCTTTTCCCTTATCATTGAAGGTGTGTGTTTTGCAGATTATAATGTGGGTCTACTTCTCTTATTTCACTTGTGATTTGGGGAAATATATTATTTCCTTTCTGATTTATGGGAGCTGAACCACCTGCCTTTGTAGCAGGACGTCCAAGCAGGACCAGTCCATCAAAACACAATCTAACAGTAAAACAATATGGAAACAGAAAGGCAACATACATCATTAGTGGCTGATTTCTTAAGTGTTTTCAGGAAAGTTTTTCTTTCTTTATTTTGTAGACCTTCCAGCACTCACTGATTAGCAGCTGCTTTGTTTAGCCAAATCAGAGCTCATTTTATGTTCATTATGTGATATTACACATGAAGAGAAAGAAGCTGCTGTAGCTGCAGGGGTTGAATTGGTGAAAGGTTTCCTTTAGACTGTCTGTTTGGGTTTATGTACATTACCTTTTCTAGTATTCTTAAAAATGTTTACACAGATTATATTAGCATTTCAAGTTTATTTTTCTGACAACTTTCCAAAATATAAACTATTAACTGGTTTGGACGATGAGTTGATGCAATTCCTGATTCATTTTGAATGTTGTTTTTTCTTATCCCTGTAAGGAGACTGTCTCTTAATTTAAATTTGAATGTTGAGTGTTTTGAAACGTGAATTTTGGCTTCTGTAAAAAACTCTTCAGTACACCTTTACTTCAGTATCCTGACAGAGCACATACTTAGTTGCCCTCCAGTATTCCAGGAAAGTCAGTTTGGCTTCCATAAAGTCTTTTATATGGTGTCCTCTCTATGAAATGTAAATTTTCATAAATAACTAGTTTGTATTTCTTCTTTACATTTAATGTCTGTTTTCATATTTTTGCTTCTTTTTTTATCTGACTGCACATTAAACTCTTTGTCACATGGGATGTGGGGATAGTCAGTGGAAATCTGAGGACACTTAATAGCATCATGGTAAATTTTTATTTGGATATAAATTAATGCTTGTTTCATGTCATCTCTCGCCTGAGGATCTTGATAAAGCGCACACACGTGCATACATCCAGTACATACGTGTTCCATTGTGCTTAAACAAGAAGCTCAACTATGTCTGCTTTCATTAAGGCCTATTTCTCCAAAGTGGAGACAGATGTGAGGATTAAATGGAGCATAACATATCTAATGCTGTGAAGCAACAAACTAACAAAAGACACTGATGCATATTTTTTGTTTTATATGCAGTGTTGAGCACACCTTCCTGCACTGTGGTGTTCATGTAGAGTAAATCATCATTTTATTATGTTCTACACATACCTCATCACAATGTCTGTTATTACTGTTAGTGTATACATCTGCATGGATTAGGGTTGGGTGAGCTTCTCAGTAGTCAGATCGTCCTGTCGTTACCCCGTGAAATCACCAATACTGACAATATTTTTTTAGGGGGGTGGGAGGTGGGATCTGGTGTCGCTGGTTCATAAGGAATTCTAAAAAACAATTTTATCAGAAGGTTGTAACATACCAAAATATGAAAAAAGTGAAGGGGCCTGAATACTGTCTGAATATAATTATCAGATTGTCTTAACTCCTTAATATCAATATTAATATCAGCCTCAGAAATCCAGTTTCAGATGGGTTAGACTTCTTTGGCCAGATCACAAATTTGATTGCATTTGTTTGTTCCTGGTCTACATGCAAATCAGGGTCAGCTGCTGCAGCTTCTTCCACCACCACAACCTCCTCCTGATATGCTAAGCTTTTGGTATTTTTGATTCATCTTAGATTAAATGTTTGCATGTTTGTTCAGGGGGGTTGGTGATCCTGGAGAATCCTTGTTTCTGTTCAGACGCTGAGAACTTCTTCAGACAGCAGAGTCTTTTTCTGCCAAATCTAACCGTCTGTTTCAGATGAGTTACAACCACTGTTTGTTAATGTCGGTGTAAAAATATCCCTTGAGTATGAGATGAGAAACCATTGTAGTGGATTGTATATCTCATGTTGTAAAGACATGTTCATTTCAGAATAGGTCTTTATTCTCACGTAACAACTTTCTGTTTTGTTTTACACTGTACATGGGTTTGCTAGCTCATGTGGTCATTTCCAGCCACAGCAGGGACAAGAAGGGAGCTTGTCATTGAAAGGCTGCCGGTTTAGTCCCTGGACCACAAGGTTAAGTCTTGGTGGGGAAGTAAGTGGGCCATGCTTATAATCAAGGCACCTACCAAGGTGACTGAATATTTTCTCCTAGCTGTACTGTGTGAAATTTGGAGCTTTGTCCTCTCTGTCACACTTGTCTTTGAGTTTGTTTTGTTAAAGGTGAACTCAGACAGACTGTGGATTAGCTGGAAACATGAGACTCTAAATCCTCTCGAGCAGTCTGCCATTCATCAGTACATCTACACTGTTAACATCTGGGCTGTACAGGCCCCAGACAGATACTGCATTGATGAACACTTCTTTTTTCTCACTTGTTGTAACATGTTTACTTTTATATCAACAGATTCACCAAACCGGCACCCATGTTCCTCGATCCAAATTACAAACGATTCTCCAAGATTGGTGATTATTACCCTCCATTTGGAGTAAAATCACAAGGTATGATTCTTGTCTTTGCAGTTGAGCTGAATGCGGATCAATGTAAGGAGCGCTGCATTCCTCACCAGTCAGGATTACATTTTTCTATCCACTAGCTGGAAAACGCCATAGCACTGTCAAGGCCTCAGTATTCTTCAGACAGACTAGTTTGAATGATTTGTCGTCTCACCATTACTTGATCATGTTGAAAGACAAAAGTGTTTCTACCTCTTGTGGCCACATTTGAAGTTGTGGTGAAAAGTCTGCTGTCCTGTCGTCCCCCTGGCTCCATCCCTGAGCTCTCTCTCTCTGTGAACTTTTTCAGTGTATTTGTTGTCTTGACACAATGAATCGTACTAATGGGGATAATCAGCATCCCTTGTAACGATGAGACAGTTGACAGTGATGCTATTAAACCTGTTCTAAAAGTTATAAACTGCAACTTTACTTTAGATCTGATGCAAAACATGCTCCATCCATTTCAGTCAGAGTAGTGTAGCCTCTCCATTTTAGCTACTTGGAGAGTTAATGATGCCAAAGAGCTTTTCTGCCTCCTGACATCCAATATAACTGTAAAGTCTCTTTATAGCTAGAAAGGAAAGACAGTTGTGGCATGAGTGAAAATTTCTACATTCCCATTTCAAATGTGACTGCTCCTTACGTTTAGAAAGTTGATATTTTAGGACACTTAAATTAAAGCTGTTACTACCCAGCCATATTTACTGTATAGTTTTTTTTTTACATGTTCTGAAGCACCCACTTCTGACCTTTTCAAAACAGTAGAATATGCTCACAATCTTACAATGAAATCTTATGAAATAGCAGCAGCAGGTCCTGTTTTGATAATAAATACAGCACAATCCACCACCAGGACCACTTGGATGGAATGGGTTAAAGGATCATTTCAGTTTACTACAGCTTGGGTCCAACTGTCATAGTTGTGGCTATCATGTATTAGTCACAATAGCATTGTATTTACCAGAGTAATTTCTGATTTCTGAGATCTGAGAACAAGGACTGGGAGATATGGACAAAAATTGTATCTCTGTATTTTTAGACAGGATGGCGATACACTCTGTATTTTCTATGAAGTGGGCTAAATGTTCATTTCAAAATAAAATGAAAAGACAGGGAGCACAAAGAGTATAGGAAAGGAGAGATTAAATCACTAGTAACACAACATCAAACTATATCAATAAACTGTATTCTGCAGGCCTTGAGTAGGTCACCTTTTAGCCTATGACAGCAGTGACCTTGAGAGAGACGTCAAAGAAAACTGCTTTTCTTTAAGAAGTTAGAACACCTGAGTGTGAGAATGAACTCCACACTTTCTGTCAGTCCAACATGCCTGCGATGGAAGGCAGACTGCCATCGGCCATCAACCAGGAATTCACAGAACCATAGTTCTCTTCATAACTTCTGCTATATTTTTTCAATTTTGTACATTGCCAGATTAGCTGTTTCCTGTTGACCCTGTCTGGACACTTCATCCCTCAGCCCCCAGCAATATGTTCAGCGTTTGGAGGAGCTGGCTGCTTGTAAGAATGAGCATCTCATTTGGCACAGAATGGGTTGTTTAAAAATGTCTTGACATGCCCATCACCCAAAGCAGCTAGTGAAGTGAAGGCTCCCACGTTGCTTGACCACCTATTTTTAATAGTTGTTTAACATTGTAACGTGTCAGCCCACCCAGCAGCTGGCTCCCACAACAGCCTCATCTGTCACAGTTAGTGTAGCTGTTCGGGAGATGAGGGCATCATAACTAGGTGGAATGAGGAGGGAAGATTTCTTTCACGTTCATCTTCATCTTACTTGTTCCTTTTTCTTTCTCCCTCTTTTATCTGCAGAGAAGATCATAGATATTCTCCTCTCAGCCACTAAGAGCTACGGCCTTGAAGAAGAACTTGACAGGTAGGTTGGTGCTAGTTTCTCCATCATGCTCTGATACACACAGAGGAATAGGAGTATTTGGAAACTGTTGACAGCGTCAGTTTATATTAATCACACAGTGAGGTGCTAATGTTTCCAGTTTCTTTGTGTATAGTCCATTAATTAGTCTTCTGACTTTTAAATGAGCATGAATACCCCACACTCCCATCATCTTTTAACAATAATTTTTACAAAATACAATATTATTACTGTACTGATGTAAAACATACAACCATACAGACGACTTTCAGAAATACTCTTTGTTTTCACGAACAAATTAGTTTTTCAATAGTTTTTCAACCAAATTTATTATGAGCCTCCACTGGGGCTGGAATTGTTTTCACCTTGTGAGTCTGTGTGTCATCATTGCAAAATGTGGTCCTGGAGACACCTACTGTAGGAGGAACTACCACAGACGAGGTTTGGAGAAGTTTAAATGTCTGTGGACAGATTTTATCATCCGACCCATGAGTTCTGAGCACTCATATAATGATGTAGTACTAAAGACTGAGAACTCTTATAATAATGTAGTACTGAAGACTGAGAACTCATGTAATAATGTAGTACTGAAGACTGAGTACTCATGTAATGATTTAGTATTGAAGACTGAGGATATGTGTAATAATATAATACTGAGAACTGAGTACTCATGTTATAATGTAGTACTGAGGACTCAGTACTGATGGAGCGGAGCAGCACCATGTTGATGGAGTGTTGATGATCCATTGCAGATGGTCTCTGGTCAAGGGTATTTTTCAAAAGACAGCATGTTCGTTCACTTCTAACTTTTATATTGCAGAGAAGCCAAACTAACTTCAGTTTACCTCAGCAACCCTCCCTTTAATACAGTTCACACTGTCTCCAGAAATTCCTCCTTTTTCACAACAAATTTAGTCCACTGTAATTTACAAAATGGCAATTCAAATCCAGTTTGTCTTTTGACTGTCTTGGGCCTCAAGTTCCCAATTTGGAAAGTTGCCTCTGTTAAAGAGCAGCTTCACTAAATGTTCACTGGAGCCCAGGTTTTGACCCTTGGAGTAAACGTGAATGGATTTTTTTTGATAAATGGATTTATCAGCTTCTGTGAGGACTGCTGTATCCCATCATGCACCAGGGTGAGTTATAACAAAATAAAGCTCAGTCAGCTCAGGAGGCAAAAGGAGGAAGCTTTCAGGAGTGGGGACAGGGACAAGTTTAAAGAGTCCAAGTACAGGTTTAGCAAAGCGGTGAGAGAAGCTAAACGACTGTACTCTGAGAAACTTCAGCTCCAGTTCTCAGCCAATGACTCTGCTTCTGTCTGGAAAGGGCTCAGAAAGATCACAAACTACAAACCTAAACCCCCTCACTCCATTAATGACTTCCGTCTGGCCAACGATCTGAATGAGTTCTACTGCCGCTTTGAAAGACAGTGGGACAAGCCTGACACTAACCTCCACATCAGAGCCACATCAGAACCCCCCTCCTCCCCTACCAAAGGAACGTCTCTCTCTATCCTGGAGAGAGATGTCAACAGGCTTTTTAAGAAGCAGAACCCCCGCAAAGCAGCCGGTCCTGACTCTGTCTCTCCATCATCCCTGAAGCACTGTGCTGATCAGCTGTCTCCAGTGTTCACAGACATCTTCAACACCTCACTGGAGACCTGCCACGTGCCAGCCTGCTTCAAATCCTCCACCATCATCCCTGTCCCCAAAAAACCAAGGCCCACAGGACTAAATGACTATAGACCCATTGCCCTGACCTCTGTGGTCATGAAATCATTTGAGCGCCTTGTCCTGTCCCATCTCAAATCCATCACTGACCCACTCCTGGACCCCCTGCAGTTCGCCTACAGAGCCAACAGGTCTGTAGACGACGCTGTCAACATGGCTCTCCACTTCATCCTCCAGCACCTGGACTCCTCAGGGACCTATGCCAGGATCCTGTTTGTGGACTTCAGCTCTGCCTTCAACACCATCATCCCGGCTCTGCTGCAGGACAAGCTCTCCCAGCTGAGCGTGCCTGACTCCACCTGCAGGTGGATCACCGACTTCCTGTCTGACAGGAGGCAGCACGTGAAGCTAGGAAAGCACGTGTCTGACTCCCAGACCATCAGCACTGGATCCCCTCAAGGCTGCGTTCTTTCTCCTCTGCTCTTCTCCCTGTACACCAACACCTGCACCTCCAGCCATCAGTCTGTCAAGCTCCTGAAGTTTGCAGACGACACCACTCTCATTGGACTCATCTCTGATGGCGATGAGTCTGCCTACAGGTGGGAGACTGAGCGTCTGGTGACCTGGTGCAGGCAGAACAACCTAGAGCTAAATGCTCTGAAGACAGTGGAAATGATAGTGGACTTCAGGAAGAGCCCAGCCCCACCCACCCCCATCACCCTGTGTGACTCCCCCGTGGCTACCGTGGAGCATTTTCGCTTCTTGGGAACCACCATCACACAGGATCTCAAATGGGAGCTAAACATCAGCTCCCTCATCAAAAAAGCTCAGCAGAGGATGTATTTCCTGAGGCAATTGAAGAAGTTCAACCTGCCAAGGACTATGATGGTGAACTTCTACACCTCCATCATTGAGTCCATCCTCACCTCCTCCATCACCATCTGGTACGCTGCTGCCACGGAGAGGGACAATAACAGACTGCAGCGTATCATCCACTCTGCTGAGAAGGTGATTGGCTGCAATCTTCCGTCCCTCCAGGACCTGTACGCCTCAAGGACTCTGAGGCGTGCAGAGAAGATTGTAGCTGACTCCTCCCACCCTGGACACAAACTCTTTGAGACACTCCCCTCTGGCAGGAGGCTGCGGTCCTTCAGGACCAAAACCTCTCGCCACAAAAATAGCTTCTTCCCATCTGCTATTAGCCTCATCAACAAGGCTAGAGAGCCCCACTGTTGCTGATCAATTGCACCAATCACCAGAAAAAATTCCTTGTATGTGAAAACATACTTGGCAATAAAACTGATTCTGATTCTGATTCTGATTCTGATTCTGATTCTGATTCTGATTTAAACAATGAAAGCTTTTGTGTTTGAATGTTTGTGACTCAGCACATTCATCAAAAAAAGTTCCCACTCTTTCTACTGGTTTGCCTTTAAAGGTTCCACTGTCATTGGTTTGCTCCACTGACCAACTGTTTAGTTACATGATCATCACAAATGATCAGTGTGTGTTTGATCAGCTCTCTGTGGCTTTTACAAATATTGGACCTAATGGTTCAGTATCCATCTGTTATCTCTAAAGCTGAGAAAATATTACATATTGTAAACAAAGATTTGCTGGCTCGATGTTCAGTTAGTCGGTCTACCCTGAAATTCCAACATTAATCAGTTATTGAAGTGGGAATTTTATTGTTTGTTTGTGATCCCACCTTCAGTTGAAGGTTTTGTCTTTATATGGACCTGATCATTTTTCCAGACATGGTGCACTGACCCTGTTTCATCAGCCAGCTAAGTCAATTAGGAATGTGTTTATTTTTCCACCCAGAATTAAGCAGTGCAGTCTAAACACAGGACACATGTTGAACTGAGTCTACAATACAACATCATAGTCATAATAAAGTGTGACATATTGACTCATCCCATTTCTGCTGTCTGTACTTCACAGTACTTGACTTGAGTATAGATGCTGAATAAAGATGCTAATAATAAAGAACTCTGGTGTTACTTAGAAGTGATAGTTTTCTACATTAAAATATAATATTTAATTATATAATTTGTGCACATAGAAAGTCATTTCCTTTGGAGTTGGTTGATTTTGTGACCACTGACAATAATAATAACAATAGTTATCTGTAGAAATTAGAGAAGATATTGAATGAGGAGTGTGTAAACAAGTGATTGTGCGATGAATAGACCTGTGTCCGTCCAATAAGTAAGTTGCAAAAATCATAAAGACAAAAAAGCAAAAGACAAAAGAGCATTTCACAGAAATATTCGGCATCTTGTGTGAAGTGTAACCAAGTAGGGTAAGAACAGAAGGCACTGAATACTGGTCATTTTACCATCTATCAATCTAAATAAAGTGAAAATGGCCCAACTGTAAATCTGTCTTGAGCAGTGTTCCCTCAGTAAAAAGTGAGTGTATTTAAAAAGGCCCCAGGTGACCAGCAAGCATCAGGGATATAACTGAATATGAATCCACTACAGATTTAAACGGATAATGTCCTCTGAACAGATGCAAATTGCATCCAAATTTATCCTGTCATTTAATTGACACAATTTGCCTCTTTCTGGTGGGTTTCATTTTGCATTTGTGTAGATTTTTTTCTTTACCTCCTGATTAGAGTTGAGAAGGCAAGCATACTACTTTTAACACACACCTCTTTTTTTTGCTGAGAAGTCAGAAAAAGTAAGACGTACTTCCCTTCAATAAAACAGGAATGACTGAAGTCATGTAGAACCACATGATAATGGTTCATCTTGCCTGTGTTACAGTATGAGCTGTAAGACGTGCATCATCGTAGGGAACGGAGGAATCCTCGCCAACAAGTCTCTGGGACACAGGATTGATCAGGTTGATGTGGTGATCAGGTATGTTATAACACAGAGGTATTACACTACTGTACCCCCTGAGGATGAAGCACATACAAGAGGGAAAGCACAAACATTGAGGGGAGCGGCCTCCAAATGCAAACACTGAACTCATACAAAGAGTGAAAATACACACACTCCCCCAAGAATACTGAAGGACATGTTGTTGCTTTTGTGTGGACTTTCCCTAAATGTTCTGGATGTGTTTTGGTATTTGTTACTTTTCTGGATTCGGAGCGTGTTTCCTTTAATGTTTCTGCTTTCTCAGTCTTATGTGTTTTGTCTGTAGGGGCCACCATACCATACACACAGTGCACTACTTTCACCTTGTTGTTCCTTGAGTCAACTGTATGTTCTAGATTTAGTCATAATTGATTAAAAAATGATAGTTACGGAAATCAATTTAAAAAATACAATGAAGGAGATCAGCAGTCTCTGAAATATTACACTCTACACTCAACCACACGACTGTGTTTTCATTTTAAAGCTCATTTTACTATGTTTCCTCCTGTCGTCCTCACTGCTCCACAGTCTTCAGCCCCTAAAACAGAGACTTTCAGAAACGCTGCTGGACCCGTTTTAGTCTGAAAACTCCAAGGTTGTGGTGTCGTCTGGACAGACAGAAACAGAGACCTTTGGAAAGGGTGGCGTAGACACCCACAGTCACTGCTGATTTGCTCTTATCAGCCTCGACGAGCAGTTTAAACTGAGAAAAGGTTTTGATGATTTTGAAGTGTATTTTGTGATTGATTGATTTTGTAGCTGTGTGTTGCAGGTTAAATGAGGCCCCAGTGAAAGGCTTTGAGAAAGATGTCGGCTCCAAGACCACCATGAGGATCACCTATCCAGAGGGGGCCATCCAGAAGACAGAACGCTACGAGGCTCAGTCTCTATTTGTGCTCTCTGCCTTCAAAGCTCTGGACCTCAAGTGGCTTCGACACATGGTCTTCAACCAGAGGCTGGTAAGGCAGCTTAACACTGATTATTCTGCCACTGCACAAGCAAATGCAGCTGGAGTCAGGCAGTTGGTGGTGATGATAATAATAATAATAATGATAATAATAATAATAAAACAGTGACAAAGTTACAAAATGCTTTACATGGTGAACCAGGATTAAGAACACTTTGGGGCTGTATTGAGAAATAAAATAATAATAATAAAAGTTAAGACATATATGGAAAAAAACTGTTTGCTAACACTAATGCAAAGGTTAGTTTTGAGAAGATGTCACCGATCACTCAATTATTCATTTGCTCAGCATTATAGCCGCTTGTATTTATGCACATTTTTGATTTGTGCATTAAAAAACTTAAAGACATCCGAAATTCACAAATATCACCAACTGTTTTGAAAAACTCAAAGGCCAGTGCAAACAGATTTTTAGCCATGCTTGTGGAGAGGCTCTGTTGATGGCAATGTTGGTACACCACTTTGGTCCATGCTGAAATGTATAAAAACTGAATGGATTGCCATGACATTTATTTGGTAGTGCTGTAGCACAATATAAACAGAAGGATGAGGTAGAGTTGTCGTGCAGATGTTTGATCTAAGTTTGTGCTACTGTTCCACTTTCCTGAAATGCATCAGCAAAAGAAACACTATACTCCAGTGTCTTGATTTGAACATTGCATGTGATGAAGAGCAACGCTCTGTCACCTTCCAAAATTTTGTCCACCAGGTGTAAGTTAACGTCACTAACAGAGGCTAATAACTGTAAAAAACACACTCAGTATGTCTCTGTTTCACCCCTTTCTTTAGTTTTGCAGTTGTGATTTTGAGACTTGGTTTATAACCAGCCACGGCAAAATGAAATTCAGCTCAGAGGCTTTTCAACTAATGAATCCTGAGATTTTAGGAGACAGGCCAAGAGTGGCTGTAGGTGAAACACAACTCCACAGAGGAGAAGAGATTCTGTATGAGGAGGGGTCTGTCTTACTAATCTTCAGATAACTTGGTTTGTAGTAAGAGGGAAGTGATATTGGTGTGTGAATATTGTCCCTCTCTCTGAGACAGTTATTATTAATACTATTACCAAGGCCCCTCTGCCCTATCTGCATGTGTCTGTTCCAACAACTAGCTGTGGGTTTAGGCTTTATGGTTGTACATGCTTGTACGGAAATGTAACACATTCCTACAGTCAGAGTAACAACAACCTGCTTTGAGAGCCAATGGGATCAAATGCTCATAAACCTCCAAACAGATCTAAACAGCAAGAAAAAACAAAGAGTGACATCATTGTGATCAGCAGGTCATTTCTCTGTAGAGGACTCTTCTGATCACTCCGCTGGTCATGCTGAAGTAAAAAAAACACACAGTTCACTTACAAGCGTAGAGTGTTGTCAGACAGTGTTGCTTCCTTTACCTCAAAAAAATGGACACTAGTACAGCTGATATGAAAGCAATGGTCAGCAATGGCCAGCCTCTACCTCGATGTTCCCTTGTGTTGAAGCTTGGTGAGTCCATTGAGATACTGAAGGGCCTTCTTAGGATACATCACATTAGTGTTTAAAAGAAACAGCCCCATTACTACAACCTGTGAAAGGAGATACCACAGAGTCATTGTTACTGTGATTCTTGCAGGCCAACATACAGCAGTATTTTACTGATCAGTCAACACTGAATAACCCAGCATGACAAAGTGAAAAATGTGAAGGGCTCTGAATACTTTCTGAAGCCACTGTAAATGTTGGAATATTATATATCAGTCAATACACTATAACCACTGGAAGCACACCTAAGAGCAAGACAGCTTGTTTTATCAGTTACTTCGTTATCAGTCTCTCCTGTTGAAGAGAGAGATACTTTCATATTTCTGTTTCTCCTCAGGTTCACCTATAAAACTTTATTTTTAAATGTACTCCAAGAATACTTGTATACCTATGATTTTTTCACTTCATTGCTTAGTTTTTATTGATACACCTTTGGAGAAATATTGGCAACACTTTTTTGCCCTTTGCCAGTGTTAGTACTAGCTTAACTTAAAATCCTCTGATATCTAGCGTGCATGCCAACCCCCAGCCGGATGGCGATGAGAGGGGAGTGGGAACTTCAGCTTTGATGCGCATCAGAAAGTAGCTGTCATTCTGTTGCAGCGCTGTCCTTCAACATGACATCAACCTTGCCCCTCACACCCCCCTGACCTCAGGCTGTGTCGACTCATTTTTAAAAGTTACCAAAACAGACAATCCAACAGTCATGCCCACTGCTTCACGCAACCACTTCTGTCACTTTATGTGTCAACAACTGAGTGCAACAACATCAGTGCTTTCTAGAAGAAATTGTCCACCATCATTCCCATTTGTGCACAAAAGAGAGAGATCAGGAAGGGAGCGGAATGCTGCAGCTATTACAGCAGGATTTTTTATCCCAGCATCTGCTGTGATCACTCAGAACCGATACAAACACCTGTAGACATGGTTGGACAACATATCATACAAACTATTCTGTTTCAAGAGTACTGAACTCTTACTCTCAACAAGAGCCTTTGTTGGTGTTGTGTAGAGGAAGCTCTAGCCCACAGTTAGGTTGAATAAACAGTAATAGTGTTGAGGACTGGCTTCATTTACAGCAACACTTCAGGACAGAGCTCAAGTTCCTTCAGTGCAGTGAAGTGCAGACACCACAGCAGTTAAAAAAAACCACACACACTCACCAGTTGTGAATGGGAAAGTGTTGCTTAGAGGCAGACTAATGATACTAAAATAAGGCAAGAGGCGGAGGAGATTCTGAGATCTGGTGTTGTGCAATAAGGACAGGAATGTCAACCATCATGGCTCACCCAGTTTCCTTAGACAAGGAATTTGATATTAGAAGAGAAGATCCTCCTTGTCAAATATTACTCCAATTCAGTTACATTTTTACTTGCGTTAAAGTACTGGAAAAAAATACTTAAGTATTCCAAAGTAGATTTTTTGTGTTAACATGTTGTTGTATTGTTCCACAATTACAGAACCTATTGACTCTGAAACAAGCTACTGAAGCACTGACTGACTGTAGAACCTGTGGAATAAAAAGCTTGTGGAATATGATACAAAGACTGAAGAAATGGACATAAAAACACAACTGAATCAACAAAAGGAGCCACTGCTGTTTTCATATTTCATTTCTTTTTCAGGCAGTGATGAAGTCTGGTTGTGGTACACACAGCAAACATTTAGAATGAAAGGAATCTTTCTTGATGTCTAAAATTTGAAACATGGGCTTGAGATCAGGCGGTGGTCTCTGGTGAACACTCATTGTCCCTGGAGGCTTGTTCTCACTGACGGCCTGCTGAATTTTCAAAAATGTCACTTAATCAAAGCACCATTGTGTTTAAAGAATAACTAATGTGGCTGTAGACTCCTAGTCTTGCCAATGTCATACTGTACAGCCTGTCTGTGAAGCCTCAATAGGTTCATGTTGTGGAAGCCCCAGGTTTAATTCCCACAGTGGAAAGGGGCTAGAAATGAATAAAGTTGGATGTTATTTCAGTGACAGTGACATAGGCTAGATTTATTTACTGCATATACACTAACCTGAAGTAAATGTATGTAAACATATTGATCATTGATAGAGTTATGAAAGGGATTTGAGAATTGCTTGTCATTTGATCCCATCTGCTGCATGTAGATATGTTTTCCAAAGACTGTTGTGTCATCCCAGTGCTGCCAGCAGAGGAGAGGTGTTGGGTTTCCAGTTCCAACAGAAGAGCAAAATGGTTCTTCAGGATTACCAACTGATCTGTCAGTGAGCAGCTTACAGTCTTACAGGGTAACAGTACTATGTTAGTAAGCTAATAGCTCATATCATTGCTGTTTGGTTTGTCCCTGCCCCTCACTCCAACATACCTAAGCAAACCCAGAGGCAGGGTTTCCCAGAAACTGTTCATAAAGAGCTGCCACAACTAGGCAGACTGCTTGTAATTAGTGTAATGGCTCCAGGTATACGATACAGGGGCCTCTCTCCCTGGCTGGCTTTGTTTGCTCCTCTTGTTTTTCATCAGTGTTTTAATGGTGCTGAACTCCCCTTCCAGGCCTCAGGGTATTGTTTTCACTGGGCTGCTTAAGCACCATCATGTTTTCCACTCCTGTCTACTTTGCATACCATCCCACCGTGAGATGATAGTAAGAATTTATCAGTATTTACAGTGTCACCCTGGATGGTGAATATTCAGCACTGCTTGTTCTGATAACGGATATACAGTGACATCAGAAAGTGTTCAGACTGTGAGATTTCAGAACTCTTATTTCAGGTCTCACTGTGGGTACGAGATCAGGTTTGATGTATATAGACTGTACGATGATAATACCAACTGAGTCTGAGGCTACAACGTCAGTATACAAGAAAAATGTCAACAAGCAACACATGGATCACTGCATCATTTCATGCTGCATTCCTGTTGGTTGGTTGGTTGGCATAGTTCATAGAAGCAGTCACATTGTGAGATGGTGGGGACATGCGACCTGTGTGATGGTTCACTTTTCAGCACAACCATGACCTGAAGCATAGAGCCAAGACAAGGTTTGAGTGGCTTCAGGACAAGTCTCTGACTGTCCCTGAGCTGCCCAGACTTGAACCCCATATAAAATCTGTGGAAAGACCTGAAGATGGCTGTTCACAGATTCCTATCCAATCTGACATAGCTTGACCCAAATCCAGGCGTTCAAAGCTTATAGTGACCCAAGAATACTCAAAGCTGTAATTTCTTCCAAAGGTACTTCTAAATTTTGATAAATTTGCAAAACTGGATAAAAACATATTTTCAGTTTATCTTTATGTGAACGGGTGTCCTGTTTGTGTTCACCTGATAAATGCAAGTCCAACATTCATTCTCCTGCCTCACCAGCTGCTAAATACTCTACAATGCTCACCACCAAGTTGCTAACTGTGTCTGTCTGCTGTTGGTATCAGAGCAGGTAGCTAACAGCTTTTTCAATGAAAACAGCTGCCTGCTGCAAGACATAAGGTTGACGAGAGCAGTGATAGTGCATCGAAAGAAGTTTAATTCCCTCACTCTTTGCCTTTCAGCGCAGCACTGATGGCTTCTGGAAGTCGGTGGCCAGACATGTTCCAAGGGAGCCTAGCGACATGCGTATCCTGAACCCCTACTTCATCCAGGAGGCCTCCTTCAAGCTGATAGGCTTACCTTACAACAATGGACAGATGGGCAGAGGGGTGAGAGACCTGTTGATTTCCTCGCAGTTAGTTTCTGTTCAGTTCTAGGTAGAGGAGTAACAGGAATGGCAAGCTGTTTCACACACAGTGTTGAGTTAATGGTCAGGAGTGGAGCTCTGGGAGCTGACTCCCCTGTCTGTCTGTTTGTATTATGAAAGCTTCTGTGAACACACCGCAGATGCTGCAGGAAGCTGAGCACCTACACAGCCTGAACACAGTCTGAAAACAAACAGTGTTAATATTAGGCTATTATAAATATAACCATGCTTCAGATATCACATCTGTAAAAGATCCACATAATAACCATATAGTGTAGATAAAGCTCCTCTGCCACAGATTTATGCTATATGTGTCCTGGGGTACAGATGATGGCTGGATTACCTGTATCATACAAACTCTTTATTTTATGTCTGTTTTTCAGAATATCCCAACCCTGGGCACAGTTGCCATAACGATGGCCCTTCATAACTGTGATGAAGTAGCTGTGGCTGGATTTGGATACAACATGAGCACTCCCCATGCCCCTTTACACTACTATGAGAAGATCAGGATGTCAGCCATCAAAGAGGTACCTAAGGACCTGATTTGTTAAGATGCCACAGTTGTTTCCAAAACTGATGCTGTACAGTTTTCTGTAGAATTTCATTCATTTATGCCTTGCATATGCTTCCTTGCCTGCTGTAGAAAATAACTAGGACGTTTATCTGCTTATCTGGTCCAGGCATGGACGCATTGTGAGAAAACCACCCCTTAGGCCCAGGCCTCTTGTTATTTGTTTAACTATATTACTAGGAGTGATTGTTGTGTACTGCTGCAAAGTACTGACAAAAATGTCCAAAAGTGACAAATGGCTGAGCAAGACAATAGTAAGCCTTGGTTAAATAATAACATGACTGAAAGAGATGAGGGGAAAGCTGTGGCTCTGGTCACCTATATTCTATATTCTATTCTAACACTGGTTTCTACTGTGCATTGGTTACTGTGTTGAAGTGGTAGTTTGGTGTGGGAATCTTTTATTCAGTGGAAACATATGTAACACAAAGTTACACAAACTGCCTCACTCTTTAATTTATTTTAGTCATAATTTTACCCCCAATAGTAACCACATTTACTGCAAGATGCAACCCAGTTGCTTTACTTTGTTTAACAACCCCTTTGAGGAATTACATAAAAAGCTAAGTTGCAGTTTACCAGCCCCTCACTGTCTTTATAACTTAGCTGGTTATCAGAATTTAGCTACATACGAGCAGCCACCAGATTTATTTTCCATACATGTTAATATGAAGTGGATCATAACCTTAGTAGGTAACTAACTGCCTGTTGCAGTGGCTTGGGGTGTCACCCCTGCTGAGGAAGTCGATTCCCTGTTGCTAGTCTCTCACGTCACTTGAGGACATATTTCCTGTCCGTTCACCACTTAGACTCAGAGCCCAACAAAATGTCCTGTAGTTACCACGTGTGGCCGCAGACCATGCTGTGCTGCTTAGCAAAAGTTACACAGTCAACTGACACCAACTGACAATATCAGTACAGTAACATTTCTTGGGAATTGGTGCTAACAGGAAGCTATGCTAACTAGCTTCCCCTTTCTGAGTGTAATACAAACTTCACAGCATGAGAGTCCTTCTGTAAAGGGACAGACAGTGGTTGATAGCTAATGCTACACAGACTTCCTTAAAAAGGAGAAGAATCTTCTTGTATCATTGTTGGCAGGATATAATCTGATGTTCTCCAGTCAGTAGTGCACCACAGAGGTTGACAGCTCGCCTCATAGTAACACCTGCTCTCAGATGTCACACAGTCGTCAAGGGAAATGCCCACTCAGAAGCTCGAGGCTTAGACGTTCCGAAAAAGATTTCTATCTTCTTATGAACAAATGAAATATAGCTGCAGTATCAGTTTATATTTCCTTATACACAAAGAGAAGGAAAGAAATTACCCAATGAAGAATTAAAGTTTCAGTTTGACTTAAAGAGATGTGTTGCAGCTGAAACTTAAAATCTTGTGGTGGCCATTTGACAGAAACTTTTTTTGCTGGATTTATGAGGCATCAACAAGATTTGAGAAGGGTGTGACCTTACAGCTTTGAGCTGTGATCTTACAGTTGAGGTTGATGATTCATCCCCTCCACCCACAGGTGTGTGACCCTCTATTTCCTGCATGTTTTAGTCTTAGTGAACGATACTCCCACACAATATTCACAACGGCCAACTTTGTTAGCATTCTGACCAACATCCTTTTTGTTAGTTTTACAGGTTTACGCTGCAATGGAACAGTTTACTGTGACCTTTCTCTCATTTAAAATGCCTTTCTGGAGTCTAGAAGGGATTTATCCAGTATGCTGAGTAGAGGCCTGGGATGTGTATGAACTCTCAAGTGTAGGGAACGTTGTTGGGTACTGGTTTTTAAGAGCAGGACAGTCAAAACACACTATATACAATGTCTAAGTTGCCATCTCTCCACTTCACAGTCTCCAGCCTAATCATAAATCACTCTTAGCCTCGGTTATTGAGACAGACATGCAATCCCCTGCATGTTATTTTCACCAACTGAACAGACTTGTGTTTCAGTTCAAGGATCCACCCCATGCCATGTATAATTGAGACAGGTGAAAAATGTGTTCTTTTTAAAACAAAGAAGAAACTATTGTCTGGGTAATAAAATGTTGTTAGCCCACAGGTGTCTGTCAGCCACAGATGGCATTTACATAGCTCTCAGTGTAATTTTGTCTTTTTTAAAAACACCCGTTTTGGGTCTTGCTCAAAATTATTGATCAGGATGATCACCACACCTCATTTCAGAGTGGTAGCTGGAAGTATCTCAGTAGTTGTCAAGCTGGTAAACAGAGATGTGGCAGACAACCAACTTCGTCTAATTACTGTGACCGGTACAGTTCAATTCAAAAGTGAAAGTCAGCTTTGGGGGGGGGCATAAAGTGGCTGGTGCAGAGGTGGACAGTCTGTAGGGGTGGAAGTGGTGTCAGATGCTGAGGGGGAGGCAGGGGAGGGTTATGTGTGCAGTGGGGAGGGTTGTGTGTGCGGGGGGGGGGGGAGCCTCCTGACAGCCTGGTGAATGAAGCTGTCCTTCAGCCTGCTGGTTTTGGCTCGGAGACTCTGCAGTCGTCTTCCTGATGGAAGCAGGCTGAAGAGGCAGTGGGATGGGTGGGTGGGGTCACCTGAAATCCGGAGGGCTTTGCAGGTGAGGTGGGTGTTATAAATGTCGAGAATGGAGGGGAGAGAGGCACCGATGATCTTCTCAGCTGCTCTCACTATGCGCTGCAGGGTCTTGCGGCAGGACACGGTGCAGGCTCCGTACCACACAGTGATGCAGCTGGTCAGGATGGACTCAGTGGTGCCTCTGTAGACGGTGTGCATGATGGGGGCTGGGGCACTGGCTCTTTTCAGTTTACGGAGGAAGTACAGGCGCTGTTGGGCTTTTTTGGCCAGTGATGCAGTGTTCTTGCTCCAAGTAAGGTCTTCAGAGATGTGCACACCCAGGAACTTGGTGCTGCTCACTCTCTCCACTGCAGCACCGTCGATAGTTAGAGGAGCATGCAGGGTGTGCACTCTCCTGAAGTCCATAACAATCTCCTTTGTCTTCTCCATGTTCAGGCAGATATTGTCGTCTTTGCACCACGCAGCCAGTCGGCTCACCTCCTTCCTGTAGGTGGTCTCGTCGTCGTTGCTAATGAGACCTACCACAGTCGTGTCGCCGCAAACTTGATGAAGATGTTGGAGCTCTCTCGGTGTGCAGTCGTGGGTCAGCAGAGTGGAGAGGAGGGGGCTCAGCACACATCCTTGGGGGGCTCCCGTGTTCAGAGTGATGGTGCTGGAGGTGTTGCTGCCAGCCCGTACAGACTGCGGTCTCCCCGTCAGGAAGTCCAGCAGCCAGTTGCACATCAAAGTATTCAGCCCCAGCTGGTCCAGTTTGTGAATGAGCTGTTGGGGGATGATTGTGTTGAATGCTGAGCTGAAGTCGATGAACAGCATTCTAATGTAAGAGTCTTTCGTCTCCAGGTGTGTGAGGGCTGAGTGAAGGGCAGTGGAGATGGCATCATCGGTTGAGCGGTTGGACCAATATGCAAACTGGAAAGGGTCCAGGGAGGAGGGGAGGGCAGACTTGATGTGCTGCATGACTAGCCGCTCGAAGCACTTCATAAGGATGGGAGTGAGTGCGACCGGGCGGTAGTCATTGAAGCAGGAGGGAGGCGACTTCTTCGGGACCGGGATGATGGTGATGGCTTTGAGGCATGTGGGGACAACAGCCTGGCTTAATGAGGTGTTGAAGATGTCAGTGAAGACATCTGTGAGTTCCTCAGTACAGTCTTTAAGGACACATCCAGGAATGTTGTCAGGACCTGGGGCTTTATGTGCATTGGTCCATCTGAGGGATCTCCTCATTAGAGTTGTCATGATACCAGAATTTCAGTAGACGATACCAATACTTGTGTTTTTCCACGATTCTCGATACTAATTCGATACCACAATTAAAAAAAAAAAAAACAGGGTGGCCTGATGGCGGAGTGGTTAGGGCGCGTACCATATGAGTGGATGCTCTTAGCAGCTCAGCGCTGATTCGACTCCTGACCGGTCCGACTCTTTCCTGCGTGTCATTCCCCCTCTCTCTCTTCCCCTTTCCTGTCACTCTCTGCTGTCCTGTCAATAAAGGCAAAAAAATATCTTTAAAAAAAAAACAAAACAAAAAAAACAGAACCCATGTATTTTTAAATTCACTAATTTATTGAAAACTGCTTTAAACGGTCAAGTATTTAACACTACTATGAAAACAAGCAATACTGTGGTTTATGGTAATAAATAACAACAATATTCAGCTATTTACATTCAAAAAAGAACAGCAGTGGCATGGAGCCTTCAAGTATATAAAACAAACAATATTCTTCTTCTTATAAATATGCAAATAAATAACTAAACTACAGTGGTGTGGAGCCTGATCTCACAAATCTAAAACCTCTAACACCAGGCACTGTTTGCATGTCGGCTTGTTTGGGTCTAGAATTGCTACATATTCATCCGCCTCCGATGCAAAATATTTCCACTCGCGACTCTTCGTACCTGTTTCGTCACGGAGCCGACGTGTTGTGCTTCCACTCCCACCTGCTGAAGCCATTGTTATTGTTATCCACAGACTGTATATAAAAGTTATTATCTCAGGTTTTCTTCTTCAGTGCCGCTGACTGCTCTGTGCTGCTCACACGCGGACACTGCCCCCGTCACTTCCGCCAAGAATCGACACGGCTCGCCGCGGGAAAGTTGAATATTCGGTTCTGACAGTACCAGAAAAAAGCAGGTATCGATGTATTTTTTGCGTGTTGGTATCAAATTGGTACCGGAAGTATCGGACTTGTGACAACCCTACTCCTCATGCTGTCTGGGGAAAGCATCAACACTTGGTCGCCGGGAGGAGGTGGAGTCTTCTGTGCAGGGTGCTGTTGTCTGCCTCAAGGCGAGCGAAGAAGTCGTTCAGCTGGTTTAGCAGAGAGGTGGAGTTGTCACAGGTCTGCGGTGGGGGCTTGTAGTCCGTGATGGTCTGTCTCTTGGCCTTTCTGATGCCACGTGACAGGTTGGCCCTTGCTGTCCTTAGGCCCACCTCGTCCCCAGCTCTGAAGGCGGCATTTCGAGCCCTCAGGAGCCCGAGAACCTCCCCAGTCATCCATGGCTTCTGGTTGGCCCGAATGATGAATGTTCTGGTGACTGTGACGTTGTCCATGCACTTCCTCATGTAGGCAGTGACGGTCTCCGTGTACTCATGGAGGTCAGTGGAGTTGTTGTAGGTGGCTGCCTGTCTGAAAATGTTCCAGTCTGTGGTGGAGAAACAGTCCTGAAGTGCCTCAGAGGACCCCTCTGGCCACACACGTACCTGCTTCCTTACTGGTTTGGTGACTTTTACCAGTGGTCTGTATGCTGGCATCAGCATAACAGTGGATTCAGTCTATTGTTGTACATCTTTTCCACTAGTCTGACCAATGGCCACAAATTAGGAAGAGAGACCATAAGAAAGGTTTCATGAATGATGCTGTTTGATCTGTCTTACCAAAGAAAAGAGAATGGTTTCAATGTGAGTGTGTGTGTTTGTGAATGCAGTTAAGTCTATAGGGTCATCAGGTGGGTCATCAGTCTTTCAGTAAGTGGTGTTTCATTGAGCTGGGCCTATGACACCCAGATGGCTCAACAGTGTGTTCCAGCACACCACATCCCTGTTTACCTGCACCCACACACTCAACTCAACCCTCTGTAGCAGGTCATATTCATGTTTGTCTACAATACCACCATCTAACATCATTTTAGAAGCCAACACCAGCCAACAACATATAAAGCTAACCAGCATGCAGGTGTCACCAGCAGCGTACAGCTCAATCCTCCCAACCACAGTTAAACAATCATCAGATACACAACCTTATGTCAGGAACACACTGCCTGCATTGCAGATGCATGGTGGCTGTGTTACTGACCTGTTGCACCTAACATGTGTGTTCACGCTGACTGTGTGTCTTCTGTGTCATTGCTCCTCCCAGCTCTATCCTCATACACAGAGGACACTATGTCAGGCATGTCCAAAGTCCGGCCCGCGGGCCAAATGCGGCCCGCGTTCAAATTCCCACTGGCCCGCAGCCTCCGTCATAAAATCAATAATATGCAGCCCGCCAGCACGTACAAAAAACAAAACAAAAGAATATATGTCCAACAAAAGCTATTTTATATTTCACCAGAAGATGGCAGCAGACCTGTGGCTGCACCCTAACCGCGCGAACCTTGACCCTTGACTCTTTCCAGCCCATTTCTAAAATGGCGACTGCAACTAAAAAAAGAAAAGTTGACACCGAGGGCCGCCGCTTCCAGGAGAAGTGGAAATTGGAATATTTTTTCACTGAAATACGCAACAACTGTGTCTGCCTAATTTGCCAAGAGGCTGTGGCTGTTTTCAAGGAATTTAATATTAAGAGGCACTACCAAACAAAGCATGCTAACTACGACAAGCTAACTGGGAACGAATGTTGTGACAAATTGAAGCAACTGGAAGCTGTTTTAACGGCACAGCAGCGCTTTTTCACAAGAGCCCGTGAGTCGAATGAAAATGCCACAAAGGCAAGCTACGAGGTGGCAACGCTGATTGCCAAGCACTGCAAACCTTTTACTGAGGGTGAATTTCTAAAGGACTGTGTGATGAAAATGGTGGAGAACATTTGTCCTGAAAAGAAGCAAGTCTTTGCCAATGTTTGCCTGGCTCGTAACACTGTCGTAAGGAGAACTGAAGACGTTTCATCTGATATTAAGAGACAGTTTGAGGCAAAGGGAGCTGAGTTTGACTTTAGCCTGCGATGAAAGCATGGACGCATCTGACACCGCCCAGTTACTGATTTTTTTGAGAGGAGTGGACAACGAAATGAACGTGAGCGAAGAGCTACTTGACCTCCAGAGCCTTAAGGGCCAAACAAGAGGAACAGATTTATTTGTTTCTGTTTGTTCCGCCGTTGAGGACATGAAACTACCGTGGAATAAAGTCACTGGGATTATTACGGATGGTGCACCTGCGAAGTGGATGATCAACCCTGGTCTGTGACAAAGTCAGCGAAGAAGGAGGTAACGCTATAAAACTCCACTGTATTATTCACCAACAAGTTCTCTGCGCCAAACATCTGAAATATGATCATGTTATGAACCCGGTAGTAAAGGCTGTTAATTATATTCGCTCCAAAGCCCTGTGCCACCGCCAGTTTCAACAGTTTCTACTTGACATCCAGGCTGAATACAGAGATGTTGTGTATCACAACGACGTAAGATGGCTCAGTCGGGGGTCTGCACTGCAGCGCTTCTACTCTCTTAGGGAGGAAATCGGACAATTCTTGGCAGAAAAGGGACAACCGATGCCAGAACTATCTGATCCTGTTTGGCTGGCTGATTTGGGATTTTTAGTTGGCATAACACAGCATCTGAACGTGCTGAACACGAGCCTTCAGGGGGAAAATGCAGTGGTGAGCGAACTGTATTCACACATCAAAGCCTTTGGGACCAAGCTGCAACTTTTCCAAAGGCACCTGTCACAAACGCAGCCCAATACGGCACACTTCCCCGCGCTGCAGGAAATAATGACCAGTTTTCCACAGAACAATATCAGTGCGCAAATGAGGAGGTCTGCAGCAGTAATCTCATCCCTGGCTGAGGAGTTTCAACAGCGCTTTCAGGATTTTGCAGCTATTGAAAAAGAGATCACGCTTTTTTCCTCTCCTTTTTCCGTGGACCCCGATGACGCTCCGGACCACCTGCAGCTGGAGCTCATTGATCTGCAGTGTGACGCTGAGTGTCGGAGTCGACACCAACAGCTTCCTCTTGTCAATTTCTACCGCCAGCTGGATAAAGGCCGGTTTCAAGAGATTCGAACAGTTGCGAAGAAAATGCTGAGCTCGTTTGGCTCGACCTACTTGTGCGAGAAGACATTCTCGGTTATGAACTTTAACAAGAACCGCGTCAGGACAAGACTAAGCGACTCTCACCTGCGTGACATACTGCGCATCAAAACCACTGTCTTTGAGCCAGATCTGGCCTATTTAATGCAGTCAAGATCCCAGTATCACCCTTCACATTAGTGCAGACAAGTTGTTTGTTTAGTTATCTGAGGTGAATTGTTGTTTTTTTTTTTTTGTGATGATCAAAACCACAATTTTGAATATGCACTGAGTCTATGGCCCTCAATGTTTTGTACTTCTGAATAAGATAACTGTTAGTGTTGAATTTAGGAGTTTACAGTGATAATTTAACAGTGAGTAATATGCAATGTTTCAAATGATGTTTAAAGTTTGTTTTTTTTCCCAGACAGACTTGCAATAAAAAATGTATTAAATAGTTCATTTGCATTTAATTTTAATGGTTCAAAGGATGTCAGGCTGAATGGTCGGCCCCCACACATATTCACCTCACCAAATCTGGCCCTCTTTGCAAAAAGTTTGGACACCCCTGCACTATGTATAAGGATAGACTACAACTACTGGAATGTCGGAATTCTCTTCATTATCAAATAGGCCAAATCTCTATATCATGCAACGCAGCCGCAAGGTCTTACACAGGAAGTGTGGGTGCTCTAACCCACTGACATGGGCGTTGAAATGAAAACCAAGGTGTTCCGCAGCTGCCACACACACACCACACACACATCATGCAGCCAGTGTGTCCCTAGCCTTAGGAGACAGCAAGCATACACTCCTGTCTACCACAAACCATACCCCATTAGGCTAGGTAGCATGCTAACAACATATTAGGCTAGGTAGCATGAAGCCTGAGCCATCAAATAAATCAAACAAGCAGTGTGTCATGTTGGCTAGCACACTAATTGATGTAGCATCCTAACAGCATGTCAAGCTAACCACCAGCATGCTGCCAGAGCCAAATAAACCAACCAGTCCTCTTCAGCTACCATAGCAATCAACAAAGCATTAACCTGACAATAACTGGACAACTACTAACTGTTACCAATAAACAATAACATCACATTTTAATCTCATCATCGAATATGATCGACTAAAGTGCGATATACTACAATGATAATAGCTTAATAAATGGTTGTTTGGTCAGTTACTATTGTACTTGACTATACTTAATACTGTACTTTAATTTAGCCACAGTGGTGGTGTTAGAAAGTTCAGTTTATCAGCAGAAACATTATGATTCATCCCCTGGTGATTAATAGGAATAGTCCAACATTTTGGGAAATTAACATAGTTACTTTAATGCCAAGAGAGTGCCTGTGTGCTAAGTATGGAGTTAGAGCAACGAGGCGATTAGCAAGTTTGGCACAAAGGTTTATTAGACTGGTCTGTAGTGTTGGTCCAGTCTTTATTTTGCTCAAATGTTAGTCAGACTGTTTCACATAAATACACACTGACTCATTTTAAGCCAAAAACCTTGGACAGCTTACCCTCAGGCTGACTCAGGCCTAAGACCATTGTTACCATGGTAATAGTGGCACCTGCGCTGACCAGTAGCACCCAACAATAAAAAACAGGAAAACATGGCTCATAATTTGTAGTTTGCTGACATTGTTATGGAGAAAGTGATGAGAAGGGAAAGAGTTTTTACAGATTTTTTTTTTTTTCAAATCAGATTTTTCTCTTTATTGTTATAGTAAAGTAAAATGTCCTTGTAACTGTTGAATTCTGCCAAAACACAAACATTTCCTGCTGGAGAAAATGGAGCTGAGTGATTGGATTAGGTTCTTCAGTCGGCCATTTTTTTAAAAACCCAGAATTCATTGTACCACAGTTTGGCTTAAGATAGTGAAGAACTAAACTGCTTTGTGCAGTTGATTGCAAACTTCTCCACTGGTTCAGATTACCTTCTTACAGTGTAGGTAACAGAAGCCTGGTTGGCAAAGTAACTTAAAAGCAGCCTACAGATGCTTTCGGCTGTCCTGTGACCCTAACCTTGCATACTGAGATAAGATCACAATGTGAGGGGAAATGAGACTGTGAGTGTCCTATTTCAGTATTAATACCAGGTGTTAATGCAGAGGTCTGTGATCAGATGTCCTTGTCCAGATAATGTGTCCAGATACAGGTCTAATATTAAAACTAGATGGAGATGGGGGTTCTCAGTGAAATGACAGTAGCCATGCTGACTCTTCAAGAATATCCTGCTGGTCAGGACAACAATAAATTAAATATCAGAGCCCAACTAAACATTACTTGACTCATATGATCAATGGATCATCTGCTGCTTCTTGATTGTTATAACCATAATATCTTAGTCACAAATCTGATCCGAGCCTTTAGTTTGTTTGCCCTTGCTTGAGGAGCAAGAGCTCTACTGTCAGCACTGATAAAAGGAACAAATGCAAAAAGATGGTACAATAAAAAAAAAAGATGAGTTCATGTGTTTCATTCAATACATCACTGTTCTTATATTCACGTAGATTTGCATCAGAACCAGTAGAGCATTTCTCTGATGGAGCATTTTGCAGGTTTTCATTGTGCCAGTAGGTTGTAGATGACTCTACAAAAACAAAAGGAATTAAGAGAAACATCTTCATTTTGAGAAACACTAACATTAACAATAGTCTTTTATTTTTTACACAATGTCTGCCAGTCTACCTCCCTATCCGGTCTCCACTCCTGACACCATCTCCGGTGCTTGCCCCCCCTTCTCCCTGTATTGACACTTTCACTGATCCATCCATTTAAAACTGGTAATTCACATCCTTGCTCACTAATTCCTGTTCACATAAACTTCAACCCAAAGGAATGTGCCCCTGTTCTTAAATCTACAATCTACAATCTGAAGGTAGCAACCTGACAAGGATTATGTGCAATAATAAACTTTCATTGCAATCCCTTTGATTAGGATGATGTTCATTAATATTAGCTCATTGTATAATGAAACTTCTCTGCATCTAATGATCTGGACATTTTGTTTATCACTGAAACCTGGACGAAATGTGGACACAACATGGCCTTGACTGAACCATGTCCCATGGACAGTGCGCCCAGGATCTCTGGTTGAGGAGGAGGCCTAGCTGCTGTTTTTACTGAAAACTGTGGACATTGGCGAGTTCAGTACTTTTGAGGAGTGTATTCTCAGGATTGCATTGGCTAATCCCAAAATAGTTTTCTAATTGAATTTGGTGAGTTTTTCTCTTCTGTGGTTGTTGAAGTTAAAGTTTGTTAAAGGTTTTGCTCACTGGTGGTTTCACTGGGGATCTCTCTCTCTACAAACACAGCCTACGTACTGATCTATTCCTGAAAGGAGCTGCTCTGCTCCTGTTATGATATTCTGTGCTTGTTGATTGCTTGTTTACTCGCTACTATGACTTCTCCACATGTATCTGCACATGCGTATAGTGGAAACCAGTCGTATGGAAAAGAACCCAGGATTATCCTCAATGCACAACCATCCAATAAATGCGGTCCTCTCTGCTTGCAGATCTCCAGCCTTTGTCCCAGGACACAGTCGCATCCATGAAAATGACAGAAACTATAGATACAACGGCTGGAAGTCAAGCTAGCTTCCAGAGACAGTACCCTGCTGCCACCACAAGAGGGCAGTGAATCACATGATTAATGCTGAATGATCTTTTATGGGAGCCAAAGCTGTTCTTAGATCAGATGTAAGGAGAGATACCACTTCATTTCAGTATCGTTCTAACTGGTGTCTAGTTTTAACTGGTCCAGCACTGCTTGCCCTGCTCCAGAGGAAAGCCACCAGCAGACACACTTCGGTCTAATATCAAAGCTCTGGTGTTTGTTGTGTGTTTGTGTCGCTGTAGTTTTGATCTCTTTTCTGTCTCATTTTCCTTCATCCATGCACCTTCACCAAGAAGGTGAAGTTGTGTCAGAAACCTGCACTTCGCCACTGCCTCACCTACTATGTAACGATAATCATTGTATTAACTACATAATGAAATTATGAATATCATATCGTATGAATAATGAAAATACAAAATTTGACTGAGTGCTGTTCTCAAGCAAAGGTCATGAGGTCATTAAAACATTATGGAAGGAGCACGAATGTGCTCAGCAGACTTCATTACTTTGATAACACATGCACAAGAGGAAGTCTTAGCAAAGGTCAGAGGTCACCAATATTATTGAGTCATCCCCTTAGAACCCTGAATATCCATCACAAATTTCACAGCCATCTGGAGCAGGGTGAGAGTCCAGGTCCAGTATCTGTCTCTCTACTGTCTCTTTTTTTGTCCTGTCCAATGACAACAACATACTGATGATGGTAAACAGATAATACAAAGTGGTGTTTGTTCTCCCTCACAAACAATCCTTGGCTAAGACCAAGATGTCAGTTTGACCTGTTGTCAAGTGAAGAGTAAATTTTAAATAGCTGTAGCTGTTATGAGAGCGGCTGCTGGAGTTGCCTCAACATTTTGTACTTGGCTCTTAACTAATAAAATACAGGCAGGAGAGAACAAAGGTCCTAAAAAAGATTAATTAATGTGAGAGCTTAATGGATCCACGTGTTACATCGAAATGGAAGTAGCTGTGAAAAACCATCTGTTGCTCTGGACCAGTAGTCTGACACTGTGAAAACTTAATGTGTTGAGTCTCAGGCAACTTCTGGTTACAAGGAACTTTTTCTCTGATCTGATCTGATCTGATCTGATCTGATCTGATCTGATTCGATTCCAAGCAGATGTCTGGACATTTGTTCAGAGAGATAAAGATGTCTTTGGACAGTGTAAGGCACGCTGAATTTAAAAATGTGTGTATCATGACTCAGAGGACTGTGGTTTTGACACAAACTATGGGTAATGGGTTTAAAGTACCTTCACTGCCTCCATGAGCTGTGTCGCAGCTGTGTGAAAGCTGTTGTGTGATAGAACTGTGAAATTAAAGAACATCTGTAGAGTAGTTGAACATCAAGCCATTAGAAGGTGTGAACGCCGCAGAATCATTATGTCCAAACAACAATAAATTCCTTTTCTAAACATATACAGGTATTCTGCAGCCTGAGTGTAACTGTAACTGATTATTATAGTTCTACACCGGAAATAAACAACAAAAACTCTACAGAAGCTGCAGCCCACAGACACACACACACAAAGCAAAGTGAGAGCTGCAATTTTATGCATTGCGAAGAGCATGCAGGCACACATGCATGCACCCACACACATGCACACACACACACCTCTGGACAAAGAGAGCGACTCTGTTGTACTCAGCAGTCTGAATGAAAGTCCTCCACAACGTGTTCTAGGTTCAGCGTCTTTGCTTGTTTATTCTCAGTGTGTGACAAAACCAGTCCACACTGGGCTACAAATAGTGAAAGAGACTTTCTTAAGATTTAGCACAAACATTCACTTAGGATAGGATAGGATAGGATATGGCTTTATTGTCACTGTAACAGTACAAGTACAATTGCAGCGAAATTACAGCAATCACCCCGTCAACACATAACATAACTGGATGACTGTAGCAAAAAAAGAGGGGGGGGAGACATGTGAAGAGGAGAGGAGAAAAAAAAGAAATAAACCCAAACTATACTCCGGGGGGGGGGGGGGATACAGTGTGGATTTGGTAAAAAAAAAAAACTCGGCAACATAAGCATATATAAGCACACTTAGACTTAAGGATGAACTGATTAGATTTTGGTGACCAAAGGTCAAAGGTCAACATCACTGTGACCTCACAAATCATGGTTTTGACCATAACATAATTCATACACTAATTCTGACACAATTAAACACAAATGTCTGTAAGGATAAAATGAAGTGATGACAGTTTATATCCAAAAGGTTAAAGGTCAACTTCACTGTGACATCATAATGTTCTACAAATATACCTCTGGTCATTGTTAAACACTGTAACACTGTTAAGACTGACCATATTTCCTGATACTTGACTGGTTGGTGGAGGAAACAAAAACAAGGCAGTGATTCTAGTTTTATTCTCAGTTTGTTGAAAATGCAAGATCTATTTTTAGTATGAAATGAAAAATAAGTGAAAGAAATGTAGAAACCTAGCTGTAACATGCACCGTGCTGTCCGCACCAAACGCCCTCTTCTGTGTGTCTCTGTCTCCTTTGCAGTCCTGGACTCACAACATATCTAAAGAGAAGGAGTTCCTGGTGAAGCTGGTGAAGGCTGGGGTTATCCAGGACTGGACCAACGGGATCTGTGGTGCAGGATGCTGATGGTCCGCACTCAGCTTCGTGGCTCCTGGCCTGCAGCACTGTACTCACTCCCACCTGCTCCAGCACCTGAAGAGGGACACTCAAGGCTCTGTAGGCCATGTTCCCAGCAGAGAGCAGCAGCTGTCACACACCATGGTCTCTGCAGAGAGACTGTGTTTGTGTGTGAGGCTTATTGTCCAGGACACACTGCACAGTGCTGCACATTGACATGTTGCAGCTGGCCTCTGCATTGTATCACAGTATTTAGCTGGTCCTAGTTTCAGGTTAGTGTATGTAAACCTGGATCTGGTGCCCTGGCTCAGGGGTATGTCACTAGTTTGGGGATCAAACCAGCACCTGGACCAGACTGCTCTCTTATTAGAACTGCTGCAGGCTGGAGAGAGGAGAGGATGAAGATGAAGATGTTGGGTTTAATCATTGAGCCTCTGCCAAGAATACCTCGACAAGTGTCCTTCTGCTTACACATCTGAATGTAATCTACATCAAACCTATAGTCACTGATTTATATCTTTCAGTCTCTGTGTTGAACAGGGTACACGCTACATGACACAAGTCAGCCGTCCTGGACCTGTCTCTGACACCAGAGGGTAAACATGTTATCAGAGCTTGTTTTGTTTAGTGGATCAGAGTCAATATGAAGCTAGAGAGCCGAGCAACACAAGCTAATCAGAGCTTCCTCAGCAGCAGCAGCAGCAGCAGCATGGTCCGTCTCATCACACAGATGCTGTGTCTACTGGATGTGCATTTTCACTTGTAATACAACTGGAGCAGGTCACATCTCTGAAGCCTGAAATTCACTTCTGGATGTTTATAAATGACAATTGACTTAAAATTGGTATATAATATATATGGTATATAGTATATAATTTATTTAATTTGTTACAAACGTGGTCTTTACAAACAAAGAAAACAACAAACAGCTCGTTTTTTTGTTTGTTTGTGTCTTGTTCATTGTAAAGCAGGAGAGAAGATTTACCAATCAGAAAATACAGGAAATAGAAATAGGACAATGTGATTATAGTACAGTAATTGTTAGTAATCAAGCCAGTAAGTTTGTGTTATCAATCATTAACAAGCTGCAAACTGAAACTAAAAATACTAGCAGAACAGCTTGAAGCAGTAGTGAAATGTGTCTGCTGAAGATGTTGACAAAGCAGTGGTGCAACCAAATGTAGCTACATCCAGTGGGCGTGAGGGGTGACCTCACTGAGTCTTCAACATGTGACCTGTGTCTGGGATCATACTGCTGACTGTCACTGCTGCCAAGACAAGTTAGTTAAGGAGACGAACATGCTTAAGTGCAGTAGTAGAGGCTCTGGGCTCTTCCTCAGTAGTGTGCTGTGTATTGAGAAACATCTCTGTAGTCGTCCAGATTGACAGGCATAGCTTTGATTTCACGCAAGGATTAAATAATCAGATTATCTTCCTATCGCATCAGCCAGTGTTGTCAGTCAGCTTCATATACAGATGATTTCTGTCATTATAGTCATCAATATAAAAATAGAGCTTTAATTGTGATTTTAGATGAGAGTGTGTAGGACATAATTAAGATCTGTTAGTGTGGGCAACACAATTTAATTTCCATAATAAACACAAAATGCATATACATGTGCAGCTACTATCCTGTACAATCATTAGATCAGCGCTCAGCCAATCACATGAGAACTGATTGTAGTCAAAAAAACTGCACACTGTCATTCAAAGTAACTGTATGGTAGATTGACAAATCAAATCCCTGAAGCCAGGATGATGCATCACTACATCAGCCTGAAAACTCCTGACCCGACAGAGGACACAAGGAGCAAAATGAGCATCAGCCTCTAGAGTTGTCACATGTTCTGCCCTGTTCCACACAGACAGCTTCTCCACACACAGCTGCTAACATGGTGACGAGGAGGGAGAGTGATCTGATCACAGTGTTCAAAGAACCAAGCTGACAGAAGGAAAATGAACAAGATCATTTCAGATGTTCCTGCCAATGCCAACACTACTCCACTGATCTGCATGTGATGGTGAAGCGCCAAGATACGTAGCAACGAGCCAACAAATGCGGGGAGCGAGACTGTTGGACACAGGTGTAAACAATGTAGGGTCAAACTACTTCCTGGATTACTGTAGTTACACCTCATCTGAGGAACAGGGGCCAGGCCTGAGTTGACTTGTATTGAATCATTTGCTGGCCATCAATAACAGCAGAACACCTCTGTGTGATTATTTATTTCTCAGTCGAACACCAAAATGTTTCAGTCACTTCACCTGGCTGCTATCTCAGGCCTCCAGACATCAATCATGAGCAGTGTTACTCTCACTGAGCTTCACAATTTATCTCACTTGTGTTACCAAACTGTGTTGTAAAGTCTGTATGTGTGTGTTTGTGTTGCTTTACACACTCTGGCCTGTGTAGTCTCTGCTCACCTCACTGTAGGTGTTCACAGACTGGATGAGTCAGAAGCTCAAGCCAAAGTATTCATATATTTATTGTAGGTTGTTCAGTGTACACATTGAAAAAATAAAGATATACGGCTGCTGTATTTTTACGTCTGTTGTTTTTAACAAGTTGCATTGAAATATAAAAATAGTTTGAGGCATATTAAAATCATCTCTTTCACATGCTGAAGTGTTTTGCAGAAACAAAAAGGAATTTTTAATATAATGGTGAATTTACTTTGTTCATTTAAATGTGTGCTGACAGTAACAGCAGAGCAGTGAGTGTACCACATATTTAAACAACAGCCACATCTACACAGTCACATTCTCATGTGGTACACAGTCCAGCTGAGGTTGACATGCCGACTTAGATCTCTCCCCTCGAGAATAATTCCTGTTTTTGGCAACATGTCTTATTTTGTGTGTTTCTGTTGTTTCTGTCAGTAATGATGACACAGCACTCATTAAGTCTTGTAATAGCTAAAACCTGGGAACACAATGACATCTCTAATAACTTATGATGAGGCAAAAAATCATACAAATTATGTTCTGGAAAAATATTGTAATGCAAACATTGGGGTTGTTTGTTGTGGTTTGTTGGTGGGGATTGTCGCTTGACAAGAGCTTTGCCACTGTTGCATTTACAAGACAAAAAGTTTTACTGTGTTCTCTGAGCAGCTACGTCTTCAGGGCTGATTAGAGGTTACAGTGAGTCACGGACTGAAGCTAGCTGGTTAGCATGCTAACTTCAGTAGAAGAAGTGATGGAGAGAAGAGTTAACGTTGCTGTTGCTCTCCACCTCTGAAGACAGCTGTTGGTGAGTAAAGGAACAAAGTTTGATGCTGAACTCACAACATTTTCTCTCAACTGGTAAAAATACTCTTGGTAATGTTAGCGATGTAGCAACCGCAAAACTATAGCTTCTTTAATCTGAGTAAAGAATAATTCTGTTCTGTGTAAATGTATTTGCATGTTTGCTTTTATGGGCATAGGTGCAGAATAATGACCCCTGTCACTCAGTCCTTTGCCCCGAGCACTCTCCATTTGACTCCACTCCTGCTTAATTTGAGCCAATCTGCAAAGTGGATTAGATCATTTCTTATTGGCTGTTTAGTCTCCAATCCAGTTTCTGGTAGCATCATTGATTATCGTTCATTTGTACTCTTTTCTTTCAGTTGTTGAGCTGTTTATGTCAGTCCCTTACAGAAACAGGATACAAATATAACAGCATAAAAAGAAGTCAGGCGGGATGAGAAAGGAGCAGTCAGCCGATCAAAGAGGATGAAGACAAACCAACAATTTGTCCAAATTATCTTCACACACCTGAACTGTCACAAATAATCTCTCACAGTACAGGACATCAGTGTGCAGAGTGTAAGTACAGTGGGTCAGTGGTGACGCAAGAAGTGGCTCTGTAAACTGTGATGGATGTTATTTTACAGTTTGAGACCAGACTCCTGGAGGAGGGAGGGGGAAGGTCAAGGGCCGTGGAACTTGTATCACAAGGAGCATGGACATAACAGGCAGCAGCAACATAAACTTTGGAGGAAGTGAAGGGGTCTGAATACTTTCCGAATGCAGTGAACACGTTCTGACATAAAGCCCAGTCTGTGATCTCTGCACTGAAGTCAAGAAGGTTACATTTGGTTCTAGAAAATCTTTGAACATTTATTTGTATTAGAAACAGAAAATATTCTCGGCAGATTTTTATTATTATTTTTGAGATTTCAACAACAGATCGAGTAACTTGTAAGACAAACATTTTTGTGCACGTATGGTTGGAGTCGCACTGTCACAGGCTCGAGCAGTCGCCAGATGTTTATGAGAGAATGGAGGTAAACATGAAGGCTGCAGTGAGGCATTGTGTGCTGAGTCAATTAAAGGTCAGAGCTGTTTTAAAAGGCATCTGTTTTACACTCAGTGTAATTACCACTGAGTGAGGACAAACAAGCTAAGTGAAACCAGTTGCTGCTAGTATTTCTCATTTCAGAGTCCCCACTGAAGTGATAGAGGAAAAGCTGGAAGAGCTTCTTATTTTCTCCAAAAAAAAAAAAAAACAACTTAATGTTAATGATCAGAGAGAACACCAAATTAAACAGTGATCACAGAGTCCCACATTATTTCTGGTAAAGACAGAGAATACAGTTTCACTGAGCATTGTGTTTCCTCTGCCTCTTTATTTGAGTCTTTTCACAGCAGTGAGCAGTGATCAGATATTGAACTGTGGTCAGATTACTGTCTTGTGAGTGATATTTAAGGGGATTTCTACACCAAACCAGTGTTAACAAACTTTATAGGTTACTGACATCAATTATCAGACATCATCAGATGTTTCAGGTGTGTACAGTCTCTAACGACCTGAATACCACCAAGTTCCTGTGAATGTGAGCAGCAATGTGTTTGTGTCCTGCACAGTCTGAAGGGTGGGGGTGGGGGGTGGGGGGGGGTGGGGGGGGGGGGGTAGAGCCACTGCTGCCACTCTGAGGAACACTCTCGGCTCATTTCAAAGGTTGTGTGACCACTGTTCCCGCAGTGACAAGTTTACTCACATCAGTGAACTGTGATCACATGATCACATGTTAGACTGACTTCATGAACAATATCATCAGTAGCATCAGACAGACATCCAGCTCAGTAATATCAGATGGCACTATGATGTAGCAGGTTGTAATCAGCTCAGTTAATAATCATATGTGATGAGACTATTAAATTAGAGAGGATGTGTAGACTGCCAGGTGAGTCAAATATCTAACCAGGTCCCACAGCTGAATTACAGGAGCCTAACTACAACAGAGAATTAGGGAAAAAAATCTGAAATTTTGAGAATAAAGTCATAATTTTCAGGTAACGTGTTGTTGTAGAGGGGATATAGAAGAGCAGCAGCATTAACCATACTTTAAAACGAGGTGTGTGGTGCACCCTGGGAAGTTCCACTTTAACATAGGTTTCACAAAGATACTTCATCTTTTGGCACATCAACATCAAATTATCATAAGCATCAGGACATTGAAAAGATTGTGGAAGAAACTGTGTCTTTTCTACTGTTAGACAGACAAACAGCAGCTGCTAGAATCAGGCTCAGGCTGCCAGCAACTGTCTTTTCACCCGTTTTTTTATTGGTTGCTGGTAATATTCCTAAAAATTATGTTTTTTTTCTCTCAATACTTGGCATTTCTAATTTTTGTAATAATTATACAACTTTTGTCTCAAAATATTATGACTTTTTTTTCTCATAATGTTTTATTCAAAATAACTTTATTTGGAGTTTAAAAATCAAGCCCATGAAGCTGGGTTAGCACAGTATCTGATCAATAATGGTGCGACCTGACAGACAGATGTGGGGTGTCAGCAATGAAAACAAGCGTTACGCACAACAGTTGATGGTTTTACCCCCATGTAGTGTTGAAGTCAACTGGCCCAGCCCTGGCATCTTACCTATCATCTGTGCCAGCTGTGAAAGCCTGAGTTCAGCCTCACAGAGCCTCAAGGCTGTGGACTCAGTCTTGTTGGGGGAGAAAGTCTAAGTGAAACACAACCTAAGTTCAGATGTAAAACTGTAGAGAGCCTGTCCACAGAGTATCTCCACTGTGCATCCAAGAAATGAAGGAGAAGAGACCCAGGAATAACAGGAAATTGTAATTACATATGACTAAATCTTAAAAACACTTACCTTTCTAGGGGGTGGAGACCCTCCCCCAGGGTCTGAGTTTTGCGCTGGTCTGGCATCACTTGGAGTCTGACTGTGGGACTGACTCCAGGTCTGAGAAGTGGAGCTGGTGCTGAAGAGCCTTAAACCTTCATTCTATCTAATGACCATCAGGGGCGACTCCACTGGTTGTAAAAAGAAGTCTGATTGTATTGAAGTCTATGGGAAAATGTCTCTACCTCTCACTGATTTATTACCTCAGTAAAGGTTTTCCTGATGAGTTTATGGTCTCAGTCCCTAGTTTCATGTCTTCTTCATTACAACATGATGTTCATTTTTTAAATTATGCTCCATTCAGAGGAAAATAGACCAGAAGAAGGTATGCATTAGGGCGGGGCTACTGTGTGATTGACAGACTGTACTACACACAGTGACCTGCCTGACCATCAGGAGAGAGTACAGAGCAGGTCAGCTCCTCCCCTCACTCCTCCTCAGCCCCACCTTCTCCCCCAAATATGGTTTCTTGCAAGCATTCATCCTTCCCCCCTCACAGCATCACTCACGTTATCATTTTGACCCATGTTTTGCATGTACAAAATATATGAAGATGCCCCATGGGAGGTAGCTGATTATTAAAATAATCTTCAAAATACACCACGGTGATTTCCAGCTTTGAAGCTAATATTGACATCAGCAGAAAAGAGGAAGGAAGGTCCCTCTGTGCACTGAAAAACTGACCTGTGGGAACCTTTTGTAACTCCCACATGACTGTATTTATTTTCACTGTGTATGTGTTGAAACTTGATCCAACACGCAGCTTTAAGGATTGAGCTGCTCTTGCTACAGGCAACATGTGCCCTCACACAGAAGCTCTGCAGTGGCTGAAGTACTAAAAGAAGAACTCAGTGTTAGTACATGAAAACTAACAGGGAGGGAACAGTGTATCTCAGTGATGCAATGGACAGTGTGATTACTCCCCCATTAGGCCTGTGTCACTCTGTGCAAAGACTCTGTAAGACTCTGCAAAAGGGGTCAGGGTTCAATCTTGTAACAGACCAGAGTCACACCTGAGTGGGACTGGTACTAACCAGAGAAGCTTCAACATAAGTGTACAGAAAACCCCCACACACAGATCAATTTTTTTTTTTTTTTTTTTTTTTTGGCTTTTTCATGCCTTTATTGGATAGGGCAGTTGAGAGAGACAGGAAATGGGGAGGACCGGGGCCGCCTGCAGTGAGGATTATAGCCTCAACACATGGGGCGGGTGCTCTACCCACTGAGCTAAACACCACCCCCACACAGATCAATATTCACCTACTGGAACACAAGCTGAGGGTTATCACGAGGACAGAGGAAGGAGGGAAAGACACCAGGAAAGCACTTGAAACATGTGGTTACCCGGACAGATACAGACCAGACAGAGAAGAAAACAACAATGAACGAAGCAACACTGTCGTTCTTTACATTGCTGGAGTATCTGACAAACTCTGCATCCTATGCACTTCAGGCCCATATCCCCAAACCCCAAAGAGACACTCATTTCAGGACTGCAATCTACATCTCCATCAAACTGGAACAACCATCACTAAACAGGGGAGGTGGTCTATGACACCACATACGAGGCAGTGTTGACAGCTGAACGCCCATCCACACTAGGGCTGCACAATAAATCAAAATATCATCAAAATCGCAATATGGCCAAAAGCAATATCCAAATCACAGGAGCTGCAAAAAAATTGCAGGCGCTTCAATTTTTTTTTGATAACGGTAAAATTTGTCACAACATTGTTGTGCATTGTTAGCACCCTATGCATAGTGATGCTACAGAGACGCCCTGGCCTAAAAATCATATTCTCCACATGTAAGGGAGAATGCTTGTTTGGTACAAGCCCCAACAAAAATAGCATCATTATCATTTTTTAAAATTTTAGGTGAAGATGAAAAAGCTAAAACAATCATTCCGACTGAAATCGTATCACATATCGCAATATCTGCCAAAATAATCACAATATGATTTTATTTTTCCTATTGTGCAGCCAGAATCCATGCGTGATCCTAACGATTCATGATGGACTCGTGGGTCAACGACTCACGAGGTGTTAACGACCCCATAAGAAGTTAAATGTTTGGAGTGCTCCACCAGCAGAGGAGGACAAAGTCTTTAGTGGAGTCACGGTACAGATCCTCCTGGTCAAATATTACATAATAATACTGACTGTTCAGTCGGATCTTTACTTGAGTTAAAGTACTGGAGTACTTGCTTTTAAAAATACTTGAGTATTCAAAACTACATTTTTATGTCAGTATGTTGTTGCATTGTTCCTTTGTGTATTTACAGGACCTAATGACTGAAACAACAACTTGTAGAACCTGTAGAATGAAAACCTTGTAGAAGGACGTTAGTAATGTTAACTTTGTATTTTCATTAGCTAACTATCAGTAGGCTATGTGTTAGCAATGGATTTGCACAGGACCTGGTCCAAGTACAACAAATTGATGGTAAATCCTTAAGAAATACATAAAAAGTAATTTGACCAACCACAGCATAAAAAAGACAACTGCTACAAGCTGTAAACGTTACATACCTCAACGTGTTTTCTCAAGTCGGATGAGTTTTTGTAGACAGTGATGAAGTTTGGTCATGAACACAGCAAACATTTTATTTCTTTATTTCTAAAACTTCAGACACAGACCTCAGATCAGGTCGTGGTCTCTGGTGAAGAATCTTCTGCCTCATCTTCATCTGACGAAGCATCGTCAGGACACTGACAGGTTCAGACATGACTGACTGTGATTGGTTTTTCTCCTGTGATGAACACAGTGTATGGTCCATCACGTTTTTCAAAATAAAATAAAATAAATTCCTCTATAAGCTATAAGCGCTGCTTCAAAGTAAGAGTACTTCATAGAAATGTGGTGGAGTCAAAAGTCCAATATTTGTCTTCAGGTGTAGTGGAGTAAAAGTCACAACTTTACAAAAATATAATCCTCATGTAAAGTACAGATACTGGAAAAAATACACTGAAGTACAGTAAATGTACTTACTGTCCACAGCTGATGACAGTCTGTGAGATCTGACGAAACCTTTCAAATGAGAGGTGACGCTTCTTCAGGAACCTCAGCCACGTCCAGTTGCCTTCGTAAAGCTAAAGTTTTTCCAGACTCAAGCATGTTCCAGTCAGAAGGAGAAGGACAGGCAGACAGGACAGCTCTTCTAAATACAAACCTTAGGAAGTGAAAGAAGAGAAACACTTGTGAACAGTAGTTCTCAGGCTTCTTTGAAACATCAAGTGAGGGATAAAAAACACCATTATAGACCAGTGTGAGCCAATGTATTGACTCAATCATGCACAACACAGTGATGGGTACAGGCAGTGGAGTTTGTAATAAAGCAGCATGGTACAGGGAGGTTAAGCTACATTCAGTGATTTTTTTGCTGCTTGCCACAAGCTGTAAACACAACAGTGACATATTATCACCTTATCAAGTTCATGTAATGTGTTAGCAAAAAGTTACCGACTGATGCATCCAGACCACATGGAGCAACAGTAACGTTCATTTGGAGTGTTTGGAAACCGTTTGCTAACATTCACCATATACAATAGTCCTGGTTTGGTCTCCATCAACACCTCAGGCTGTTTTCACACCCACAGTTCATTTGCTCTGGTCCGGTACAGCTGACAAGTTTGTAAACTTGCTTGCTTTGCTTTTCACACAGAGAAAAGTTCAAGTGAACCAAAACCCATCACTACAAACCACCTGAGAACGCTCACTGTGCTTATTGTCTGGTGGGAGCAGGACAGGAAACACAGGAGGAAGGTCCTGCATTCTGCACTGTGACATCCTATGCAACATGGATCAGAGTCTGAAATGGTTTTCCTCGTAACATGTATCTTCTGCAGTTTACGTTGTCATGATGCTGCACAGATTGTGAGTCTGTGAGGACGTTTGAGAAGGGAGGAGCTAATGTTGAGGATGTACAATGACATGCTAACCATCAACACGTCAAACTAAAGACATGACTGGCAGGCGGGATATGTTAGAAGTCTCTTCTTGCCATCTGTTTGAATTTACTGTATTTTCGTTTATGGAACTTGTGAGTTCACCTGCTTGTGGGATCGGACTGAGTTCAGATCTCTTTCACACCAAAAAAAAAAAAAATGCTGCAGAGTTCGATTAGGACTGGACCGAGGCCACCTCCTCAGAAGGTTCTTGGTGCAATTGTTTTGGTCCGCATCCAAGTGCCATTACTGTTTTTACACCTGCCCAGACAAATTGCACCAAGGGGGAAAACGAACCAGGGTTTCATTTAACTGGACTAAAAAGTGCAGCAGTGAGAGCACCTTTAGAAAAATATCCATCTCTTTAGCTAAATACTGCACCATGTTCTCCACTTGGTAGCATGAAGTTGTGAAGTGAATTTACATAAACAAAGATGCCACATGGTGCTGAGGGGAACTCTCTGTGGGTCCATCACTACAGATTTACACACAGTCTTTAGTCCAACAATCAAAATGTCACAATGTTCACCTTACATACAGTGCCTCCAGGGAGGGGCTTAACTTATTGTTGGTTTTCACTGCTTGCAAAGTGCAAACAGAACCTGTCAGAGCTGAACATGCTACAAATGTGAAGTAAACACACTCACAGAGTGTTACTCCAGCCTTCATCCTGGTTGTGCACTGCAGTGACTAGAACACAGATTTAGAAAGTAAGAGCTCACACAGCTTTGCTATGGACAGAAGAAGCAGGTGGCCTTTATTAAAAGAGGATCCTTGACCTGGACGTGTTCTCACACTGTGTGTTGGGGGTAGGGGGGTGGGGGTCATTGGGTGAGTGCACACAAACAGAAGCTCCTCACTACTATGTAGGTGGCCTCAGGATGACAACATGAGCTTGGTAAGGACAGAGAGGGACAGCGTCCACATTTCAGCTGCTATGGCCAGCTCGCCTCCGATTACAGGTGAGGTTTTCATCTTGTTCGCTTCCTTTTCATCTGTGGAACCTGACCCCAGCCCATCGTCCCAGACCATTATTTTGTTTTAATTAATCCTGGAGCAGAGTTCTGCTCTGCAGCAGAGTGTGGCTGTACAGGCTCAGGTTGCATTGTCCTTTATTCCCACTGACAGTGCCTCTGCACTGAGTAAAGCCACAGCACAGCCCCCTGTGAAAAGGAACATGTGGGGGCTCCTGCAGATTGAATCCATGCATTTCTCTTAACTGTCATGAAGTTCGTCTCAGAGGGATTCTTGCAAATGTTTCTTGACCAACTAATGTCACACTGTGATGAACAACACATGAGCTGTTGCTACTTACTGGAATGTAATACAGTCCTTCTTAAGCTGAGGGTAGTGGTGGTGCAGAGGTTCCTACTGTTGCCTCCATCAACACCATCTCTGGGTATAAACCACCTGACCAGCAAATACCTGTCTGAGGAGTTTTCATTTTCTCCCTGTCCCCCAGGTGCTCCTGTTTCCTAGCCAGTCCAAACAGGTGACAGGCAGGTAACAGGGCAACTCTTAATAAATGTTTGGTGATGTAGCTATGATTTATGTGTCAGCCCTGTGAGAGACTGGTGACCTGTCCATTATCATAGTTTACAACATAATCAATGGCATAAATTATTGAGAAACAAGACGAGGTCAAAACCGAGTACACGTCTGGATGGTCTCTATGGTCAAGTCCTGGCGTCATCTGACAAAATCACCAAACACCTAAATGACAGACAAAGACTGAGCTGACTTCAGCTGGATTTAATGTAAAATGATCAGAGAGAAAGTTAGAAGAGAAAGTCTGTCTGTCTTTCTTTTAAGTTGCTTTTTCAGACTTTTGCCTTTATGACAGCGAGAGACAGGAAAATCAGGGAGAGAGAAAAAGGGTGACACGCACTGGAACCCAGGTTGCTGCAGCAAGGACTTAGCCCAAATGACATGCACTCTACCAGGTGAGCTACCGGGGCTGTTACTTGTTACCTTTTGCTGACATCTAACTAATTAAATAAAATACAAACACGACTAGGTCAAAAGCTAGTATGTCCTGACCGCATATGGTGAAATCATGATTTTGACAAAATCACCAAACTCATAAATTAAAGACAAAGGGTGAGCTGAGATTTCCGCTGGATTTACTGTAAAATGATCAGTCAGAGAGAAAGTTACTATCTGTCTTTTTTTAAGTTATTTTTTTAGGCTTTTGCCTTTATGACAATCAGAGTGAGAGACGGGAAAAGTGGGGAGAGAGAAAGGGAGGATTACATGCAGCAAAGGGTCCCAGACTGGACTCAAACCCAGGCTAAAGGCTAAGCCCAAATGGCACACACTCTGCCAGGTGAGCTATCAGGACAACTGCTCTGAGACAGACTATCTGTCTTAATGTGTCTCTCACACAGAGCACAGCCTCCGTCTGGATCCACAATAATTCCTCTTTTATTTAGTTCCAGCTCCAGAATGTCACAGACTTTTCTCAGAGGCAGGTCTTTATGTTGAACTCCCTCTGTTTGATATGTAGAACTGGTCAGAGCTGTTAGTACGAAGCCTCCTTTCTGATGACTTCTCTCTCTCCCTTCCTCTCTCCTGCTCTCTCTGCTCAGTGTCTTATGTTCAGTTCTTCCTCTGCCTCCTTTAGTAAGAAGGATACATGTAATGAAAGTAGCTGATTTGCTGTAATGGAGGTGAGGCTCAGTGTATTGAAGCTCCTCCTCTTCCCTGAACCACACACACCTGAACCATCACAAAAGGTGTAGCTCTAAGCCTCTGGTCTGCATCCACACACGGTCCAAGGCTGAGTCCAGCTTATACAACTATTTACAAGAAAAAAGAAATAGAAGAAGAAGTGTTCTTGCATGAGGCCCAGTGTGTTATGGTGAGAAAGTATGAGTGTAACTTTAATGCTTCACATCAGTTCAAGTTCATCACAAACATTTTTAAACCTAATTTCACCTGATAGTTTCTTCTAACCTTTATTTTCTCAGGTGGGATTGTGTTATTCACAGGCCCCATCAAACAGTTAAAACACACACACATACAAAAAAGTATTTAGTCAGCCACCAATTGTGCAAGTTCTCCCACTTAAAAAGATGAGAGAGGCCTGTAACTCCTTCGTTGCCCGGGCGGTGCGTTTGGGATCATTGTCATGCTGAAAGACCCAGCCACGTTTCATCTTCAATGCCCTTGCTGATGGAAGGAGGTTTTCACTCAAAATCTCACGATACATGGCCCCATTCATTCTTTCCTTTACACGGATCAGTCGTCCTGGTCCCTCTGCAGAAAAACAGCCCCAAAGCACGATGTTTCCACCCCCATGCTTCACAGTAGGTATGGTGTTCTTTGGATGCAACTCAGCGTTCTTTCTCCTCCAAGCACGACAAGTTGAGTTTCTACCAAAAAGTTCTATTTTGGTTTCATCTGACCATATGACATTCTCCCAATCCTCTTCTGGATCATCCAAATGCTCTCTAGCAAACTTCAGACGGGCCTGGACATGCACTGGCTTAAGCAGGGGGACACGTCTGGCACTGCAGGATTTGAGTCCCTGGCGGTGTAGTGTGTTACTGATGGTAGCCTTTGTTACTTTGGTCCCAGCTCTCTGCAGGTCATTCACTAGGTCCCCCCGTGTGGTTCTGGGATTTTTGCTCACCGTTCTTGTGATCATTTCGACCCCACAGGGTGAGATTTTGCGTAGAGCCCCAGATCGAGGGAGATTACACTGGGGAACAATTTGAAAAAAAATTTCTGTTGAGTTAGATTTTTATGCTGATTAAAAGTAAAATTGGCATGCTGATTCCAAAATTGCAGTCAGTTTTTTCTAGCACGTCAAGTTTTTTCTCCACAGCTTACCCTCCAGATAAGCAAAGTTCCACTGATCAGCTGTAGTAAGACTTGCCAGCTGATTACGATTGGACTCATCAACAGCTACGTGGCAACTTGTTTGTGCAGTCACAATGAGACAGTGTGGTGAGAGGTGTGTGCAGCTCCCAATAGGTCAGTACTATCAATATCTGCAAACAGAAAGCTGGCATAGTAGGAATTAAGAGGATTTGTGCTGGCTTTTCTCTTAACCTTGTAACCATGGGCATACCGTTGTAAGTTCTATTTCATTTTATGCTGTTTTTTTAGTTTTCAAAGCTTGTAACTATTCCATCTTAGTACAGTATTTTTCATATTTTTTAGAAAACGGGGATCCTATAGTTCAAAAACTTGACGTGTAGGTGACCAAATACTTATTTTACTGAGGAATTTACCAATTAATTCATTAAAAATCCTACAATGTGATTTCCTGGATTCTTTCCCCCCATTCTGTCTCTCATAGTTGAAGTGTACCTATGATGAAAATTACAGGCCTCTCTCATCTTTTTAAGTGGGAAAACTTGCACAATTGGTGGCTGACTAAATACCTTTTTGCCCCACTGTAGGTGAAAACAGTCTGTTTAAATCTCTACAGCAGTTTGAGGTTCGAATTCATGGTCTGATCCACTTCTTCAAAAGGCTCAGCTCCTCCTCCACCTTGGCAGCGACTCAAACCCACCCCTCTAAAACCCAGGGTCATGACATGTTCAGCGCCATGTCTCTGTCTATTCTGAAGTTTTACAAATAGCCTCTAGCGTTGTATCTGTTTTCTACATTTCTATATCTCTGATAGACAGAAACACAAAAGGAGATTTACTGCTGCGTCCTCTCTCTCTCTCACACATACATAGATACAGTTGAGAGGGGGCAGTTTGCAGATGTGAAAGCAGATGTTTTCTATATGTTTGAACTCCCAGTGCTAGTATAAATTACTGCCTGTATCTATGACACACCACAGACCCATATTCAAAGAAACATTAACTTTTTAAGAACTGGAATATGTAGCACATCAGTGGATGTGACTTAATGTGTTGTTGGTGACTGATACACCAGTGCTGCATTTTGAAGGCCATCAAGATCAAACAAGGATGCAAACCTGGCCAGATTTGGGCTGACAATCAGCTCCAGTAAGCAGCACCTCCAGATACTAACCTCAGGCACAACCTGGAGAGATCCTCTACATTTCTATATCTTCTTTCTTACTGCAAAAAACTGCACAGGTTCCATGTGCAAGATCTAAGAGTTTGTGTACGAAGCTGGTGCAGCTGTACTGACAGTTAATATACAACAATATTATAATGTGAGCTGCAAGTTCAGCTGTTGCCAGTTTCAATTTTATTTCTATATTTCTAGTTGTGGAGGTTCTTTAATTTCCACAGTGCAACTGAGGAACAAGATGTACCACACTAGAAAGAAGTCCTTTTAGTCTGCTTAGGTCTACACAGTCAGCATGTAATGAGGATGATGTTGGGATGCAGGACAAGATCCAAGTAAATGGAGTATATACATCTTTCCAAATGTGAGAAAAGTAATGACTTATCATCCAAACGTTGAATTCTACACCCACCAGGTTCAGTTTGGTGTGTGATAGAGACAAGTCTAATAGTCCATGATGACCTGTGACCTGGGCTTTCCTGTAAACCTGGACCCTCTCATGAGGTTTTGGTTCTTTCTTGTTTCCACTGTCTGTTCAAACTGGAACATTTTGGATATAGACTATTAAAAACAAAGCACTGGTGCCACATGTCATATAATTGTGTATTTTTATATACAGTTGTCTGAGTGTGTTGAACCACTTTGTGACTTCCCAGTTTGCTACACGACATTTATTGTTATCCTTTATTTCTACAATCCTCTCTATAATATTTTAAGTAATTTCCCTGCTCTGTTAGTTTGTGCATTTTATTTTCGTTTCTGCTGTGAAATCTTTTCTTGTTTCTTTACTGGTTTATCCATCGGTTTTATATCTGAATGCACCAACTAGAGTTTGTTTTTCTGCATCTTGTTTACTGTTGTTGTGTCAGTTGTAATGGGATGTCACTTTGTTTGGCCAATCTGGGCATCACTGCTGAAGACACCTGGATTTACTGTCAGCACCTGGGCAGAGGCCAAATTTAGCTCCACAAATTCATCACCAGAGAGGAGAGTTGAAATAACAGCTGAACCTGTGACAACAACATTTTGTGAAGTTCCTGCAGTGAAAAACAACATGTCGCAAAAGTACCACAGCCACAGAACCACAGTGTCCAGCCTTTAAAGCCTGAGTGTGTGAGTCCGACATCCACACTGAGCCCAGGAAAGTGAACCTGGGCAGACGTCTTGACCACAGCCTGCATGCTGCCACCAGCAAGACACTGTTAGAACCATGTGTGGCCACCCAGGATAAGAGTGACACTCTGGCTGGACCCCAGGGAGCCAGTGGAGTCAGTGCCAAAAGGTCTGTTTGAACAAAACAACATTAAGGTATCAGGTCCTCCTGAGCTATTGTGACTCTCCTTGATAGCAGGAGCAGCGGGTGTGAGACGGGGGGAGTCCCACTGAGATCCTGGGAGGTAAGGCATGAGCAGTGGCGGGCCCTGACCTCAGGGTGTGTGCTGATTGCAGGGTAATGTTCCCCTGTTAGTGAGCACGTGGATGATCATGGTTGTTTTGTCAGGATGCTTCTGTCTGTGCCTGCCCGCTCTCTAACATCAGCTGCCAGTTGTAATTGGCCATGACTGAAGATGCATGTGAGGTTTGGCAGCAAGCTCATGTCACTCCGTCACTTCTTCACCGAATGAAACTCAGGCGTATGTGTTGCTTTTGGTTCTGAAGTCACATGCAAGGAGCAGCTCATAAGCAAAACTACATAAAATGACAACTGATAGGAGGTCAGGCTGTTGTTTGTGCAACCTCTCCTGAGATCCCATTTCCTTCTCATTATTCATCCTGCACTAACTCACTGTTTGTGCAGCTGATAACCATAAAGCTGAAAATACATCATACTGACAGGGCTAAATTGAGTTTAAATTAGTATTGAAATAAAATTATTTCAGCCATCAATTTCTCTCTGAAGGGTTAAAACATCATTCTGTTGGCAAGGAAAAGTTAATTATGTCCTTTGGGAAGTGTGGAGGAATGATGATGATGTAGTGCTCTGTGTTAGGTTGAGACTACTCCTGATCCAGATGTTTCTGACCTCCCCTTTACTTCTAAAATCCTACAGAAAGTAGTTGCAAACCAGTTATGTGATTATTTGCATAGAATGGTTTGAAGATTTTCAGTCAGGATTTCGAATTCATTGTAGCTCAGAAACTACCAGTGATCTCCTCATGGCCTCAGACAGTGGACTTGTCTCTATACTTGTCCTGCCAGATCTTAGTGCTGCATTTGACCCCATCGATCACAAGATCCTGTTACAGAGACAAGAACATGTCATTGGTGTTAAAGGAACCGCACTAGGCTGGTTTAGGTCACACTTAAAAGACAGATTTCAGCTTGTTCGTGTTAATATTGACTCTTCTATGTTCACTAAAGTTAATATGGAGTTCCACACAGTGTGCTAGGACCAATACTTTTCACTCTATATATGCTAACTTCAGGCAGCATTATCAAGAAGCACCAGATGAATGTCCATTGTTACGCAGATGACACCCAGCTGTACTTATCCATGAAGCCAGGTGAGACTAACCAGGTGGTCAGACTTCAGGTGAGTCATAAGGACAAAAAAACCTGGATGACCAGCAATTTTTTATTTCTAAATTCAGACAAAACTTAAGTTATTGTAGTTAATATGCTTCTATACATCTGGGTGGTTTCTTTCATTAAGCTTATAGGGCTATAGCTAGAGCCCTGTTATGCTGCTATAGGCCTAGACTGCAGGGGGAACTCCCATTTTGCACTGAGCTCTCTCTCTCGCTCTCTCTCTCTCTCTCTCTCCATACATTTATATCACTCTACTTCATGTCATTTACTCAAGCCTGGCTCAGTTTTTCCTCCACTGTCACCAGATGCTGCTCATTATGAAAACTGTTGGTTTCTCTCTAGACTATTCTAAGGTCTTGATCTCACCTTGTAAAGTGCCGTGACATAATGTATGTTGTGATTTGGCTGAATTTAATTCAAATGAATTGAGATTTACAGAATAATAATCAGGTGCAGCCGGTCAGACATACTGTGTGATGAGCAGGCCTGGCGAGAACAAAGGAACCACTCTTCAAAAGTGGAGAAAATGTGTTGATTTAAAGTGACTGTGTTCTGAAGAATTTAAAGCTGCCTGAGGCAAAGTTTAGCTGTAATTATCCACTTATCATATCAGCATGAATCATGAAGAGCAGCCCATACCCCTGGTGCCGTTTACTTGGTTAACTTGTACTTTTGTATGGTCCCAGCCCTGACCTGCAGTCAGTCAAGTCAATATACACTTTAATCTTACTGATGGACTTTGACGGTCCACTTTCCAGCTTGTTCTAGTGTTTTCATATGCAAATGTGATTTCTCAGTTAACATGGAAATGGAAATGTCAACACTTTTCTTTTTTCAGACAGAGACAAGGCACCAGATTGGTTAAACTGCTTAGGAAGATAATAGTCTGTTGTAAACATCAATCACATTCTGACTTCCTGCTTCAGCTCTGACCTACTGTGCTACATGTCAAGTCCTCTTACTTTCAGTTTGACCTCCAAATAAAGTGGTTTAGATAATCTGGATACTGTTGCTTTGAGTTTCTTGACCCTTCTGACTTTGTTGGAGTGATGTCATCATCTTCACAGATCTCAGCCTTTACGTGGGATCTTCTTCACCCTGTCTCACAGAGTGCTCTGTCAATCAAAGCAGTCCGCAGAGCAGCTGTTAACAGACGCTCAGACTCACTAAAGTTACTGTAGCAGTCCCGTCTCACTCATCTGTCTGTGAAGTGTCAGAGTTTAGCTGTTAAACATGAGCGTGTGTTCCTGTGTTCAAGTGGTTTTAAATTTAGAGTCTGTACAAGTCAGAGCACATGGACTCTAGATAACACAAACTAGATACATTAGGACCCACAGTAAATCATCTTGAAGAGAGAAAGGCAATGAATCCACAGTCCACTAAACCAACCACTTCATACACATCTCAGGATCCAGAGCACTGACAACATCCGTCAACTGCTCCTGTAGATTTTATTTATGTATTGGGCAAACACCAAGATTCAATTACAACAAAAAGCAAAGTGCTAATAGACTAAACTGACTTGCAGTGTGTGTCACAGAAATGAATTAGACACACTGCCATATTTATTCAGAGTAATTACAAGTGTATAAAGTCAAACTAAAGTAACTGCATATTGACTACACAAAGAGTACAGTAGATGTATAGGACAGCTGCAGATACAGAAATACAACACCGCTAGTCAATCCTGTCCTCGGCATTTGGCCACGAGCTCTCAGCCGCATCTCACCCTCTGTCCCCTCTTCAGTCCACCTGGATAAGACTCTTTTCGCATCCTGTCTTCTGCTGATATGTCCAAACATCGAGCATCACGGTGTCCTGGAGAGATGTCTGATCATAAAGTTTCCATCTCCATGAGGAGGAGAATTCCTCTGAGATGAAGGTGGAGGGAAAAGTGACACCATTCTTGGACGGGCTGTGAACCAGTCTGTGACTGGAAGAAACCAATCAAACTCCACATTGTCCTGTACAGCTAGAATATCTTCTGATTCAGTCTCACCTGCTCATCTTCCTCACCTGGCACAAGTCTTCATCATGTGAAGACCCTCCAGGGCACTTACCTGTTTGGAGTTCATGCATTTTTTAATGTAGATGTAGCCTTGAAAGAAAAGAGATCCAGCACACTGCTCTAGACCTTTGTCAGAAGTGCTCAGTCAAGAGGGACTGAAACGTTATGATGATTAATAAATTGTGATGCTGAGTAACAGCAGTGTGCAGATGTCTTTTCTTTCAAGACAACATTCTCCAACACACCTGCATCAGATGTCTGGATGGGAATATTTTCATTGAGATCATGTAGATGTAGCACAACACAGGACATGTATGTCAAATATTTTGTCTTGTTTTAGATTCTGAACCTAAGCTTAACAGTTTTAACAACAGGTTGTAAATGAAGTATAAATACACAGAGTTTGGGTGGCTTTGAATGAGAATGAATGAGTGATCCAGAGTTGAACACTGGTTTCTGTTGAGCTGACTGTGTGAAGAGTTTGGACAAAGTGAACTCAAAGTAAAAACTGTAGCACCTCACCTCAACACTGAGTGGATGAATTCTTCACTGCAGGAGGAAGTGAGGTGATCAGTCACCTGGTGGACCTCCAACTCCTCTCCAGAAACAACAAGTACGCTTTTTTAAATGAGCAACAGCATTTGAAGTCACACAGTAGAGCAGCACATCTACCTGACTGCACTGTTTGGTGCAGTGTTGAATGTCTGAGCAGGTGTTCCATGTTTTTTCAGTAGCTGAGCAGGCTGAGTATGAGACTCCCTGCTGGGGGCCGTGGACTGGACATGTGGAGGACTGGTACCAGGATTGTGGCTGTCTCTGTCTACCTCTGGTATACTCACTGCAGAGGTGCACTGTCAGGAAAGACACACTAGGCAAACGGTTGGTGATCCCCAAAAGATTTGGGGAAAACGCCCTCAATGGTCCCTCGTATTGGCACACAACTATAAACCTCCTTAAACCTCCCACAAAGACACTAAACAGTGCACCACCACTGTAAAACCCACCACAACCCCCCCATACCTTCAGCTGTAAAACTGTTGACTGTCTGTGCGGTGAAACTGAGCTGGTCCTCTGGAGGCTGGCAGAATGAGTATGATGGACTATCCTGCTGTGTCTTTGCTTTCACTGAAACATGGCTACAGAGTAGCATTCTGGACAGGGATCATCAGTCTGGACAGTGACAGTGGGAACTTGTGGCTGGACTGTGGGTTAATATCCACAGGGGAACGTGCAGGTACGCTGTGGTTGTGTCTGAAGACAGATCTCTACTGGTGGAGTCTACAACCATCAAGTGCAAGCAGTACATCTGCAGAGGGAGCTCAGTGCTGTTGTTATTGTAGCAGTCTGCGAGGGCTGTACAGCAGTATTAGCACTGGAGTTTCATCAGCGATGGTTCATCAATGCTGCAAATGTAAAGACTTCTTTGATGAAATTTCACCAACATCAAGTTTGATACAAGAGGAGAAAATACATTGGACCACATTTACATCCAGGCTGCTGCTGCTGATGTTACACTGATCACTCTTGAGCTAGTACTTTTACTTTCTGCATCCACAAGTACACGAGGGTCCATGGGGTCCGCATGATGTAAACTTTGTCATCAGTACATGAGGCTCTGTGTGGACATCTGTGTACCTACTCAATTGTTGTGTGGACATCCACACAGCCACGACACAAGGGCTCAAACTGCACTCGCACTCCTCAAGGCAGAAAGAAGCATAACAACTGTGTGTGTGGTGCCTGCAGCTGTCCCTGTGTGTGTGTCCACTGGGAGTATAACTGAGGGTCCACTCAGCTTGGAGTCTGATTGAAGATGCACAAGCAGAGTCAACAGGTCCAGTTTTCCCTCAATTTAAATTCAGTGACATCCACACTTCAAGACGGTCTCCAGACGGTCCAACAGCCTGTATCCAGACAACAATTAACCCCAGCCAGGATATTAGGCTCAGTGAGATTATGAAAGACCTCGTTATGAAGATGGGAAGGAGCAATGTCTGGAGGGACTATTTCTCCCAGGAGGGAGATTCAGGGCAGCAGAGCGTGTAGGAGGGACAGAGGAGCAGGACGTCTGATGATACACAAGGCAAATAGCATCGAGCTGGTGATAACAGTTCTGATAGACAGACAGACAGACAGACAGATTTTTTTTAGACTTTTTTCCTTCGGCGCTCAGCTGTCCTACATTCATGTCTGATTGCACGATGAACTTAATTTAACCAAGATTTAGGTTTCGAGCACTTGGTCTTAAAAAGAGCAATTGAGTCTAAAATATTTGAACAGGTGGTTAATTGTGTGGGAGTAACGTACCAAAGCTCAAGGCTCTACAGGGGACAGTAACACAGAAACACCAAATATAAAAGGTCTACGATCAGAAGAGTAAGCGTCACATTTTTCCTCGTCAGACATGCAGAAGATAAGACAAGGCCCTGTGTGTGTCCATGTTCATGTGTTGGATCTCCCACTGACTCAACAAGATTAAAAGAATGTCTTATGTCAAAGGTTTGGTTGCAGACATGAATATTAAAACACTGTCCTACTTTGGTGGTATTCCTGTTAAAACATCAGGCGTCATCAGTAAAATCCTTATGAACTGTAGGTGGTTGGTGAATACCCTCAGTGGCACAATCCTGGGTGCCTTGTTGATGCTAGAGGTCAGAGATTTGCCAGACTGCTTCAAGATGATAGGAAAACAACAGTAACTCAAATAAAACACTCATTACAACCAAGGTTTGCAGAAGAGCATCTCTGAACGCACAACACGTTGAACCTTGAAGCAGATGTGTCATAGCAGCAGAAGACCTCACCGGGGGCCACTCCTGTCAGCTAAGAACAGGCTGAGGCTACAGTTCACACAGGATCAAGATTAGAAAAACTTTGCCTGGTCTGATGAGTCTCGATTTCTGCTGCAACGTTCAGATGGTAGGGTCAGAGGTCAACAACATGAAAGCATGGATCCATCCTGCCTTGTATCAACAGTTCAGGTTGGTGGTGGTGGTGTAATGGTGTGGGGGATATTTTCTTGGCACACTTTGGGCCCCTCAGTACCAACTGAGCATCGTTTAAACGCCACAGCCTACCTGAGTATTGTTGCTGACCATGTCCATCCCTTTATGACCACAGTGAACCATCTTCTGATGCTGCTTCCAGCAGGATAACACACCATGTCACAAAGCTCAAATCATCTCAAACTGGTTTCTTCAACATGACAATGAGTTCACTGTACTCACATGGCCTCCACAGTCATCAGATCTTTATCCAATAGAACACCTTTGGGATGTGGTGGAACAGGAGATTCACATCATGGATGTGCAGCTGACAAATCTGCAGCACCTGTGTGATGCTATCATGTCAATATGGAGCAAAACCTCCGAGGAATGTTTCCAGCACCTTGTTGAATCTTTGCCACAAAGAATTAAAGCAGTTCTAAAGGCAAAAGTGTCCAACCTGGTACTAGCAAGGTGTAGCTAATAAAGTGGCTGGTGAGTATAGAGAACAGAGGTCTGGTTATTTTTAGACATTTTAATGAGGAACAGTTACAGATTATAACTTCAACATCTGTCCAAAAGCTATTTTGTTACAGCTGGTGTGTATGAACAGGTTGCTTCAGCTGATTTGATAGGTGGACAGTGACACAGACTGGCTGACATGTTGAGTTAAAGACAAACAGAAACATAGATCATGTTAAACTCTTGTACAGGTGTGAAATAATCAGGTCTGTGTTTCATGTAAAGATCTTTGTCTGAACCCAGACACGTGCACATGCTCAGTATGAGTCTTCTCTTCTCATTCTGAGGCTGAATCTTCACCCTGTTTCTAGACTCAACACAAAATAAACATTTTCAGTTTGACTTGTACTGTTTTCTATTTCCTGATTCTTCTTCTTTCACCATTACTTTATTAATGTAAAAACATCATATAAAGTGAAGTGCTTGAGTAAAAACTAGAATGGGGGAGTGGAGAGAAGATGAGTGAAGGAGATTCCACTGCAGCAGAGGTTCAGCGGTTCAGAGGGCTCCAGCATGTTTTACTACGTTTTTTATTGGCAGTTCACAGGTTTTATCTTTGGCTGACTTCGCAGTGGCAGGTGGATCTTTCTGTGGGGCACACACAGCTCACTGAGCAGGGTCGTCTTGAATAAATGTTTGGCCAGAGAAATGCGTCCCAGGTCACTCCTCAGTGCCCCTTTGAGCTGTTGTCTCCTGCCCCGCTGCCCCTGTCAGGCCTCCGCCACCATCCCCTCACTCCTACCCGTCAGGCAGCTTTTCAAGCTGAGAGGGGACCCGGTCGGTGAGGGCGGCAGGGTCAGGCTCCAGCAGTGACCAGCCAGCCGTCGCTGCCCATAGAAGGAGCTGCAGCCTTCAGAGGGTTTTAATCTCATGTTTTTGGCTCGGGGCTGTTTGAGATGCTGTGTGGAGTGGGGGGGCCGCTGCAGAGCAACAATCAGGAGAGGGGTTTAAAAGGCTGGAGTGGAGTTTTACTTGAGTCCCAGCCAATCTTGATAAGTTCCACAGGATTGAGGGTTGCACACCAGCACTTGCTTGTGGGAAATGCTCTGTCCTGTGCTCTGTGTCAGAAACAGTTTATCACTGAACAGAACAGTGCAGTGATTTCAGCGACTTCAGAGGTGAACATACTTTCCTCAGATATTATCTCACTCCTGTTTTTTACCTATTGTACTGGTAATGAAAACTTCTTAAAGTCTTTTTGTCTATTCTGTTTTTTTACAAGCACTGCCTGGACAGCTGTTCATCCACTCACCGAGCTGAACTGTTAAATGAAAATGGTTTGGACTGGAAAAACATTTGCGCAGTATTGTTTTGACACAGAATTAGCCCTGATTATTTTCTAATGCCCCAACAATACACAATGTGTCACTTGAGCTTGCTCTTAAATATTCCCACAGGGTGGAGCTCTGGCTGATCAGTTTGATCAACAATCTGAAGGAGAGAAAACTGGTCCTGAAGGTTATTTTGAAGAAATATTGTTTTGTTCACACAACGGCCAAAAAAATAAATAAATAAATAAAAGAGTCCTGAAACAGGGGTAATGTTATAGCTTCTCTAGGAACATTTGATTGAGAAGAAGTTAGCCAGCAGTCCATCAACTGCTAAACACCTTCACCACATACAAACTGAGATACTTACTGTAACGGCTAACAGGACACGCAAAGACATAAGTGATGGAGGAAGAGATGCAGAGCACTTTGACGTTTGATGGATGAAAGTATAGATGCAAGTAAAAAGGAACAGACTACAGTGATCTGCAGTATTTGCAGTCAATGTCAGACAAAGTGCAGGAGGAAGTCTTGCATTTTACCCCAGCAGGTGGGTCAGATGCAGACTCACTACAAGCCAGCATCCAGCGCACACTCACTCAATGTAATACACATCTACATTTGTCCAGTACTGCGACAGAGCCTCCGTAATGTTGGGATGTAACTATGGTGCACAGGAGGAGTTCAGGAAGCAGGTGCCACAGGCAATTTACATGGCCAGGCACAAGCTCAACTTGGTGTTAGTGGACTGTGTACATAATGTCAGCGCTGCAGCAGAGTCACTACAGCCACTACAAATGGTCCACAAGTGTTTTTCAGGGTCGGTTGTGCACCATCTTTTGCATGAAAATACTTGGGTCAACATCGCAGCGAGTAGAACTTAAGAAGCTGTGCGACACTCGCTGGGTATCCCAGAATAATTCAATCTGTGCAGTCGACTATTCTGGCCACGCCATGTAACATCATAGGCCAGTCACATGCACATCCGAGGACAGAGGCAAGGGCTATCAGTGTGCTCATTGATGAGAAGTTTGTTTTGCATCTCATTCTTTTCAAGGAGGTATTTAACTACATTCACGTCTGACCAGATACAGTCTCAGTGTCTGTGGTGGCAGATGTTGTGACTCTGTGAAAGTGCACAGAGTACAAATGGAAAGAAACCTGAGAGGAAACAGGAGGCAGGACAGACATCTGTATGTGAGAGAAGGTCGAAGCAAACAGCTAAACATCTGAAGGGTTTTGTTGTGGAGGTTCAGTTAGAAAGAGCACGCTCACACAGCATGGACGACCTGAAAACTCTTTCTGCCCTGTTATAGACACATTGTGAAATGACACTTTTCAACAGAGACCAATGATGCACTGACAGGTGCCAGCCCTAAGCCCCAAACACACATCTTTTCTTGACTAACAACACACATTACCCATAACCCGTCATTATGGAATCAGAGAGGAAAACTTGTCTGCAGGGGGCAAACTATCACCAGCACTCAGGAGTTCCTATCCCTCATGAGCCTGTGCAAAGATGCATTTACAGACTTAAGACCTGTATGGACAAACTGATATGCATATCTCTGAGACTTCCTGTCTCATCAGTGAGCTGTGAGCGCAGTTTTTCTTGTCTGCGTTGTCTGGAGAACTAACTGACTTGCAAACCAGTGACTTGGCCCTGTTGGCAAGGACCAGAGAGAACAAGGCCCCTGGACTGTGACAAAATCAACCACAACAACAGACACATTGTTCTGTTATGAAGATGTCTAATGGTAAGTGTGTGATTGTTCCTTTGGTCTTTATGTGATGCTCAGTCATAAAACATTAGGACTACAGAGCAGGATACTGTTGATTTATTGGTGGAGGTCTTTGTAGCTGACAGTACTCATGAGTATGAGTCTCATGCTGTCACAGACAGGGTATTCTGTTTGTGTGCATGTGTATACTCGTGTCAGGAGTGTTGTGGTTCAGAAGAAATTCTGGGAACCAGCACATTAATGGGAAACCCTAAACTTCACAACACCCTCGCTGAAAGTCAAGCTACCCCATAGCACCAGCAATAGAAAACCTCTTAACCTCTGGTTAAAGTTAAGGTACCTTCATTGTCGTTACCAAAGTAACCCTGTGTTTTAGTGCCGGGAATGATTGTGATCGTGGTTAGAAGAAACCAAGGTGAGCTGTCTGTAGGAAATGGGAAACAAACAGCTGTCCTCTTTGTTGGTCCCCAACAGACAATGGCCATAGTTACTACGGCGTCTCTGTCACTTGACTGTAAATGTGTCATTTTGAAGCATTTGCTGAAATAGCTGATGCTGTTGGTTTGCCTCCACGCCGGTGACAGCCAGAGCCAGAGGCGTTTCTTCTCGTCATATCTCGATATCTCAATAACACCTTGGAACTTCTTCAAATTTGGCACAAACATTTATTATGACTTCAGAAGGAAGTGATTAGAAATTAGTTGTCAAAGATCAAAGGTCAAGGTCACTGTGACATCACAAACCATAACTCACAAATTCTAATTATGACACAATTAAACACAAACATCTATAGAATAAAATGAAGTGATGACATTTTATATCCAAAAGGTCAAAGGTCAACTTGTTCTGCAAAAATGCCTCTGGCTTATATTCAACACTGTACCTCAGGAGGGAGAGACTGTGAGCATACTTCCTGATACTTAGCTGCTTGGTGGAGGAAACAACTGCGAGGTGGTGATTCTAGTTTCTTTTAGAGGACAGACCCCAGGTTCACTGCATGTGAATTGGTTTTAGTAATTAGATTAGCTGCTAATTGGTTAGGCAATTTGCAATGTTAAAATAAGAAGGTAAGGCAGGTCCTGCTGTATAAGACCATTACTAAGTAAGTTTGTGGCAATGTCTTGTTGAGGCCCTGAGTGAAAATCACATCTAAGGAGGGATTCTGCTTTAATGGTTGAGATGCACCATGGTCCCAGCGTCCTCCCAGCCCTCTCTCTCCCCTTGAGTCTGTCCAACCAAGGAAGTACATAAATACATTCTTGGATATTTAACAGCTTAATGATTCTCCTACAGTGAAGTCAAGGGAATAGAGGCTGCATTAGAAACAGAGTAAAGGATGCTCACATGAAGGATACACCACCATCATGTTGAAGTCTAAAAGTTAGGTGTGTGAAAAAGGCTAAGTTCATTCTTTCAGGCTCTCATCCTATGTATTTCTCACATTATGAAGTTATGTAAACTTGCAGTCGAGCCGAGTTGATTTTAATGCCACAGTCAGAGATCATGTGATGCAGGGGGGAATATGACACCGTGGGCTTTATTCACACACACACACACACACACACACACACACACACACACACACACACACACATCTGGAAGTGAAGCTCTACTCGGCCCACACCTGTCTAGCAGCAGGACGCCCGGCAGCTCTCTGCAGACCAGCAGCTTCTCAGCCCGCTCAGCCCCGCAGGATCCGCTCTGCGGTCAGCGCTGTCACTGTCTGACAGCCGCTCCAGCCATGAGGAGCAGCGGAGTCAGCACTGCGCCGCGATGCCTCAGGATATAACCGAGGAGCCAACGCAGAGCCCCGCAGAGACCAGCGCAGTGTCCGTGGATCGTCCACGCAGCGGGACGCCAGCTCTTCGCTCTTTACACTCACGTCCATGATCGGGTGCGCGAGCAAACTCGGCAAAGGTAAGACTATCGATTATTGATTGATGACACCTGTGTCAGAGCCTCGACCTGAGCTCAGTCTCAGTTTCTGAAGTTTCTGAAGCCGGTCGATCCTGTGCGAGAAATACACAGACCCTCACACTGACGTGATCATGTTAACCCACAAGCGCACAACCCCTCACATGCCTTCACATGCATTTATGTACAACACATTTTGCCGAGGTTTGGCTGTACAATTCATAACTAACTGGAAATAAGTGGAACAGTGATATTACTGTAGAATGAGTGAAAGGAATTGGTAAAGGATGGAGGCTCATAACATCAGCTTATTTCAATCGACAGATATTTTGTACTTTGTTTGTAAACCTAGTTTGATTTAAGGTCATATTCTGTGACATACATGGACAGAAAAGTGTAGGTTTAGTTCCCAGAACACTAAGGTACCATAGCTCATATACAAAGAATATTAAATATAATATATTTCTGTTCTAACTTGCCCAAGAATATAGTGATATCACTACAGCCTTATGATTATTGCCCTGAGGAACTATAATTACTTTCTTTTTATTGATAAAGATCATATCCTCTATCACAACAAACTGATCAAATTGAATGCTACATTTTAATATGATTAACATCAATATTTAAACAAGTTTACAGTGTGGAAAGATTGTATGATAAGAAATTAAGGTTCTTTATTTAGGGAAATCACATAATCAAAGTCAAAGGCTGTTTTAACCTCTGCTATCCTAAACTTTGTATTCACATACCACACAGTCAATGCGCTTTTTACCCTTTGATTTCTGTATGGCAGCTTTGTCTGTTTCTCATCACCTCCATTCTGTGAGAGAATATAAATAACAGCTCCTGTGCTGAGCAGAGTGGAATGAAATGGAAGTGGACAATCATTTTGGGACAACATTACAGACAACGATTTGTTGGACTGAGCTTCAGCTCAGCAGTGATTTGCTTCACAGTCCAAGTGTCTATTTTCGGTACATCACTGTAATGTGTTGAGGCAATATTTAAACCTCTCTCTGTGTTGTTCGAACACCCAGAATCTATTTGCCAAGAATGTTACATTTGTGAGGAATTAGACTTCAGATGCTTTTACTTGATAAGCTGTTGTTTGGACAGGAGCACACAGGTTACAGAAGGGACACGAGAACTGGCAGAGCAGTGTTAAAGAGATTCATGTAGAAGGGGATGGTTGTAACATTTCAATCATTTCTGTCTGTATCTTGGAGTTTTTTTTAAGTCAGTGCATTTAAAATGTGATACAAACTAGTTACATGTGTCTGCTATTAAATGGTGTAGGTGTTATCTCTGCAGCACAGACAGAAAATACATGTCCAGTCTCAAAGTTAAGTGTTACAATTCACCACATGGTCCAGGTTAAATGAATTTTGTGTGCATGTGTCTTTGTGTGTGTGTGTGTGTGTGTGTGTGTGCATGTATCTTTGTGTGTGTGTGCGTATGTGTGTGTACGTGTGTCTTTGTGTGTGTGTGTGTGTGTGTGTGTGTGTGTGTGTGTGTGCGTATGTGTGTGTGTGTGTGTCTTTGTGCGTGTGTGTGTGTGTGTCTTTGTGCGTGTGTGTGTGTGTGTCTTTGTGTGTGTGTGTGTGTGTGTGTTAGTTGCTCACAGTTGTAGTGATAAGACATTTGAACATGATAATAAAACTGAACAAAGTGTGCACCAGCTTCAACAACTGAACAGTTGTGTGCGTGTGTGCGTGCATGCGTGTGTGTGTGTCTGTGTGTGTCTGTGTGTGTACTTGTACTTGCTACATAGTAAGGACCAAAAAAAGTATTTTACTAACAGAGTGAGGACATTTTGGGAAAGTGAGGACATTTTGGCCGGTCCTCACTTTTTGAGACACCTTCAAATCACATGTTGAGGGTTAAGACTTGGTTTCAGAGTTATGGTTAGAATTAGGTTTAGGTTAAGGTTAGGGTCAGGGTTAGGGTTAGGCTCTCAGGTGTGATGGTTAAGGTTAGGGTAAGGGGCTAGGGAATGCATTATGTCAGTGAGTGTCCTCACAAAGATAGAAGTACAAGTGTGTGTGTGTGTGTGTGTGTATGAGTGCGTGCATGTGTGTTTGTGTGTGTGTGTGTGTGTGTTAGTAACTCACAGTCATAGTAGTGATAAGACATTTGAACATGATAATAAAACTGAACAAAATGTGCACCAGCTTCAACAACTGAACAGTTGTTCTCGTTGCCTTTTACCTTACAGCTAACAGCTAAAACATTAGCACTGACAGCTAGCATCACTTACGTCAAAAGGAGTTTTTTCCTTTTTCCTTTCCTTTGGAATAAGGACTAAACTGAGCATGTGCAGAGTGAATCAGGTCATTAATAACTTGTTCCTGATTAGAGAAATTAGGAGTGTTACAACCATCCCCAGTCCCCCTTATGTTGTACTTTAGTATCACTACATCATTGAAGCTTTATTGATTGCTAGTTTTAAGATATTTATTCTAAGGACTATATGTAATGTGAGAAGGCTTGTAGGGAATTAGCCCCCAACTTGCCATGGTTTAGTGTCATCATTCATCAACTGTGATAAACTGCTCACTACCTGACCAGCACCATGACATATTAGCTTGTGAACATAGTGGAGCATAGGAACTAACGATGCAGATATTTTTCTGTACACATATACATATATAAAAAACCAGTGAATGCCATACAGTCAGATGAACTGGTAACACATTAGCCATAAACTCAGGGATGGGGATACTCAGGGACACTGTGTGTGGTGGCTCTGTCAGCTTGTATTTTAGTTTTGAAGTTTTAATGCAGTCTTAAACTAACACTTATTTTAATGACACAAAGTAACGTGGACCGTTAAGGTATCTCCAATCCCAGTGTATGCTCATGTAAACAGGCAGGGTGAATTGGAATATAGATCAGAGGGTGTCTTGGTAAATCAGTATCTCAGCCAGTCACATCACTGGAAATCTCCAGGAAATCATCTTGTCATGTGGATGGAGGAGAGTTTTCAATGTGAAGAAACTAGGGTTGTGGTGATGGACGATCATCAGAGCGATCGGTGATAGCTTTTGTCTTTGCCAATATCAAGACAATATTTGGCTTGTTTCCCATTAATGTAGTAGTCGTGGGAGTAGCAGGCTAACTTATTACTTAAATTTAATTTGCCTGCCACAGTTTCATGTATATAACCACATATAACTGATGTTTGTAACGCTGTAGACCAGCTGCTGTTTGATGAGTGTAGTGATTAAACAGAGCGGAGGAGATAGAGAAACTTTTATGGCTATGTTTTGACATAGCCATAAAATGTATTTAAAAGGGTACAGATGACCCTGGCCCAAGGCCCAGGGAGGGGCATGCAGTGGTCTATGGTTGACCATTAAATGGGATCAAGTACAATGATGATAACACAGAAGTAAATGAAAAACATATGTTAAACAGGACAGTTCATTCAGTTATTAAAGACAGAAAACTAAGTGTCTGTTTTATTTATGACACAGCAAATGCATAAATAAAAAGGAATTGCATATTACATTATCCATTGTATTTCAGTTTATCGCTTTGTTTTCATGTAGACAATTACAAAATTTCAAAAGTAAAGTGAGTTAATATACCATTAGCCTGATGTTTGTATCCCAAGTGTTCTCAAGAAAAAATGTGTTGATATGTTTTTGGTATTTGCCCTTATGGAAGAAAACATTTTCTAATTAGAGTCACATTCGGCCCAATGTACAAACGCCTCCACTGTTTACTTACATGTTACATCTTATTTGAATGATATGTTTTTAAAGTTATAATCTCTAACTGTTTCACATTAAAATGTCTAAAAACAGCCAGACCTCTGTTCTATTGTTGACTCGTGTTCTCACATTAACACTGAATAAAGCAGACGTGAGGCTACTGCTAAAGGTTAGCAGTTTTGACTGTTTCTGTGAAAACTTATGAACCAGATCCTTCATCTGGTTCAAATGTAGAGCTGAATTAACCAAGGTGTAGAAAGTGAATCTGAAAAATGTGGCTTCAAACTGGATCAAAGTCAGTTTGAGCTTCTGCCAGACAAACACACTGACACATGAGCACAGAGATTATGACATCACTGACAGGCGACCAATGAAACAGAGCGTTACCATGCGTTACCACTAATATATGGGCCTATGGTACACTGATAAGACAAGCCTTTCTTAATGACAGTTAAGAGACGCAGGCAGTGTGATGTGCACTGTTTTTGGATATATTACTCATGAGATACAGAAGTCTCTAGAAGTATATGAGTGAGGTTTCTTCACGTTTAGTGTAAAAAGTGAACAAAAATAGCAACTAATTGTATATTGGATCACAGGATTTGTTGAATGGCAATATTAAAAACTGTACAGATATGAGAGAAGCACATCATCCTAGCCTTAGTTTCCACCTCATGGAACAAACCAGCAACATTAACACACAAAGGAAAAACTGTTGTCCTGTTCTGTGTATTTACTGCTTGTGAGTGTTTGAGTCAGATCTGATGGATGAAGGAGAGAGCACCTGTCGCCACAGTGACTCGTCTGCAGCCATGGTGTCTCTGCTTGACCTCTCAGTTTACAAATGTCGTGCAATCTTGAAAGGTTTTTCTTGCCTCTGGAACAGAATTTGAAAGTTGTGGTTTCACTTTGAGTCGTTATTCCCTAAAGCCATTATCCTCAGAACCAGTTTCCAGACACTCTGTGCTATAAACAAGGTCAGCAGGCCTTTTTCACAGCAGATTTTGACTTGTCACAGCAGGAAAAGCACAGGTGGAACTACTAACATTAAGAATGGCTCTGTTCCATTGAAGTGACCCAGTAAGCCATGACAGTGAGTAAGCACGTGTAATACCGGGGCCTTGGTCCTACCTTACCTAACTGGAATGCAGTCATCATTAGAGTTATAGATTACACCTGTGCTTTTCCTGCTATGACACGTCAAAATGTTTATTATTACTCTGAGGATTATAAATCTTGAATGAATGGGCAGCAGCTTGGAGTCCAGTGATGTGTCTGCACAGCTGTAATAGTGAAAGCAGCTTCAGTCGTGTGTGTCTGTGCAGTCATGCACAGTTTTGTATGGATCACCTGTGTTTGGCAGTACTCAGATCACTTTAGTATAGCACTGAAGAAATTAAGACTTTGTGCATAAGTGCATAAGCACAAGTTAAATGTAAGCCATTACACAGCCCAAGTATCCTACTGTAAAGATGCCCTGAACCAGGATAAGTAGTTTTATCTGCACAGTAAAATGCTGCACTGTATCAGCTTGTGTTTGCTCTTTCAGCTCCAGTAGAAAACAGCTAGTGATGTCTGTGGTAATTTGTCTTTTTTAAGGCTTAACATGGAAGCAAATGATTTTCCTCTCCTGGACCACCTGAGCCACCTGATCAGAGTCTCCTGCAGCCAGGGTCAGACTCAAGCTTTACAGCATCAGCACAGTGTGGTACCAAGCACCACTGTTCACATCCACTGTCCAACTTGTAAGGGAACAGTAAGAAAGAACATTATTGGTGGTGAAACTGTTTGTCTGCTCCAGGCCAGCTCTCACACTGCCAACTGTCTCTGCAGGAGAAATAAACTGTGGACTTGAAAGGTGGCTGTTAAGTTTCATCCTTAACAGCAGGATCATGATGAAATGATCAACTTTGCAAATCATTAAATAATAAATTTGTTTGTTGTGCATAAATGACAAACCATGGCTTCAAACAAACCTGGTGTACAACATGTCATCTGAGCACATCTTAAGGTGGGAGTTTTTCCACCTGCTGTGGATGACCCCACAGTGTGAGCAGCCTCCCATGTGGACAGCCTGTCCTGAAGGTGGTCAGGGTGTCCATGTGAAAAACAACAGAAACAGGTATTTGAAGAATGAAAAAAGGGACTTTGAGAAGAGTTCAGACCATGGCTCCTTTCACTCCTGTGCACACCTGACCAAGACAGTTACAGAAACTGTGACTGTCAATCTACCCCAATCAGGTTTTGTCAGGTGTCAGATAAGGTTAAAGCAAGAACAAGTTTCTCCAGCTGCATGAAGGCAAACATGCAAAGTGTATGTGGGTTTCTTTAATATGTACTTTTACAAATTTTACACATTGCCAACAGCAGGGCCAGCCCTAGAATCACGACTGTCCCTGACTGACTGACTGACTGACTGACTGACTGACGGTATTTACATCACTGCTCAGCAGAGTGCAGAGCCACAGTCTACTGAGCCGCTGTGGTTCAGGGAAGAGGAGGAGCTTCAATACACTGAGCCTCACCTCCATTACAGCAAATCAACTACTTTCATTACATGTATCCTTCTTACTAAAGGAGGCAGAGGAAGAACTGAACATAAGACACTGAGCAGAGAGAGCAGGAGAGAGGAAGGGAGAGAGAGAAGTCATCAGAAAGGAGGCTTCGTACTAACAGCTCTGACCAGTTCTACATATCAAACAGAGGGAGTTCAACATAAAGACCTGCCTCTGAGAAAAGTCTGTGACATTCTGGAGCTGGAACTAAATAAAAGAGGAATTATTGTGGATCCAGACGGAGGCTGTGCTCTGTGTGAGAGACACATTAAGACAGATAGTCTGTCTCAGAGCAGTTGTCCTGATAGCTCACCTGGCAGAGTGTGTGCCATTTGGGCTTAGCCTTTAGCCTGGGTTTGAGTCCAGTCTGGGACCCTTTGCTGCATGTAATCCTCCCTTTCTCTCTCCCCACTTTTCCCGTCTCTCACTCTGATTGTCATAAAGGCAAAAGCCTAAAAAAATAACTTAAAAAAAGACAGATAGTAACTTTCTCTCTGACTGATCATTTTACAGTAAATCCAGCGGAAATCTCAGCTCACCCTTTGTCTTTAATTTATGAGTTTGGTGATTTTGTCAAAATCATGATTTCACCATATGCGGTCAGGACATACTAGCTTTTGACCTAGTCGTGTTTGTATTTTATTTAATTAGTTAGATGTTAAATTATATTCTATTTTCAACATAAAGTTTAGATGGCGTTCTGTTGTTTCATAATGTTGTTGTACTTAAATACACTAAATGTAAATATAACCAATTAGTGTAACCATAACCAAAATGTATAAGTCTTTAACTGTAGAATATCTTTCTAGAAAAAAAACTAATCCCTGGACAAACTACAGATGACACGACCTCAGTGACAGTTATGGCCCAGGCCTCAGACACTGCCAATCCCAGCGAAGAAGGAAGGATTTGTCCTCAGTAAGTTGTACCTTGGCTGAAGCTCTCTCAACCCAGGAGGCAGGTTTGGTCTACAGTGACTGAGTGGGTCAGTCAGATATAAAGCAGATTGGTTCTAGTTTACAATGTTTCCCAGGAAGGAATCTGATACTTAACCAGCTCGACTGTTGTTAAAATTGTTCAGCACATTCATGATCACAGGATGAGAAACCCAGTGCATTTGAACTCTCCATGAGTTCGAGTGAGTTTTTCTTCCTCATGTGAAAACCACAAGAGTGACGATGAAGCTTCAAAAGAAATCTAGTAAGTGGACTTTTAATTTAAAACCAATAGTGAAACGTTTTCCATCCAGCACTTTAATATTGTGGGGTATGATGAACAATTCAGCCTCAAGGGGCCACTTGTGAGACTGCACCAGGGGTGGACAGCCTTCCTAAAGCCTTTCTGCTGTAGCATTTCATGAGCGCCTGATGGCGGCAGACATTTAGTGCACCACACAGCGTTTGGCGCTTATTAAACAATGCATTGCAACAATTTGCACCATCCTCTACAGAAACGCTGCAAAAAAACAAGGCTGTCAGGAAGTTCAACTGTTAAACTGTCTACAGCCGCGTACAAGTTCACACTAAGTTTTATTAATAGCTGTTGTTACAATAGATGATCTGTGCTACAGGAGAAAATGTCACCTCGTTCATGTGTCTACTTAGTCTGGTCTGTTCTTGACTGTAGCTGGCTGCAGGCATGCTCGACATTAGTGTGTCATCGCAGGCTATCATTTACACACACAGTCAGTGTTGTGTAATCGGAGCCATGTCTCCCCTTGTACCCTACTCTCCATCCATGCCTGCTGCTCTGAAGGAAGCAGATAGAGGCTCAGCTATTCTTAGAAACATGAAGAAGTAAAAAAGAACTATTAAAAGAACAACATAAACTGTACCTTTTTACATCCTGGTGGACCTTGAAGTGATTTATAGACACAATCTTCATCCCTGTCAGGTTAGAAGGTTCCACTTACAGTACGGAAACTTTGCATTTCTTTCTTAACTCCAAGATCTCTTGTTTGTAATTTCTTTTTATTATGAGGAACAGAGTGAGCTTGAAAGCACCTGCGTTATTTTATCATGCTATAAAATGTATTATAAACTATATTAGATATTTTGGATTGGATCCCAGATCCTGTCAACGATGTTGTGCCTCGCTCTTTTTTATTAAGCCTGTTTTAGGTTCATTAATTAAGAAACTTTTGATCAAGTCAATCCTTTTTCCAGAGGATTCTGCCATTTCAAAAGTTTCTGATCTTTCCTTTAATACAGTAGTTCCATCTAGCTGGGTCATCATAGTGATCTGCCCCCTGTCCTGCCTTCAGTATTCCCTCCATGAGCTGGTCTAGAGTCTGTTGATCTGTTGATTTTGTGGTCCCATTCCACGTTATATTAAAGCAGAGATATGGAAGGTGTGTTTCCAGTTCTTCTGTGGATTTAGAATGAGTTGAATTTCTGTTATAGTTTCTTCTGCTTTCGCAGAGTTCTTCTTCTGTTTACTCCATACAAACTGAAACATAATACTTGTCACATCCTGTGTAGCAGAGGATTTCTTCAAGGACAGACCCACTAACCACCAAGTGTACCAAACATAGCAAATGTAAACACTCTGATGAATGTGGGTCACTGACACTGACAGGACTGAAACAGCAGACAGTGGTCGATCACAGTGGACCAGCCAGATCATAGTACAAGTTGTGATGTAGATGTGGGCGGTTCAGTGGTAAACGTTAATGCATATTAGGGGTCGACCGATTATTGGATCTGAAATTCAGCATTTTTATAATGATCAGTGTTGTTATGTTTTTTAACTGATTGCTGTTGAGATAAAGTCATTTAAAAATCTGATGTAGCCTCTCCTTGTCTGTGTGGTCTGGAGAAATGTCACTTTCATACAGGGATGAAAAGGTTTTCCATCCTGTGCTGGCATGCTGTATCCTGAACAATGTCAAGAGGTGCCCAACCTCCCGGTGGACCCAGGCCCGGGACACATTCATGTTCCAGCAAATGAAGTTGTCATTCAGGCCCATCTACATGGAATTGGAACAATATAAATGGTTAAGCAGATAGATTTCTTTTGACAGATTGACAGAAGCTTTTTTCAATTAATTGTTTTTGTCAGTGAGAACATCTGCCTGTGTCTTTAATTGGTTGGTAATGTCCGATTGCCCTGATGTCCCTTTGTGACTCCCTTTGTGGTCAGGATGCAGCCAGTCAGGAGGGTCTCAGCACATGAGGGATGGGGTGCACTGGAGTCTCTGGAGATGACGCAGTAGTGAAACAAAAAGCTGTCAGCAGCAGCAGGAGGTTCTACTGGAAAAGATTTTAAAACAGTGAAGTAGTTCATTGTTTTGGACTGTGAATGTAGTTCAAATTCAAAATTGTGAACTGTGAATGTGAAGTAGTTCATTTTAACCTTTGTGAAGTGGACTTTGAACTGTAGCTCTTGTGAAGTGTGAACTGTGTGCCAGCTGGGTCTGCTGCCACTGCACTGTCTTTGGGAACAAGATAAATAAATAACACTTAAGCCAAAGATCAAATGCTGCTGCCTGTTCATAAATGATCTGCTATGCTACAGGAAGCCTTTTTATAAAGCCTAATAAACTTAAGTCTAGTAGTTATACCCAAATAAGTGATAATTTCTTCATTTCTTCATGACGATCTTGTGCACAACCAGTACCTCCCCCTCATGCCCCCCAGTCAGACTAGTGTTGCCCACACCAGAGACAACTCTCTGTTCAGAAAGCAAGCTCCTCGACTCCTGTCCCTGCGTCTGTTCTGGCCACGCAGGTGGTGGGTCCTCCGCTTCATGTCGACCTTTAACTTCATTTACCATGTGATTCTCCGACCACAGCACATTAACAGTGTCTACCACACTCTCCCACTCCATTTCTTTCTTTTATTGTTAATGCCAGAGTGTCAAATAAAAGTGTTTTTCCTCCAAATCACACTCACTGAGGTTTCTCTTCTTCTTTCCATTTGCTTTTGCCTTTTTTTTTCCAGATTCTGAGTAGAGGGAATATTTTGGTGCAGACACAGTTTGGCAATTGTCGGTATGAATTCTACACAAGACTTTGTACACAGGGCCTGTGGACACCCCAGTGGGTGTCTACAGACTTTATGTAGCTGTTGTTTTTTGTTGGTGTATCATTACTAATAATCAGTTCTGGAATCATCCCTGAAAAAACTCTATTGATCGACCCCTAATTCATACAATATAACGTCATGATCAGTGGGCACCTGGTCAAAAATTTGATAAGACTCAAGGCATCATTTATCTAGATATTTGAAACACAGATTATATGTTTGATCGAGGCGCTCCTCACATAAAAACGACCCCAGGTCATTTGTGGAAGCAGCTTATTACAACTCATTGTTACATTTTATTGTTAAATAGCCTCCACTGGTCATATGAGACAGCATCAGTCTTTTCAGCAAGTTCCTCAAAACGTTTATGTTCAAGTGACAAAGCCCTTTTTACTCAAAGTGGAGCCACAACAAAATCATCAATAAGCAGCAGCTCTGTGTTGATGAGAGAGGTCAGAGGTCAGAGGAGAATGGACAGAAAGGTTATGGTCACTCAGATAACCACTCTTTGAGCTGAGCAGGAAACTTCCGATTGAACAATATGTCCAACCTTGAGGTGGATGGACTACAACAGCAGAGACCATGTCATGTTCCACTTCCTGTCACCAAGAACAGAAATCTGAGGCTGCAGTGGATACAGACTCACCAACACTGGACAGGTGGAGACCTGGTCTGATGGATCTGGATTTCTGCTGAGGCAGCAGTTGCTAGGGTCAGAGTCTGGATCCATGGACCCAACCTGTCTAGGCTGGTGGTGGCGGTGTGATGGTGTGGGGATGTTTTCTTGACTCACTTTGGGCCTTAATACCGTCAGTCCTGATCTGAATGTCTCAGTCTGTCTGAGTGTTGTTGCTGACCATGTTCATCCATTTATGGCCACAGTTCACCATCTTCTAATGGCTACTTCCTGCACAGGCTTTGGTTGGAGGAGGCAGGAGTTGCAGGAGTTTTCTCATCTAAGATGTGAAGAGAAAGTGAAGTTTTCATAGTAGCATTTACTTCCCTTTATTATTCAGATGGGTCATGATAAAACTGAGGGGAAATATGGCATTAATCAGAATTATCATATAAACTCTTGTGCCTGGATCTGTCTTTGATCTCTCTGGAAAAGTAAATTTCCAACATAACATTCCCTCTGAATGTAGACACTTTACTTTATAATGACCAGAATGTTTTCTGAAATGCTGTTGGACTGAAGTGTGTCATCCTGTCTGAGTGACCTGAATTTGGCCTGATGGCACCGTGCTAAACTGAGGATCATTCATCAGTAAGACTCTTGATTTTACCAATCAAGATTTAACAAAAGCAAATGAACCTTCTTGCCGACTTGTGGAAGCAGGATTAAAAAGATTGGAGAGTTCTGGTCTTTATAATTGTTATCATCATTTTCTTTTTACAGATGGAAAAACCTGGTGGAGGCCGGAGGCGTCAACCACCCAGCATCACCTGAAGAACTGGAAGGTGAGTATGTTCAGGTTCAGGGTGTGTTTCACAGCTGAGCAGTGTGTGTGTTTGACTCATTCCCACTGTTCCTCCCACTACTACACCCCAGGCAACCGCCCGACCACTGGGCTGTCAGAAAGTGATGTATCAATCAGAGGAGGCACTTCAGCCACAGTTTTCAGTTTTCTTCCACCTTACATGTGTGACTAGCCTGAGCACATCCAGTGCAGACACAGAGAGAGATACAGCAGCTGCTGCTTTGCTGACGTGCTGCTCCACCTTCTTGTAGATGAACCAACAAGCTCCTCACCTGCAGCCCACTGACACTTTTACCTTCATGCTCATAAATGAAAGAATGTCTGAGAACCAGGAGGAAAAGTAGGCCAGTAGGATTTGTTGGCAGACTGTTGGAGTATAAGTTTCACCCTCAGTCAGTTTCCACTACATTGCCCATCTGATCTGGGCCTTAAGTTCCTCCCAGACACTGCAGAGAAACTCATTTCATAAGTGATGTTAAAATATTAACCTTACCTGCACTGTGGGAAGGTGTCATGTGTCAATTAAGTAATTAAAGAGGTGCAGGTGTTGGCTGCAGGTATGCCAGAAGGCCGTGGAGAGAGGGCTTCGGCAGACTCAGAGCCAGACACAGGGAAGCCAGACATAATGTCCATGTCAAAGATCTGATGGAACCGGACGGATCAGCTTTCAGTTTCCACAATGTTAGGAACACTGTATACCGCTACAATAAATGCAAATACTGAAAATAAAGTCAGAGTGGCTTGGCTCTAAGTCTGTCATCAATCAGTCACCACTTTGGTCCAGACTGAAATATCTCAAATATAATCTGAACTATCACTTTAAATGATCCTGTAACACCTGGGCTAAGATCCCACATGCAAATATAATATCTGCACATATATTGAATTTCTACACATGAAATATATGTATATATAAAATAAAAACACATATGTAAAAACTATGTATGAAACCTATTGGAATTTGGAATAATTTCATATATTGACATATATGCTTAGCCCACACAAATATGTATGTGTGTATGGTTATATTGCAGACATATGTTACATAAATATATACCCATCCCAAAGCCTGTCATTGTATGTTGATATTATACACAGTAGGGTCCAAAAGTCTGAGACACTTTATTAGATTGTGAGGAGACATGTTTAAAATTAACGAGAACTGAATGAGAAAAACATATAAACATGTATTTTTATATGTATTTTGTTTTAATAAACTTATATATAAATTAAAAATACCATTAATATATATGCTTGTAACATGTTTTACCATGTAAAAATTCATCATATAGATATTTTATAATATATGTACATATGCAACTTTTACTATGGGTATTTGAAGTATGTTATACACATTTATCTTCATATGTCCAAAGGATGTACTGTAAATACTGGATGTGATAATAATATAAGTGACATATGTGGCAACATCACTCTTGATAAAGGGACATAAGTCATATATCACATTTCTGTAAGTGCAGTGAAGGTGGGAGTATCCTCTTGTCTGTGTTTTGTCCTCCTCTCCATCTTCTCATGTTTTAAAGTTATTCACTTCATCAAATCTCCAGCTACACTCACCTGCATCAGTCTCTCTCTTTCCCTGCATTTAACTGACACAGATGGTTTCACTGTACTCACTTATGAATGGGGTTAGGGATAGAAAGGTTCTGATCTACTGGAAGGTGAAGGGCCTGCATCGCCCAGTAAAAAAGAACAGAGGAATAGCTGATGTCTCTCAGTTGAATGTAGGTGAAGCATCTCAGCAACAATGCAGATGTCGATGAATTTAAAAAAAAACAGAGGAACTGCTCTATTTGTTCATGAAGATATTTCATTTACTGCTGAAAAAGTTATAGCAACTCAAACAGCAAACTCCCAAAAAATCTGTAATTTTCAACAAATTTATCTGCTCCTGATTGGTTTGATTAAGCTTTTATTATTTCATCCTTTTCAGCCCTGCTCAGTGTGGACAAACAATATGGGACGTCTGACCCTGGAGGATTAGTGTTAAGCTCAGTTCTAGTTTTTGGACCCACATGTCATGTCATCAGAAGACAAAAATAGTTTTAAAGAAGTTTTACTTCTTCTTCAAGGGGAAATTGATGGATAGGTTTCTCTTTCTGTTTGGTTGTAAGAGATATAATGGTTTCATGATTCATTGCTAAGAACATCACTACGTATCTCACATGGCGGCCGAGGATCTTCCTCCTGCTCCAGCTGAATCCAGATTTGATGTCACATAAACAGCACTGGGCGACACTATGCTTGACATAATTCTGGCCAAAAGTAATCAGGGTTTCTGCAGTAATGAATCAGTGTTTTTGCCCCTTCACAGTTGGGAACCTAACCATACCTATAACCTGTATGTGTCTTTCACCCCATTTACACCTGCTATGAAAATGATATGTGTCTGTTATCTGGATAAAGACACGTTAATGTGAGGTGTAATTGCTAACTCTGCTGCTTGATGATTTTTAAGATGAAGTGCAGGACAGTCAGGGAATTTTGCAGACCAAAGTAACTGTGCTCCTTGATATTTTTCAGGTAATGTTGTGGGTTGTGGCCTCATTGCTCACACTGGTGGAAGATGTGTTTTCTGAGGACAACAATAAAGAGGCTCGGTCAGACATCCAGCATGTCCTACAGCAGCTGTCCTGGTCTCCTGCAGAGGATCTGGAACAGGACAGTGGCGTCCTCACACCCTGGCCTGATGCCTCTGGTGAGTAATTCACTTTCTTATTTCATCAACAAGGTATCCAGTATTTATTTATTATTATTATTATTTTATCATTTATTTTATTTTATCAGGGATATTTTTTAGCATGAATTTATGATTAAATGTACTCAACAATAAATTAAAAGAGCAACATGCAGTGAATCACGTCTGTCAGCCAAGACCAGAAATCTGAGGCTGCAGACAAGACGGGCTCAGCAGTGCTTGACAGCTGGAAAGCTAAAGTCGTCTCAAACTGGTTTCATCAACATGAAACAGTAAGTTCAGTTCAGTCTCCAGACCTGGATCCAGTAGAACCTCTTTGTGATGTGGCAGAACAGGAGACCTGCAGCATGAATGTGATGCAGTCATGTCAACATGGAGCAGAGTCTCAGAGGAAAGTTTCAACATCTGTGGGTCCAGGACATGAAGAACTGAGGAGCTACCCAGTGTTAGTGTGGAAAGGCAGGAGATCAGTGCTGAAGATGACAAACCTACACACACTGATACAATGCAATGAAAAAGGAAGTGCTACAGATGTGCAGAAATTGAAAAGAAACTTTAACTCCAAACTAAAATGATCCTAATACACCATCAGTGTGTCATTTTCTCTGGGTTCACAGATCTGTGGTTTAAAGTTAGATGTCTTTCTGATGACAGACACATCAAATACATAAATATATAAAATAAAACCAATAGTGTTAGATATCCTCATATAAATAACAGCGTGTGAACAGATAAAATATTTTCATCCACCTCTGTGTCGGGTTGGTGGTTGGGGTCGTGTTACACTGGCTTCCTGCAGGCACACACTGCTGGGCTTTTATAAGCTTGGCGGGGGCACTCTTCATTTTCATCATTCATTGTAACATTACTCAGACAGTTTCTGTGCAGCTAAGATACTGAAAACAAAGCTTCATAAATCTGAGGTGGAGGCCATAAAATAGCAGCATGTCACTCCTGGATGACTAATATAGCCTCTGGAATTTTGCCTGGTAGTTTTCAACACTGAGTATGGCCTTGGTCAATACAGCATGGGCCCCTGTGTACAACAGGGTAAAAATAATCAATCCAGTGTGCAGATTTCTGTCATGCATCATAGTCCTGTTCATCATAGCCAGCAGAGAAATAAGATGAATGACTGTGGATTATATATGTTTATGGTGTGTAGCCAAAGCAGACTTCAGACTCTTTTATGATGGATGGTATTTTCTAATAATACCTGCACTAATAAACTAAAAAAGGGAAAAAAAATCAATAAAAGAAGTGTTGAAGAAAGCCTGCCCCTGGCACTCCACACTGACTGGATTACTACTGAATCTGTTTAAAGGTGTGTACTCTATCAGTCAGCCTGATCAGGCAGTTTCTATCATCAATAATCTCTTCTTGTTAACATGTTAAAAAAACTGAAAATAAATCAAAGTAAATTAGCTGTAACCTGTGTAAGCGGCATGTTGCAGTGTTGATTCACAGTGTGAATTATGCAATGAAAATCGGGGGGTCGACTTTTCTCCAGGGCAAACAGGAACCCAGTACAGTGCAGGCATGAACTTCAGTGAACTGAAGTGTTACAGTCCTTGCAGTACCTTGTTTGTTTAACTGACACTGTCAGATAAATGTAGTGGAGTAGAAAATATAATATTTCCCTCTGAAATGTGGTGGAGTGGCAGTATAAAGAAAATAAAATGGAAATACTCAAGTAATAGCCAAGTAAAGTAGAGGTACCTCAAAATTGTACTTAAGTACAGTACTTACAGTAAATGTATGAAATTACTCTCCACCACTGAGCCTTCAGCATGCAAGGATTTGAATCACATTCAAACCCAACAGGTAAATTGCCTCAATTACTGAGTGAAAAGAAAGATGATAAAAATATAAAAGCTAATGTCAAAAAGATAAACAACCACAGACACACTAATGGATATTTACATGAAATAATAAACTATAAACTCTAAAATCCTACACTGTCTCAAGACTTAGCACCAGTATTTACTGACATTAGACCATATCTACATTTTATATTGGTAATGAGATAACAAGCCAACATTGGAAATGAGCTAAACTGAAAAATAATGCTTACGGTAGAAACTAACTAATATTAGCCTTCATCCGTAGATACTTAAACTCAGAAGACAAGTAAGCAATGTGTATCCAAGCCTTTAATCCGGGCAGTCAGACCCCCCCTCTAGTCTCCCTGTAACTCGAACCCTGCTATCCAGTGTACTCTACATGCTCAGTGGCACAGAACATGTGAGTATTCATTTTAATGGTGACATATGATACAGACAATGGAGGAAGACATTTTGGGCCACCAAAAGAAGTTCATAACTAGAGTCATAGTGGTGTTGTTTATGAAGGGACTCGAACGTGTCTCGTCAGAAACGTTGCCATCTAGAGTCCCTCTGGGGCTAATCACTTCTGGAGGAGACAGGTGAATCAGAGAGTTTTTCTAGATTTAAATTGAGGGGAGCTGTGTTTACAGAAAGAACTACATACCACTCTGCAGACTCAGTACATACCAAGCTAAAAAATGTTTTAGTATAAAACATCTGTTCCTGCATTTTTGAGCCATGAGCAAGGTTTTCACTCTTAAATGCCTGTAAGCATATGCAACTTAGTTATACTCATATTTACCTGCATTTTCATTTATAGACAACATCTATCCAGAGCAGTCTGATACTGTCTAAAGGATAAAATATGCCAATACTACAACAAAAATAGAAATGATAATTCCAATAATATGGAAAAAAAAATCTGAATCTTATAAGACCTGTATCACACAAATTATCCAAGAAAGAAACAATGATCACAGAAGCTACTCCACAGAAAATTAGTAAGTAGAGAAAATAGACAATAATGATACTCTTCCTTTTTGAATCGCAAAAGGAAGTAACACTGGACCAGATTTTATAATAATGATTCTAACATCAATATGAAGAAAGGATGTTCACTGCCGGGAGAAACAAACTATATTTACCTTCACCTTCTGTGAAAGTAGAGTACAGTCCTATGATCTATTAGTTATATCATAGAAATGTTAAGGTTTTTTTTTAAATCATGTTCATGGTGGAGGATCTTGTCCCCCAATCACTGATCAATCGATGGTGTTACTGACTTTATTTTTGTGGTGGTGTCAGGCAAGTTCTGATCATACATGTTATACTGAAACATAAAGCATCACGCTGCTCTCTCTCACTACAAACAAGGTGTAGTACAGTTAGACATGATTGCCTAAACATTGCCCAATTCAGCTGTAACATGGAATAGTTGTATAATTACATGAAATAATGCAAAGCCATGTGGCATGTTTTAACATGGCTAAATATGTAGCTGAGCTCTGTGTTCTTTGCCTGGGGAATATTTCTATGCATTTTTCTCATCTTTTTCTCACATGATCACAAGTTTTCTTTTCATCATCAAGGCAACATCAAGGCATGAACTGACATGCACCTTTGCTGCAGTCTACAGTGGCAGTAACCATCCTATGGGGAAATACTATGTGGAGGCATTTAGAGACAGCGCAAGGCAGGTCAGGAAGTAAAGACATGAGCCAGCGCAGAGTGGGTAACTCTAGTCTGAAATATTCCTGGCAACTAAGAAAGCAACTGTAGCTCCTGTTGGAGTTCAGCCCGCAGCTCTCCTCCCCTGCTGATAATGATGCCACACAGTGGCAGTGCGTTTCGCACCATTCAGCTGATAACCAGAGGAATTTCGCTCCCAGTTTCAACACCTATATCTGCTTTCAATTTAATCACACATGCTCTCCCGTGCTTGTTCATTAAACTCCATCCTAATCCAGAACATAAACTGAAGTGTGAGAAGTATTTCACCTTCTAGCCTCTAAAGGCCAGAGCAGACATCTGGGTCTGTAAAGTGATTATTTTACCATTGGGAGTCCATTTTCCTCCTCAGAGCTGTTCACAGAGTTCCTGAAAACAACTGTCATTCCTTTTTAATTCACACACTCCTGTCTACAGCAGTTGGTTGGAAGGTGACTCTGATTTGCCAGTAAATGTCTGTGAAAATGAAGTAGAATAGAGTAGATTAAAAATCTAATTAAACATTAAGTTAAATGGTAATGGAATTGAATGAAACTGGAAATTGTTTTTAAAGCTCCCATATTTTACACTTTTAAAGTGTTGATCTCCATCAGAAGATATATTTGTGGTTTTAAGAACCAAAAACCATCTCAGTGTAGTTTTACATCTCCTCTCTCAGGCTTCTCTCTGGAGCTCTAACAGTAGGTCAGAGCCAGTCAGAAGAAAGGCTTGTAGCCTTTGATGGGCAACAGATTGTAGCATACTACTGCAACTTGGTAAAACTAATGATGATGGTCAGTCAGCGCTGAACATTCAACATTCAAATTCTGATTCCTAGTTAATTTTTGTGCGGAGCTTAACACTGGAGCCTTTAGCCTCAACTACTTTATGCCATTAACTTTGTATTTTTTCTCTCCCGTAGTTTGTGCTTCTCCTCTCTCTCCCTCTCTCTGTCCTCATTCTGCAGGTCTCTCTGCCTCGGGAGCAGCAGGATCCAGATCCACCACTACTCATCTTTACTATTAACCACTGTTATCTGTCTTTATTATTGATAACACCATTACCTACACAGCTGTTCCTGGACTCTCTGTCTCTCTTCTCTCCTCTCTCCTCCCCCCACCCCCCTTTTTTTTCTCCTCCTAAACCCAACCGGTCGAGGCAGACGGCCGCCCACCCTGAGCCCGGTTCTGTTGGAGGTTTCTTCCTGTTAAAAGGGAGCTTTTCCTCCCCCCTGTTGCCAAGTGCTGCTCTTTGTGGGAACTGTTGGGTTTTTCTCTGTAACAAAGTAAGGTCTTGACCTGACCCTGTAAAGTGCCTCGAGATAATATATATTATGATTTGGTGCTATACAAATAAAATTGAATTGAATTGAATTGAATTGGTTCCAGTGTGAACCACTGGATCAACTGGTGGCATCAGGGTCCACTGTGTTGCTGCATCGCAGTCAAATGCATGACTAGTGAAGCATACTGTCCCAGTCTCCAGCTCACTCTCTGGCCTTCTATTGCCCATCTGCTGTTTCAGGAGACTCCTGGGCCCCAAAAGCTTTCTTCAGCTTGACGGCCTCCCTCTCTGCTGTCCACCAGCGGGTTCTCAGGTAGTTGCCACAACAGGCACCTACAATCTTCTGACCACAACTCTAAATAGCCACCTCCACAATGGAGGCTCTGAACATATTCCGCTCAAATTCCATGTCCTTGTCTCCAACCTCCCTCAGGATTCATAAGAAATTCTTCCAGAGATGGGAGTTAAAGACCTCACTGACAAGGGCCTCAGCCAGTCCGTCCCAGGCCACCCTCACTACATGTTTGGGTTTACCAGGTCTGTCTGGCAGCCTCCTCCACCATCTGATCCAACTCACCATCAGGAAGTGATAAGTTGACAGCTCTGCTCCTCTGTTTATCATCGTGTCCAAGACACATGGCCACAGATCTGATGATGACCCTGTCGTTCTCTGGGAAGAGAACGACAGGGTCATCATCACACACCCACCCAACACCCACCCAACTCCAGAAAGGGAGAAAGTCCAGCCCCTCTCCAGGAGTTTGGCTCCAGAGCCAGTGCTATGCTGTGGTGGTGAGTCTAACCATATGTAGTCGGCCCTGCTCCACCTCCAATACCAACTCCAGCTCCTTCCCCATCAGAGGGGTGAGATTCCATGTCCCTAGGGCTGGTCTGTGATATACGGGGATGGCATGCCTAGGTCTCCATCCTTGCCTGTTACCCAGCTGGCATTGCACCCCAGCTGGTGACCTCATGTCATTTTTTTTGGGTTGTGGCCAACATGGATCCATGGGTCAAGGGCCGTCCACCAGACGCTCACTGGCGATGGGGCCCTGGTCTCCCTGGTATGGGCTAGGTGACGCATTCCTGAAAAGAACCATTCATCAGGGTTGTGTGACTCGCTCTTATACTGGTCCCTCTCCTAGGACCAGTTCGCCTTGACCATAGCAGGGGCTGTTCTCAACAACACAGCTCCCAGGATCACTGGGACACACAAACCCTTCACCACGTAAAGGGTTGTGTTTCTCACCTGCAATAAAAATATGCTTTAAAAGTTCATTATGGTTGTTTATTTCTCACAACATTACCTGCAGCACTGAGTGAGCATGTCTCAGTGACTCGAGAGTCCTCAGGACTGTCTCTGATTTTCCAATTTTAGAAATAGAATGACTCTCTAAAGTTAAGACTGTCATTTTTGTTTCATATATTTCATTTTCATTTTTAGTAATTTCTCCTGACCCAGCCAGTTAGGCGCTACAGGATACATATAGAATCTGTTTATGATTTTTGCACTATTAATATAATCACTGACACCAACAACCACAGGTCAGTGCCTATGGTTGTTGCCTGTCATGCAGAATATTAACTCAGCTTCATCCTCGTCCTCTGATACAACTTGTCATTATGCAGTTGGACCAGGATGCTGCTAGATGAGGGAGATTAACTAACCATGGCACAGCTGGCATGTATGTTTACATACACCAGGAGTTTGTGTGTTGAGTTGAGTAGATGTCAACATATGTCTGAGTGAGTGAAGTGGCTGCACTAAAAGAGGACACTGAGAGTGCACAGTGCAACAGCAGCACTGTGCAGCAGCAAGGTTTTCAGACAAGAGGAGGGAAGAGAGAAATAACCACAAATGTGTTATATTGCAGTTTATGCATGCATGCTGCTCTTTCCTCTGGACAGCCAAAGCAGCCAAATGACTGATTGTAAATCACTTTACAATCATGTACTGTGAAAACAGTGGCATAAAAACTTTCATGACGCAGCTGTTTACATTGTTGTTTTTTTTACTGAATATGATTATAAGGCTGTTTTGTTAAGAGTAAAAACACTGGAAAAGGCGATGTTCTATTTACTCATGGAACTCCACTTTTTGATTTCTGCCCTGTGGTTTTCACAGCCACTAAATTTTAACTCTAGTCACCAAGTCAGTAAAGAGCGAGGGCAGACCACAGCAACTGACCACTGATCTCCTTTGTTGCAGAACTAATAACGTGGCTGCACTAACACTCTGGCCTACCCCACCTTACCTGTAGCAACGTCTGTCGTCAAGATCAAGTATGCACTTGGGTGTTATTTTATTCCCCTTTCAAATGTACTGGTTAAAGTTAAGTAAATAAGCACTCTGGTATTAACTGATGGGTTGTTGTTTGTGGGTATTTGAGTGACTTGTGATAGTGTTTGATCGTCCATCCATTATCTATACTGCTTATCCACACAGGGTAAGGGGCTGGAGCCAATCCCAGCTGACACTGGGCGAGGATTCCATTCTATTGCTGACATATAGAGACAAACAATTAAGTCTCCAGTTAACCTATCATGCATGTCTTTGGACTGTGGGAGGAAGCAGGGGTATCTGGGGGGGAACCCACGCAGGGAGAACATGCAAACTCACACAGAAAGGCCCCAGGCCTGGGGTTCGATCCCAGAACCTTCTTGCTGTGAGGCAACAGTGCTAACTGTGTGTTAGAATAATAATGATTTGTCAGCAAGAGGGAGCAGCAGAGGGCATCTGTGGTCATTTGTTGCCCTCTGTTGTTGCTTTTATTGTGCATGGACCACACTGAGTCACAGATCAAATTGATGTTACATTAATAATTAGATTGAAGAACAAGTAAACCTAACAGGAAGCCTTTAGTGGGGAATTGGTGTGATTGGGAAGCAAAGAGAGCATAATGTACAATATACAGAGACACAAAAACAGGCATTCACTCACACACACACAACATAGCCTTGGGTGAGCCTCCCGTCATGGACTAGATTTCCTAAAGTCTGAAAACAGACATAAAAGCATAGCATAAAAGCAGCTGGTGAAATATCAGTTGACTTTTTGGACCGACCTGATCTCCTCAGTGGAGAAATTCTGATGTAGTAGTTGCTAACACTGCCCCTTTAGGGAGGTTTCCTACTGATGTGTCATTGCAAATAGTCCATTGGTTTTTTTAAGGGGGAAAACCTGCATTTGGGACCTGCTGTGGAGTAAAGTTTGTTAGCCCTCAGGGGCCCGCTAACAGGCTGGGGCCCCAAGCAGATGCCTGCCTTGCCTGTTCACAAGCTGTGTCTCTGACTGTGGCTATTTGTCACCAAAATAATGACAATTGTCTGGGGGAAGAAATTATTCCTACACAACAAGGCATCATACTCTGGGTACTTTCTGTAGGTGTATCAGTTTAATGATGAAGGGGAGAGGAAACAGACACAGTGAGACTGTTTCATAGGAAATATTGCACTGTGTGTGCAGCAGCAGCAGGATAGATTTCAATGAGCGCAGGTATCCCAGTCATATGAAAATTCAAGAGTTATTTTATACCTTACATGCTTGAATCTGTCCTTCACTCAAATAGATCTGTTCATTAAAGGGTTAAACCCACTGTCAATAAAACATCTTTCTCCTAACTATACTGCCAGGAGGGACTTCACTTTTATCCCACATCAGCAAAACTCAGCAACATAGTGTGTTTGATCTCCCATCAGCCCACAGCACAGTCCTATGTGGGGTGGCCAGACTTAAGACTGGACCATCCAGTGGCTCTGTCATTGAATATTACTATGTCATAAGCACTGGTGAGTGCTGTGTACTCCTGCTTCTAATGGGTTTTGGTTCTATATGAATAAAAATGTAGTTGACTTAGTATAAAATACCCTCAAACATTAGAGGCTGCAGCTGCTCTGTAAGTTACAACAAAAAAGCTACAAATTAAGCCACCACAACGTTTTGGGCAATGCCACACACACATTAACAAGGTAACAACAGTGCTTTGAGGTTCATATGAAAACTTTGACTACCACAGAAGTCAGAAATGTTCAGATGATATTTGTATGAATTAAATCATGTGTGTTTCCTTTTCCTCACAGAAGAGTGGTCACTGATGCAGGAAGAGGAAATCCAACAGGGCAGATGGCAGCGCTTCGCTCGTGACCCAAATTCACCAAGATCGTCAAGAAGGAAGCACAAGAAGACCAAGAGCAGCCGCGACTGTCATTTGGAGAGGAAGGAGATGCGGGTGCGGGACCTCGGTCTCGGCTATGACTCGGATGAGATCGTCCTCTTCAAGTACTGTGTTGGCACATGTCACAGCTCCCGCAAGAACTATGACCTGGCCCTCAAGACGCTGATGGACAATGGGAGCATCTCCAGCAAAAAGGTCAGCAGTCACCCCTGCTGTCGGCCTACTCGCTATGAGACCGTGTCCTTTATGGACACACAGACTACCTGGCAAACAATTAAGTGGCTCTCAGCCGCCAACTGCAGCTGTGTGGGCTGACTGCATAAAGGAGAGTCTATCTGCAATACACAAAAAGAGAAAATTTCTTGTGTGAAAGAGCAGGATATTGTGAGTCCTGGTGTCCACTTTGGGGAACACAAACCTGGTTCATGTGGTCTGAGTGTGGGCCTGAGGTGGGATCCACAGTGCTGTGGCCAGAGCCCTCCCTCTGCTAATAGCTTGGCTGTAGTTGATGTAGGTTCAGATACCTTCAGATAGAGCCTGGTGGCTCCAGCAGGGTATCTGGATGTCTGCCTGCAGCCTGGGGCAGTGGAGGGTTTGTTTAAATGCCACCAGCAGTAAGATCAGAGGAGGACACTTTCAGTTCCGTATTTTATATTTTGTGTCCTTCATTCAGCCTATTGAAGGCTTCCACGTTTTAGACGTTCTGAGTGACTCATTACATTCACAATGGTAAATTGATAACTTAAATGTTATTTTGGACGAGGAGCTCACTTGGAGCTGTCACCAGTTTTCTGATCAGTTATTCAGCTGATTCATTGACTAGTAATCAAGTGAAAGCTTGTATTAGAGGAGGCTAACTGTAGGAAATTGTGACTATTCAGCAGGTTTGAAGGGTAACATCTTACTTAATTTTGTTCACAAATTACTAATTTTACCCATTTACAGTAATCAACAGAATGGAAACACTATTATTCATCATCCTGCAATTAACTTCCAGGGATGTCAAAGATGAGACAAAGTTAAGCCTAAAAACCAAAATTCAAAGGTTATCCACTTATCTCAGATCTCCAGATCAAAATAAAACTGTATGAAAGGTAGACATCTCTATTAGATTGTTTATGACCATGGTTACAAAATGAGGAGTTGATGAAACAAATTACTTTGTGAACCAATTTAATTTGACAGTAAAAATAATCAATTGTTACAAACATTAATTTGAGGTACGAATTACTTTGTGCTCACAATACAGAGGCTGTGTCTCAATTCAAGGGCTCCTTCCTTTGAAGGACGCTGCTTCCTTTGAAGGCCGCAGCTTAGAAAGGTGTGGCCCTTCATTACACAAAGACCGAACCAAAATGAGACGGTCTGGTCTATAATGGGTTTTCACTTTTTGCCACCAGTTGTGCCCATCCTTAATGTTGCATCACACAGCACAGCCCCTGTTGCCTTGCAACCTTGAAAATGAATAACTTTTTAGGTTTTAAAGCCCTTGGTTTTAACAGTTGTACAGTTAGCTGTTGAACTGAGCGGAACTCAATACTGAAAAGTAATCCTCAGGCTCTCTGTCAGTGCCGTTTGCTGCCATATCATTTTCACTATGGCCACGCAAAGAATCTTGGAATAATTTGGGTCATACAGGATCCACCTGTTCGAGCCTTCACTGACCAGGAAAAGAAAAGTTGCATTTGACAAAGCCCCCTAAATGGGACAGCCAGTCACGCCTCTTTGATGCTGCCTCTGAAGGATGTGGCTCCTGAATTGGGACAAAGCTAATGTTTACACATTGTATTTGCCAAACTCGATACAGAAAAACTTAAAGTCCAAGTATCAGTAATATTGAAAGTCCTTTTAAAATGATAACACTATATATTTATAATAATGACTCTAGTCCTTTTTATTTTAACTGTTGCTGCAGCTGGGAAGAAAACAATTTCTTTTTTATGTTACACTGCAACGCAACAACCCCATCACAGCCCCACTTGACATACAGTGTAACTGTGACATGAAAAAAGTTGAAAATGTCTATTGAAATAGATTTGAAGTTGAAGAAGACTGTTTCATGGCTTGAAGTGTGATTCAAGTCAATTCAAGAAAAGTCTGCACGTGAGCGCAGTAACATTTTAACATTGACATTTTGTGCTGTTAGCCTGCTGACTTCTTAGCTTGCTAACAAAGCCAAAAATTAGGAGACAATTGTCCCCATGTGAAAAGAGAAGTCTGCCTAATCAGACAACTCACTTTCAGTTTGAACATTGCCGACTTACACCCACACCACTTCAACATTTCTCTTTGCTTCTTGGCTTTATAGATTATTATAGATTATTATACTTATCATAAGGTTAGTTGTCCTTAAAGATCTGATCATCAGTAAACATCATGTCACGTAAGAGACACAATAAAAACAAATAGTATGGTCAAAGTTGTCATATTGACATTTACGATGTTTTGATTCACAATATCAACTTATGCATTGAGTAACACTAAAGAAAACATTCCACCTTAAAAGTTGCTGTTGTAGCTGTCAATTAAATTCTTTTTTCTACCTATCTATGATTAAACAAGAAAAACATTTACATAGAGACTTGACAAAGTCAGCCTGTTACATTTGTTCTGCTGGAGATAAAAGCTAGCTTAGCTACATTTCCATAGCCTAGCCTGCTAGCTTAGCTCGACCTGTGTCTGCACTGCAGCTTTTCCTCAGGATGGATGTTTCTAAGCTGCAGCTTTGTTTGCTCGACACAAATACGTCGACTAAATCATTCAAAACACAGATTACCTGTGTTCATTCACCTGCATCCACGCTATCATCTAATACTGCTTAGCTAGATGTTTGTCTGACTGCTGCGTCATCTTCTCAACATGATGAAACCGTGCATGAAGTCAGTCTCACGTCTGATCCTGTGGTCAGTTACAGTTGACTAATGTCTGTAAACGTGCCACTGTAGGAACAGTCGTCATGCAAATAAGCCACAACTTAACTGTGTGCATGCACATCCGTCACAGGTGCACCCCAGTACTTAAACAAATACCACTGCACCTCTGATACTTAAACATTATTTGCCAAAAGCTAGTTATTCACTGAACCTCCATGACTGAGCCAAGGTCCTTCTGAATCCACTGCAAAGCTTCTAAAATCTGTCAAAACAGAACTCAGTTTAACCAGTTGGTAGAAATATATATATATATATATACATATCTACAATATTTTGATAAAAGTTCTTGTCAGCATGTCTGACATATATATTAGTTTTGTTTTGTAAATACAATGGTCTTTATAAGACCAAAATTTGCATTCACCATGTGATACAGAGCAGCTCAACTCTGTAACATAATGTCTGCTCCAGGAAAAGTTGTTATTGAAGCAACTGTTATCAGTCCTCCAGTCTCTCTCTCTCACACACACACACACACACACACACACATACACGCACACACACACACACACACACACACACACACACACACACACACACACACACACACACACACATTTATTTTAGTGGATGATGTATAATGCTTTTCATGACCCCAGTAGCTTCAAAATTCAGAGAAGCAGATCAGATGATAACATTCTCACCTCTAGCCAACCTGTTCTAATTGTAAATGCCATTTGTTTCAGCACAGCTTGTTTACATTTCTGTCAACAGCCTATAATAGGATGCCATCACAAACATAGTCATAAGCCAAACATCCATCTGAGTGACAGCTTTTCACCACTTGGTCTATTTCCAGAGCAGGTGTGATATCATACCACTGTAGTACAACCTGTAGTTCAAACAACACACGTGTGGAAAATCAGTTAAAACATAATATCAAGTGCTTGTATTTCACTGTTGTAGAGCAAATTGGATGTAATACAGTCACATGTAAACAACTGCAGAGTTTCCTAAATCACCACGAACAAAACTTCACACTGACTGACTGATAATGGCTGTAAGATGATGTGCTATAAATTTTACATTGGGATAAGAAGGCTGCTAGAAAAAAGATACTCTTGAATTCAGATAAACCTCAATTCTTTCAAAACAGTCTGAGCATTGTAATCCCAGTAACGTTAGGAAGAGCTCATGATTATAACAAGTAAACTATGCTTAATGTATCATCATATAACAAACTGCTAGTGTTGGACACATAATTCAATAACTTTTTGCACTACTATTATGTTTTTATATCATGGTTTCAGTAGGATTTTTCAATTTACAGATTAACATACAGTATATTGTAATAGTAGGCAAAATTTATTAAATGTTTTTCAAGTGCAAAAACACAGGACATCATCCCAAGCCTCTGCAGTGGGATGTTACTATGGTTTTAGATGCACTGACCCGCATTTGTGGGTGTTTGTCTTTGTGCACAGTTGAAATGACAACCAAATCTGTGACCATGAAACACATTAATTTTACATATTTTGGTTTATTATCATAATATAATATAATGTAAAGTGTTATTACATTTTTCATGAATAAATAGCCACTGAATCTATCATGTAATAATCATCACAATATTCTGTTCTCATGATTTTCATTACATTATATGCTGATGATTCCATCTGTCATTATAGTATCTGAAGATATTACATTATTAGTTTCAGTGAACACACACTGGCATTAAATGCTGGCTCTGGTGTTCTGGAGTATCATGGGGACCATGGATCAGTTAGATGTAGTCACTACATTTTTACAGTCATTTTTGTAACATTGTGTATAAATACATTTATTACAGGTTGAGATTCATGTTCCACTCCTACAAACTGCATGTTAATGAGACTTTGAGAAATGTGAGTGGACCACATATGGCTCAGCCACATCTGACAAATGAAACAGATTTGGATCCTAAACAGTGGAGAACTTTAGAATGGACTATTAAATATCATGTACTGGAATACTTATTGTATGAGACAAAGGAGTCTGATCATTCTTTCAAATTAAACAAAAATAGTCGTTGGCTTTGATCAGGCCATGAAATACGTTCTTATCTCAACTTTTTGTTGACCAAAGAGTTTTGGTAACACTTCACAAATTTAAACCAAACCCTGTTGCTGTATAAGATCACCTTCGACAGAGCTAGGCTAACTGTTTGGATGTGACAAACACAGGCAAGGGGTGCTTCTCAATTTCCTTTGTCTCTTGAATGTTAGATGGAAGAGATGCAACAAAAAGATGCAAGAGGAGAAAACACGTTTTTTAAAGAGAGGACATGTCCATACCTCTGAACAGTCATCTGAAGCAACTTCAGTTTCTGATGACGATCTAATATTGATAAGGCCGTACAGTTTCTACTATGTCTGCATGTTTTACCTGAGATAATGCTTTGACATGCATCTGCACATTCATTAATGTTGTATTTATACTGTAAATAGATCGTTCAAACCTTAGTTTGTAAAGTTAATGTTCAGACTGTGGAAGATTTAAAATGTCTAAATTAAAACAAATCAAACAACAAAACATGTAATGCAATAACCACTGTTATATGCAATGTCTCAGGTTTGCTACTGTCAGCAGTGACAACTACGACTTTGTCCCTGAGCTGTGATTGGAGAGACATGGATCTATTTTTAAAAAGGCTGCCCTGCATCTCCTCATGAGAGCTATGAAACTACATTGGCAGGTCTGCTCTGCTCTCTGCTGGACAACACACATCTTCACTTTATTTTCTGTGCTGTGATTTCATTTTAATGTGGCATGGAAAAATCACAAAAAAATTAATGGAGTTATTAAAAACAAAGGTCTAAATAGTTTTTTCATGTAATTATGACAGTAAACTCAGGAACACAGAACATTTTATTTTCACTTTATTTCTTTGATTTGTTTTTATTTAGGCATTAAGACACAATGCTTTATCTATTTATTGATTAATTGTGTCTGCGTTCATTGACATTCTGTTTGTCAGTTCCTTATCTAATAATCCAGGTTATGATGAGAATGTCTTACTAAGTAGTGTTTATGTTTTAGCTGAAGTTAAGAGGAGATTTTTAGCCTCATAGCTGAAAGACAATAGGTTCCTCCTCTGCATTAATGTTATTCATGATGAAATGGTAAAAAATAACCAACAACAAAAAGGGAAAACTGCAATAAATGATGATGATGAAGTCATTTTATGCTTCCTTATTAAACTGTCCTACAATTACCACAGATAACAGAAACTGAATAAGAGAAGTGAAACATCCTTATGATGCCGGAGGAGCAAGGAGTGAGGAGACATGAAGTGAGGCGAGTAAATGAGAAGCCCCCTATGATTAGATTAAATTGTTACCAGTCTCCTCATCTGACGGTGGATAAGAAAATTCACAAGCATATTTCTAAATGGTTTAATTTTAAGATCAGAAGTATATCATCCAGAGAGAAAGGGAGAGATTCATTCATTAATAAAGTCACTGTTCTGAAGAACTAAACTCATGTTGCTCCAATGACAAAACAGTAAATGAAATATGAAATATTGTTTTACTGAGCTTTCACCTGGTGTAAATACAGTAGTTTCTAAGGCCTTCTATCACTGTTTAAGTCAAAATCTTACTTCTCTGTTAGATGCTATGCATCATGCCTTAATGTATATAAAAATTTTTATTGTTTAAATTATTTTATTTATTCTTTATTTGCATTAAACCTGCTCTGAGGATGTTTATTATCGATACATTATACAGTTGCCAGTTTTTATTTACCCAAGGGAAAAAAATAAAATATAATGTAAATCATACAATATCATAGAGAACATGAATATGTACATGTTTGTATAGAACAATGCATATGAAGTCAGGATGAGGTATTGATATTGAACATGGGCTGTCCCTCATTTTATTTTGCCCACACGTTTGACATCAGGCTCATAGCAAACTTAAAGCATCTTCATAATGGAGCAGATGGAGTCTGACTGTATAATCATCATGTATGATCATTACTAGCCAGTTAGAGCTGGTGTTTTGTGGGTTGTAGAGCATTAGTATGTGTGAGATTCATGCTGATACATCCTTCAATTAAAGACAGCATTATCTAAATATATGCACTGTATGTATTTCTGTTTATTCTATCACAATGTGAAACCGTAAATGTTGAAGCAGAAAACAAATGAATTGTGAGACAAAGTATAACAGATGTGGAAATACATGATGTAAAATATATTTTCAAATATATTAACCACTAACTTGTCATTTTAGTTAGAAAAAGTAAAATGAATCGATTGATTATGGAATGAGTTTACAACACACCTTTCAAATGCAAACTATAATTTTCCTATGAAAACCATAATTTTCAAAACGTCAACTTCTCATGAGCCAAGAAAAGCAGCCCCTGTGTTCAGCAGTGAGACAGTGCATCTCGTAGATAATGTCATAGATTTTTTACATTGTTTATTTAGCTTGGTAGGAGAATAGGAGGAACAGTGAATACTGCATAGATTATATTAGCATTTAACTTTGTAAAAGTCTGTCTCTGCGGATCTGCACAGAAGTCAAGCCTGGGGTGGAAAGAGTAATTTGCTCATTTACTGACAAGTGTTGGTACACATACACAAAACACAGTTGTAATAAGTAAGATGGAGAAACTGACATAAAACATGTCTGCAAAGGACCGAGCTGACCTTTATTTTGATTTTCAACTTCTACCAATTACATTTAGATACAACCAAACTGCACTGTCTTTTATAAGGAAGATGATCTGTGTGTGGGTTGTGTTGAGAGAAAACATGTTTTTGAATGAATGAGTCACTGGGTTTATTAACAGCAGAAGGAAAGATGGTGTGTTTTGTTAAAGGTGATAAAAGACATTGTGTCTGAAGTCACTATGAAGTTTGTCTGTATTAAACCAAACCACCATCTTTTCCTGTCCTTAACTACAAAAAGTGTCATAACGCTGCAGTCACAACAAATGGATACAGTAGGCTCACTGCAAGATCAGATATGATGTTTTGGTGGAAATCAAATACACTGTGGATAAACATTTTACTGATTTGTTCTGTATCAATGATTTTGTCAAATATGTAAATTAACAACATGTTTGACAAACATAATCCAGTTGCAATTGCATGTCACACAAGACATATTTGCTGTTTGAGTTTAGTTGAATAGAAACGTAATATCTAGGAGGCAGGGTTGTTTAATTAACAATTTAGTACCAGCCTAAAACATGCTTATAACGCCTTATAATCCTAACTGCGCAAGGTTTCAGACAAAGTGTAAGTGAGAAGGGGAATGAGTATGAAGGAGTAGTGTAAACTGTGACCTGGCCTCAGTGTGCTGCCAGGGAACATTACCAAGTGACGAGTGACTGACACCCCTGCTACAAAATGCCAACACTCAGCAGTGCACTGCTGAATCAGAGCCACTGGACTGTTGTGCTCTTACACTAGGGCTCTAATCTCTACTGTATGTCATAGCCCAGTAATGAGACAGTAAACTTCTGTGAGCAACCAAGCAGTTTGCAGCTGAGGACTTTAGAAATTCTAATAAACCTCATATAAGAAATGTTTATAGTCTTCATCTACATCATTGTACTGTATTTATCTTGAATATATTCAGCATTTTTGATTGTATTCTGAAAAGCCTTCTGACCACTGTTTTTGTACATGATTAGTAATAAAACATGGAACAAAATCTTTTGTCTGGCTTTGGTTAATACGCATTGATCTATTTTCCCGATCACACTGTAACTTTTGTAACTTATAATTAGAGAGAGAGAGAGAGAGAGAGAGAGAGAGAGAGAGAGAAGGTCAGAGTGAGTTCAGCTGCTGAATGAGACAAAAAATTAAGATTAAAATTAGGAGTTCAGATTCCACGATTCCTTGTTTTTAAAATCTCCTTTTGGTTATTTGTTCTATGCTTTAATATCAGAAACACTGAGACATGAATTATGCTGGAAAAATGGAGGTGATGAGTAGTTCAGTGGTTCCACAAAGGTATTGCAAGTGGGCCAACAAAAAAAGATACAGTTTTGGTGAAAAAAATGTATAATTATATGAAAATAAATAAATATGTTTTTATGTTTTTAAATGTTTTAAATTAAATGATATTTGAAAACATTTTCAGTGTGGAACCAAAAGAATAGCTGAAGAACTGAAGAATTAAAAGGAGAGAGAGTCAAGAGACAGGTGGTGAATTTGACAAGTGAAACAAAAAAGAAATACTGAGCTTCCCCTGCTTTCAGTTCAGTTATTAAAATAAAACATGCTCTGAAAACAAATTTTTGGCCTGTATATAGTTACACGGTCGGATGTGGGCTGCCAACATTTCAAACATGTCAAAGAATGCATAGCTGAGTGACACAGGGAATTCCAGCACTTAGAATAGAGCAGAGGACAGAGAAACATCCTCTGTTCTTCATACTCCTTCTCCCCTCTGCAGACTTTTCTTAAATTCTTGGACATTTTCATTTGGTTCTTTTGTGTAAATTTCTCCAGGACATGGGCTGAGGAGATGAACATAGCTCCTCTGGAGAGAACATTTACTAACCAAAAACCATTAAAGGAGTAAGGTTTGTAAATTGGATTAAATAGTTAACATACTGTTTTGGAGACCAAGTGTTGAACTAGTAATGAAGTGAATGAATTATATTATGATCCTACTTTAAGAAGACAGTATTCAGTCTTCGGTCACTGCAATTCCCTCACTGCTGCTGACACTGTTAAAAGAGTTAAACCCACCCACCAGCATTAGCACCATCAAAAGACAACACACATCACCAGCAGGTTAGGGTTAGGATGCTAGGGTACCCTAACCCACAGTGGAATTTTTCTTAATGCCAACCACATATAGGAGGAGGGTGTGTGCCCTCCTGTTCAGAACAAAGTGTATAATGGGTAATAACATCTCAGTAGGTGCAGCCAGACAGTATGAGCAAAGAAACCTGGATGTAAAGAAAGAGGAAGCTGCCACCTGTTGGTAGAAAGAGTTTGTCACATATTAAATAATCCTGACAGTCGTCATATAAGCAGAAGGTAACCTGGAGATGTCCTGAGGTAAACCCAACATGTTGTGTATGGAAAATAAGGACAAAATAATTATTTAAACATGTGCAAGGACCAAAAAATGAAACTGAAGAAACTCTATGATGAGGACCATGAGATGAAGTTAAAGCTAAAAATAAAAAAGCAATTCTGTTTTTTAACAACTGATTTCAGATAAAGGGAACGTGTAAAGTTATTATAGTTCCCTTTACACTTTATTGTCAATATGTCACTATTATCTAATAATGTATTTTGACAATTTTAACAGTTTTAGGACTCTTTATACTGTGCCACAATATAACAACAAAACAACAACAAAAACTAGTTTCAAGTAAATTTCCTGCTCTGATAATTTAACAAAAGTATAAATCTTAAAAAAATATATTGGATCAAATTGGATCATTACAAAAGTAAAAGTGTTCACTGGCAGCAGAGTGATGCTTGTTAAATTGCCATATGAGGCCTGTATGTATTTCTCATGCATCAACACAAATGCAGAACTTCAAGATTGTAGCTCGAGGTGAGCTGAGGTGAAGCTGGTTCAAATTATTTAATATATATTATATTATTTAATATAAATCATTTTACATATATATGTAAGCCTGAAACTCTGTATTTAAGATGAATGACTTTGAACTGTTTATGCATCCCAGCAGGCGCCACTCTGCAGCAGTCGCACAGCAGTCTGTTTGACCTTTCAGGCTTGCCGTAGTGCTGTGCTTGTGCAACATTTCGCGCGAACTTTAACGCCAGCCGGAGTAACTCTTAACCGAGGGAAACAGTAATGCTTTCATAACTCCTCCATGAGCCAGACACAGCTCAGTCGACTTCACTGACTCTTATCACAGACATGAGTGTGTCTGCCGTGAAGTGACGTGGACGGAGCCCCGGCAGTCTCTAGGTAACCAGCGGTGAGCGCGAGCCACACAGGGGAGACGGAAAATGGTGGGCAAGCTAACTTGTTATTATTCATTCCCGTCGTGCTACAGACTGCTGTTGTAACTGGTGCTAATCCTCTTCGTATCAAATCGTCTTTCCAGAGACGGAGTCTTGCTCCCAGTCAGGTTGCTAAACGGAAACAAGAAGGGACTTCCTGCGAGGATGAGGAGTGGACATGTAGAAGTGTGAGTAAACTATCGTGACTGTCACACACTCACAGCTGACTGGTAAACAACACCATTGTTTTGGCTTCTGTGATGGTAGAGACCCAGACACTGGCAGTCAGAGGTTTTCTTGCTGATTATCGATGAATGCACACAACATGTCTGAAGAGAGTCTCTGTCTACAACAGGGGTCTCCAACCTTTTTACTCTGAGGGCTACTGTGACTAAACAAAAGGGGCTTACAGCTTCTAATGTCTAATATCACTGTTACATTTATTCACATATTGTATCAAAACACTCAAACTGATCTCTAAACCAAAGAGATCATTTAACAAATCATCAAATATCAATATCCAAAACATCTGAAACTCACATCAGTGTCAAAAATCTGAGTCATGATTCAGTCAGACCTGAACACACAGACATGATCACACCACTGCAGATAAACCTGCTCAGAAACCAGAGAAGAAGAAGAAGCTCCTCAGTCAGAGATCCAGTGATAGTTGGCAGTTCATCCAATGGTTCATAACGATCAGGAAGTTAAAACAGCTCATCCACTACACTTCTTTATACAAAATATAAACAAACATGGACTGAAAAAAAAGTTGAAGCACACAGCTGAACTCACTGTATCCATAGCAACATGTTTCCTGTTTGTTGGAAAAGTTTAGTTTATATTTGTTGTGTTATCTAGAAGCGTCGTAATCACTGTATGTTGCATACAACATGTCTGATGTGAACAAACTTAGAGTTTGTTCTCTGCATCCATGGTTTGGACAGACTACATTCTCTGAAACTACTGGTAGTTAGCGAGCCTGTTGGAGGCCCCTGGTCCACAACAACCACCCTCATCTGAATCACATCACAATATTCATAATATCATAATATTTATTATTGATTTGAAAGCCCTGACATGATGGTCTAACATGTTATATATTGTTGTATTGTATTGTTATGTTATATATTGTTTATGGATAAACAGGGCACAAACAGGTTTTCTTCATAATATCAAACCGCCACTTTCCCCAGGCCATGTTCTTGGAAAATGAGCAAATGTGTGATGAGTGAGAGTCAGTGTTTGTGAGCATTGGTGTGAAGTTTGAGGTCTTTCCACAGGAGAAAAGAAGAAAAAGTGAGAAAGAGGTGAGAGAGAACCATGTTTCTCCCTTCAGGAAGCCGCTGACACAGCTCGACAACCGGCCTTCGTGCATGGATGGTGACAAACATGTGAGCATTATCGAGGACTGTCAAGTTTAATCTTATCTTATCTGTATACATTTTGTATGTGATTACATCAGTGCTTGCAATTTGATGCCATGACCAGGCTCACTTGTTTAAAAATCTTTTCTACAGGAAGCATTCATCCGAAGTATCCTCTCCAAGCCTTTTAAAATACCTATTCCAAATTACGCAGGTAACATTTCTCATCACTGTGGCTCCTCCTTCATGTCTAATACACTATATCACAAAGGATGAGTTCAACCGCTCTGTTGATGAATCACCCACAGGCTCGCTGGGAATCAGGGCGCTCGGTCTGAAGCGTGCAGGAGTAAGGAAAGCACTTCATGATCCCTTCGCAGAAGATGCTTTGGTTCTGTACGAGCCCCCGACTCTGAGCGCTCATGATCTCATCAAAGCTGACAAGTAAGATGAAAACACATGGCTTCCCCCTCCATTAAATCACCTCTTACTGGATCTCCAGTGAAAAGTTGTTAGTTAAAGCTGCATGAGCCAAGTCTGTACAGTAATTACTCAAAACAGAAGCAGGTAACTAACTGAAAACCAAGTGGAAAGTCCAGCTCTCTCCCAGCGATCACTCTACAGGTGAGGAGACAGTTTTATTTTCAGTCCTTACTGGCTGTGTGGAGTTTTTCCACAGGTGAGTGTAGAGAAACTGTAGGACAGTTTGAAAGAGTTGAATAAATGAATGGCGGCTGCACAGCTTTAAGAAAACACCTGCGGGTTTAGCCCTGGCAGTTACCATGAGCCTGTTTGCTCTTGACTGAATTTTCAGCCTCGCTTCCTGCAGAACACTTCAAGATCTAAGATATTTTTAGGCTGCACGTCCCCTTTAAGATCAGTGGTGATGCTCAGGTCAGTGGAGCGATGCACCACCACTCCTGCGTCAGCTGCAGCTTCCTGCAGCTCCTTTGCAGCTATATTGTGGTTCTCTTTGCCTTTCTGCTCAATAGACGGCTTATCTCAAAGTTTTCCTGGGCATCCACATCCTGTCTTGGGCTCCACAGTAAACACTTGTTTTAATGACATTAAAGACGGTGGAAATTTCAAACTAAATGTACAGTGGTATAAATCTTGTGAGTTGGAGAGAAAGACGGCCACCAAGAGTTCAGAGGTCTCAGGCAGAAGTATTTATTATCAGAAAATGATGAGCAGCATACAGTCAGTGTGTGAATCAGAGAGGAGTCAGTGGGGATATATTCTCAGATCTCACATGGCTTCAACATTTTACCACACCTCACTCCATGTAGGGTTAAATTTTATCCTAAACATCCATGTGTGAAGATGCTGTTGGACACCAAAACCTGCAGTGTCTCATGTTCTTTAACTCTTCCTAATTCATATCAAAAGGTCTCAGTCTTTCCCCTACTGAGCTCGTCCTCCACAGTAACTAGATTTGGACACCATTCTCCAAGTTTATGCTTATTGCTCATGGTTGTTGAATGTTACCAGAGAATTTATCACTTGAATTGTCATCAGCTGAAACTTCCTGTTGAGAAGTGAGCCCTAATGAGATGAGTTAATGAAGTCAATGAGGTTCTGAGTGTTTTACAAGAAGGAGGGAGCCCAGACCTTTGCACATACCACAACTACTGTTTAATTGTTTCCTGTTTTTAGGTTAACAAAATAAAAAAAGTAAAAGGGCATTAACATTTGAAGACAGGCTAACTTTATAATGTTTGTGTGCTGCAGGGTTTTTTTTTTTTACTTCTTTTTACTTTACTAAAATTCAACAGCATGTGTAATTTTACCCAGGAGTGATCCATGTGTAGCCTTCACTGACTTTGCTACAACAAAAATAAATGATTCTTTTTTTTCTTTTCAGAGAAAAACTACCAGTCCATGTTGTTGTGGATCCAGTTTTAGGAAAAGTGCTCAGACCCCATCAGAGAGAGGTACAAGATTTTTTTTTTAACCTTTACTCATCCAAATAAACATAAAATTATAAGAGACACAACATTTCTGTATTACATTTATTGTAACACTTGTGCTAAACTTCAGTGACTCTTTCATTAATGAACTGGCCTTAAAAACAGATGAAGTCAGTTCACTCTTGACTTTAGACACAGTAGATACAGAGATTAATTAACAAAGATTAATTAAGGTCCACTCACAAGCTTTTTAATCACTTCTCAAAGTCCATGAGATGTGAGGAGGACCATGACTAGCAATTGAAAGTTCCAGGAAAAACGTGTAAATGCACAATAAGATTTTTTTTCTTTGAAATTAAATGTGGATGTCATGGATGGATGTCTTTCATGTGTGGAGGGGGTGAAGTTCCTGTGGGAGTGTGTGACGGGCAGACGCATCTCAGGGTCGTACGGCTGCATCATGGCAGATGAGATGGGCCTGGGGAAGACATTACAGTGCATCACCCTGATGTGGACCCTGCTGCGCCAAAGCCCTGACACTAAGCAGGAGATAGACAAGGCCATCGTGGTGTCACCCTCCAGTCTAGTTCGCAACTGGTACAATGAAGTAGGAAAGTGGTTGGGAGGACGCGTTACACCAGTGGCCATCGACGGAGGTTCGAAGGATGACATCGATAGACAGCTAGGTGGATTACCTCTCTGTCTGTCTGTTTGTCTCTCAGCAAAGTGAATGAAATCTGGTGGTTTGATACATTGTGATGAACCAAAGTGTTGATCAGGAGGAACTAGAGGAAATGTCAGGAGTTAGCCTTAGAATAGGAGGAATGAATTCAACTTTGTTCTTCTATATTCAGTTTCATGTACATGTGGTATCACAGACTATTATCCACACATCAGCAGTGTTTTCTGTGATCGGCACCAACAGTGATGAATTCTGCTAAAACATACAGTCTGTGTTCACGTCTTCCATCCAGTTACACATTCCTGCTCATTTGTATTTACAGATGAGCGCTGGTGGGTGGCCAGTAGATAATGCATGCACATACTCATACGCTCACACACACACACACACACACACACACACACACACACACACACACACACACACACACACACACTCTAACACATAAGTGCCTCATCATTTACAGGAAGACTACAGTGTCGGTATAAAGTAAAATAAAATAATGAATAATTGTCATGGTCTTGGATGAAAACTGCTTCTCAGAGTGTTCTGTCAGTGGGCAATAAATGTCAGAGGGTCCCTCCCACCATGAGGAAGATTCTTATATCAACATTACAAACTTAGAACAAGAAAGGTTTTTTCAACAAGATTCATTGGTTTGATGAAATAATTAGAAGTTATGTGTTTTTTTTTTTTTAATTGTTTTTTTTTTTTTTTTTTGATTTCTAGTGAACTTCATCTCTCAGCATGGTCTGAGAGTCCCAACCCCAATCCTGATCATTTCATATGAGACCTTTCGACTTCATGCTGAGGTGCTGCACAAAGGCAAAGTTGGACTCGTCATCTGTGACGAGGTATTTCATCTCAGTCAGTACATTGTCACTGACTGTCGTCTCTGTGGTGTAACACTGGTGTGTGTGTGTTTGTGTGTGTGTGTGTGTGTGTGTGTGTGTGTGTGTGTGTGTGTGTGTGTGTAGGGCCACCGGCTGAAGAACTCTGACAACCAGACCTACCAGGCCCTAAATACCATGAGTGCCCAGAGGAGAGTGTTGATATCAGGCACGCCCATCCAGAACGACCTGCTGGAGTACTTCAGCCTGGTCCACTTTGTTAATGCCGGGATCCTTGGTGAATTCCTCCGCACACAGAACTGGCTCCAGGCTCAAACACATTGGAGTTATTTCTGCTGTGTGTACGGTGTTTGTTTGTTTACTTGTCTTCTCACCTTGACACAGGTACAGCCCAGGAGTTTAAAAAGCGCTTTGAACTGCCCATCCTCAAGGGTCGAGATGCTGCTGCCAGTGATAAAGACAGACAGAGCGGAGAGGAGAAACTCAAGGAGCTGATCAGCATCGTTAACAGGTGAGCTCAACACTCACAGACATGCAGGGCGTGCTCTTCCTGTTTCATTTTTCATTCTTCATTTTAAATTTCAAGTCAAGTTAATTTTTCAGACTAAGCTGTGAGATGATGTACACTGGTCAAACATCAAAGATTTCTCTCAATCTCTCTGTAATATCTGTGCTGTTGTTAGACCATTGAAAATGTCCTGATCTATGTCCAGGAATGGTTCAGGGCCGTGTGGGATTTTTCTGTTATGTGTAATTTCTATAATTTGTGAGGTAAAAGAGACATTTTATCTGGTTGTTTCATCCATAAACAGATTTTCCAAAAAAAAAATTAACTCTCTCATGATAATTATCAGTTTTTTATAGAATTGTTTTGCTGTGAAAGATGATGTCCTTCATATTGTCCTCTTTAAATGTAGATTGGTACAGAATAAGTTTTGTGTCATCAAGTGTTCTCCTCCTCTCATTTATTGATTTATTCTGGTCTGTTTGTGACGTCTCTCTGTAACACTGGCCATGTGCTGCTGCCACAGGTGTTTGATAAGGAGAACATCCGACATTCTGTCGAAATATCTTCCTGTGAAAATTGAACAAGTTGTGTGTTGCAGGTAGGTCGATCCACTCGGTTTGTGCTAAGTGGAGGTGATGCAGATTGTAATTTTGAACACTTGATTGTTTGCATGAAGATAGATTTTAGGTTTTACAAAACGTCAGACGTATAAATATCTCATAGATCTGCCAGAGTTTCAGCACCAAACTTTTTTTCAGACGTGTTCACATTGACAGTATCTGCAGAAAGGTTTCATTGGAACATGCATGGCTGTTTCCCTGCAGGCTGACTCCCCTGCAGACAGAGCTGTATAAACACTTCCTGAGGCAGGCCAAACCTGTTAAAACATTACAGGAGGGCAAAATAAGTGTCTCCTCCCTGTCCTCAATCACGTCACTCAAGAAACTGTGCAATCGTAAGTACTTACAGCAAATGTAACTGTGACTGTGTCTCTCACAGTGCAGCTGAGTCTGAGGATATGTCACGTCAGTCATACAGTATCCATACACTTACTCAGAATCATCAGTAAAACTTCTGACCTGCTCTGTGTCCCAGACCCGGCGCTCATCTATGACAAGTGTGTGGAGGGCGAGGAGGGCTTTGAGGGGGCGCTGGATCTGTTTCCACCCAGCTACAGCACTAAAGCTGTGGAGCCTCAGCTGTCTGGTAAGAACGTGTGCAGCTCTGATGGTGTCACAGAGACCCAGCACGACGCCGCGCTCACTCACTGTCTGTGAGAAACGTTTGAGTCTCGGTGTGAGACGGGTGGAACGATGTGAACCTGATGGAGATGTGTGGCGACCTCATTAATGGCTCAGGAAATTTGAGCTGCTTTCATCATCATCATTATGGTTATGAGTTACTGTGTGGTCAGCTGTGGGGACCAGGTCTGTTTGACTCTGATACAATAGAACAACTACACTGAGAGAAATCGACAATATTTTGTTTGTTTAGCTAATTATCATTATTATTAGTGTCAACAGTTACCACACTACACGCTGTATGTCTTCTTTTTCTGGTCCACCTCACCGCCACTGTCATGGTGTGCAGTCACAGACCCACGCTGTGTCCCCCACCACCAGTCTTTATGCTAAGCTGGGCTAACCATGTCCTGAGTCCAACTCTGTAGTTAAAGTCCAGCTGAAATGAAATGTCATGCATTTCCTGCTACACCACGTCTATGCGTCTCCAAATGAAAGTTAATGTTTCTCTGTGTCTGCTGGATGTGTAAGTGAGCAACTGTTTGTAATGATGTTCAGGTTTCTCCTGCCACAGAGGACTCAGCCTTCTTTGCCGGGCTCCCCAGTTACTGGAGGTTTAATAAGTGTGGTGCATCTTTCTCAGGGAAACTGAATAATGTGTGTCATCTTTCTGTTTATGGAAGAAATTGTTTCCTTTGTTTCAGGGAAAATGCTGGTTCTTGATTACATCCTGGCAATGACGAGGACGACAACGAGCGACAAAGTGGTGCTCGTCTCCAACTACACTCAAACACTGGACCTCTTTGAAAAGCTGTGCAGATCTAGGAGGTGATTTTTGGCAAACAGCCATTGAATTGTTTTTGTTTTAAATGACTTGTCCCTTAAAGTAAGTAATGACCGTTCTCTTGGTCCTCTGCAGATACCTCTATGTCCGACTGGACGGAACAATGTCCATCAAGAAAAGGGCCAAGATCGTGGAAAGATTCAACAGCCCGTCTGTGAGTTCAGAACTGTTTTTAAATGACATGTGAGCTTTGAAAAGAGGTCGACCTGAATCAGTTTGTCTCTCAGAACCCAGAGTTCATCTTCATGCTGAGCAGCAAGGCTGGTGGGTGTGGCCTGAATCTGATTGGTGCTAATCGCCTGGTGATGTTCGATCCTGACTGGAACCCAGCCAATGACGAGCAGGCGATGGCACGGGTGTGGAGAGACGGCCAGAAGAAGACTTGCTACATCTACAGACTGCTCTCTGTCAGTTTAATAAATACATCTAACTTTTTACCTTCTGATGTATTATTCTACAAAGTTGAGGTCCTCGTGTCAGATGTGTATCAGCTGTTGAAGGCTGCAGAGTTTCCATGCCTGACCTGTGTCTGTGTTTACAGACGGGGACAATTGAGGAGAAGATCCTGCAGAGGCAGGCTCATAAAAAAGCCCTGAGCAGCTGTGTGGTGGATGAGGAGCAGGATGTGGAGCGTCACTTCTCTCTGGGTGAACTCCGAGAACTCTTCACTCTCAACGAGGAGACCACCAGCGACACACATGACAAGTAAGAAACAGACGACTCCAGTTACTCTGCTAATTCTATTGAACTGAGTAAACTTTATACAGATGGTTAGACAACCTCGAGTAACCAGTCAGATATTTTCGAATTGATCTGGAGGCCCCAAAGAGCCACATCATGTGTGCACAAATGTCAAAGATGAGACCACATCATCGAACCAGTGTGAGAGAGTAACATCAGAAAACACTGTTTGATCTGTAATTACCTGCAGCTGTGTCGAAAATCAAACTCCTTTTATGAGAGAATCACCTAAGTGATACACGTCAGGATGGATTTTGAAATCAGACATTCAAGGCTGATGCACAGGTTCACATCAGCAGATAAACTGCTACAGCACGGCAAAGTATCTCTGATACAGTGCACATTCTTCTCTTTTTGTTTTTGTTTGTTTTCTTTTTCTTTCTTCTTTTTTAATGCTCAGGTTGTGAATGTGTGTGGAACCAGCTGTTTGGGACACACATACTGGTTGATATCAGTGATGGGTGACGCTGACTGGCTCTTGTAGTTTCTGTTGATATGAATAAATAAATCTTTATGCCTCTGCGCTGGCGACAGCTGGGGCCAGAGCCAAATTGTTTTCAGGTTCTCATGGACACGACATCTTAGTAATGGGTTGATGGAACATTGGTGGTCAAAAGTCACGGTGACCTCACAACACACTTTTTAGCCATTACTCAAGATTTCACACGGCAGTTATGACAAATCACACCAATGGTTAATATTTGATATGACTCAGAATAAACAGGGATGTCATCTGAAACTAGTCTGAGTGGTGGAGGTGGTTATTCTAGAAAATTTACACTCAGGAGCCAGATGCATGACACTGTGGAAAGTGCACATATGTACTTCTTCAGTTCTTTGTGACTTTTGAAGTGAAAAGCATTGAACAGAGAGAACCTGATTGAGTGGTTAGGGCACGTACCACATGAGCGCAGATGCTCTTAGCAGGTGAGTCGCTGGTTCCAGTCCTGACCGACCCCACTCTTTCCTGCATGTCATTCCCCCTCTCTCTGCACCTTTGGGCAAATATGCCCAAAAAAAATCAAAAAAGACAAAAAAGCTTAGAACAACAAGTGCATGTGTATCCAGGCTCATCACATTTTAGTGTCCCCTGGAAACACCTTTCTCTGTGTCGTGAGTATTTGCAGCACGTGTGTTGTCAATCTGATTAAGATGTTTCCTGATTTTGCCTTTGTTTTGTCTGTTTGCATATGATTTCTTAAGTTGCAGTGCGTTGAGCTTTCAGGGCCACCGTAGATGACACATCATTAGCAGCTGCACCATTAACATTTCCTGATTGTTTAGAAAGTACAACAAAGTACTCAAGATACTAAAGACTCTAAAGCTGCTTTTCATTCTGACAGCAGGAATGTGAAAGTTTTCTTGTTCCTCTTTGGTAACAGACTGAAATTTGCCCACTCGTGTAGTACGAAGTTTAGGATAAGAAGACAAAGATGATCTTGCATCAGAATCAGAATCAGTTTTATTGTCAAGTAGGTTTGCACATACAAGGAATTTGTTTGGGTGTTTGGTGCAAGACAGAAAACAGTGAGAAGGAAAAAGTATAAACAAGTGAGAGTGGGCCTCTCTAGGCCCAATGTTTTATTAAATCACCTTATGTTAAATTTCCACCTCATGTCATCTGTAGAAAATTAACCATACACGGGTCTGAAATCTGCATTAGATATTAAGTGCACATTCAGTCACCATACATTGTTTTCTAAATAGGGCATGTCTTCTCTGTGTACACTTGGCCCCCTCTGGTTTTCATTCTATCTCCATAATGTAGGTAATGTGTTGAAGCAGCCTCTCTTCCTTCCTCTCGTTAGGTTTCGCTGTCACCGCTGCGTGAATGGCAGAGAGGTCCGGCCTCCTGCAGATGACTGTGACTGTACCAGTGACCTTTCCCAGTGGAACCACTGCTTCGACAAGAAGGGCCTGAGGGACCAAGTGTTGAAAGCCTCCTGGGATGCTGCTGTCTCCTTCGTCTTCCACCAGCGCTCCCACGAGGACCAGAAGGGTGTAGTATAGCAGGAGAAACACCACAGACTGCCTATCACGCTGCCACCTGTATATACTGCTATTTATTTATTGTGGAGTTTTTCTGTTTACTTTTTTATTAAAGCAGAAGGAATAAAGGAGATTGATTGGTAACCTCTCCATCATGGACGCAGTAACTTCATATAAAGAACTGCACCTACAGGACTGTGGAAAAGATGGTAACACTGATAATGGATTTGCCAGTAGTGGAGTGACATCCTAATGTGTGTGTTGGACTGTGGTGCAGCTGCAGTTACCCAGCTTACCTAGCTGTGTGGACTCACAGCAGGACAGACGTGTACATGCCATCCTGCACAGTGCACACAAATCCAATACATTCAAGTTCTCCATAGTGACATCTGGTGGTGCCCATGTAGGAGGAAGCACACATGCTGGCTGACTGTCACCAATGCTGGTGTATGATTTTTTAACTCAAATTTAGATGTTAAAGCACAGTAGGCCTTTACATTTTTCATTGCAAATGCACAAGCAACAACACAGATAAGCCAACATTAGAAATATTTCAAGTCCATTTACCATCATCAGTGTCTAAACAAAAAGTAGGAATGCTAAGTCCCAGCTTCTTGTGTTTCATTGGCAGTCAGGACGTGTGTCTGGCCAACAAGGTTCAACAGCTGTATCCACAGCCATGGCTATTGTCTAGTTATCCAGGTGTGGTTGTTCAGCTCCTGAGTTCATATTAAAGTGAAGAATGATGACAGTCTGCTGTTGTAAATGTTATTACTAAACAAACTTTGGTCCAGAGTCTCTGCAGCTCATCTCCAGAGACCAGTGAGAGAGACTTTCACCATGTGGCAACACAAGAGTTGTTCTTCTCAACTGATCTATAAAGCATCAGTAAATAATTTATGAACCATTAGTGAAGCCATTATTTACGACGTTTTCTGTTTTAAGGGTGACATTAGAAAGTGGTACCAGTCATTTTGACAAACAGTCAAACAGTCGGTTGAACTTCAGTTTCTTTTCGAACATGAACAATGATGTGTACCAGAGGAACATGAGTTAAAGTCCCATCAGATCACCTTCATCTTTGCAGTTCAAAACAGCAGAAATGCCTTTGAAAATAAGAACCTGGTTCATCATTGAGTTTCTGAGTAATTTACAAAAATGCAAGACGGTGAACTGTAAAGCAACACAGAGTTCATTTTGATTGCACAAATTAAAAATAAACTAAAAATATACATGAAATCACTGGGTGTTATGTCAAAGTTCCAGAGTTCAACATAGGATTTTGAAAATACTGTAATCAGCAAGAGTTATATAGAATAAATAATAATAATTCATGTCCCTGTTTTTGACATTCTTGTAGTTAATTTATGATTTCCCAAACTCTAAAATTTCTGTCCATGCATAATGACAGATTTATGACTTATTTTACAATAAAATATATTTTGATTGTTTCTACTGTTGCCATAGTTTGTCATTAAGCTACTTGAATAAAGAGAACGCCTCTATGTGCACAGTTAGGCCACCGTCACTGAAAATAATGTGAGACTGAAAAATCTCTATGATAATAAATCTTACAGGACATAAAAATATATTCCTGACTTCGCAGAGTGAACAGACAACACACACAAATTCTAATGTGCTCTGAAGCAAGTTCTTCAACATGAAGGTGGGATCTGTGTGTGGTAGCCCTCGTGTCTGAAGTGCAGGAAAGTGCTGTTTTATCCTGATCATCCTGCCGCCTGTCAGGAGCAATTCATAATTATTGTTAATGAAGTTAAGTTGCAGTGCTACATGCATTAATGCGCACAGCATCTTACCGAGGCTGTGTGATGATGAACCCTGGGATTTAATCAACTCAGAGGAAAGAATCATACAAACATCTGTAAGCAACAAACAGAACTGCAGTCAATTGTTTGAAGATATTTTTTCCTTTTAGTTTTACATTTCCTATCACTCCTCTTGTAAGCAGCGTTTTGTTTTATTGTCGTATATTATTCTGCATTTGATTTATTTCACACCTGTTGTACCATGTGTCCAATTTAATCATCACCTCCTGCCCTTCCACTTCACTCTTTTATTCCTCCTACATGAAGTGTAAATGTGGTGTTCTGTACAAATAAAGAACACCACATTGTTCTTTGAGTGGCACACAAATGTGTAATGAGTAGTGTCTTTTAAATAATTAAAAGTGACACTGACAGACATGTTTTTTTTCCTGTAGGATGATTATGTGATTGACTCTTTAAATAATATGAATACACTAATAACAATAATAATAACTAATTATAATCATGATAATAAGTGATTAGCAGCCTACCTTGTTGCTGTAATGACCTGTTGCTAGCTTGACATTTTTCTATTGAAAGTGTAGTAGATCAGATCAGCTGCAGAGATGCTTCATACAGGTAAATCAGGGGAAATGGATTATGGCTGGAAGACTTCTCAGCTGGACTCAAAGGCAGTGATGTTATCCCACATGTCACAGTGAGGTCAGACTAGCTGAACCAGCGGTCCTCAAACTGTGCCGTCACATAAAAACATGTGGGGTGTGAGAGCCTCTTCTTCATCGACCTGAGCTTGTAGGTGAGTCAGTGTCACTCTGACTCACCTGATGTTACAACAACAGGTGACTCTTCCCCCTCACCCTCTAGCCTCGCTAGCACCTCGTTGCCTCCTTCAGCCTTTTTGTTTTAGAGAAATCTTCTCATATCCACAGCCTTCGCTCGTTAGACACCACCAGGTACCAACAACAGCACTGCAATTGGCAGCTGTCGTGGGAAATTTATATTTAAAGGAGGGAGGGAGTACTAAAGGATGGTGGACCACAGCCACAAACAATGGGGTGATACGTTATACTGGGGCAGAGTACTCACCACACTCCAGTGCCCTAAACACATGCACCACACAGCAAAACAACTAGGAGAAACATAATGTTGGATCAACTCTGGGCAAAGAGAGCCGCTGTAACACAGGACCTAAAGTACACACACAAAGCAGAATAAACCACAAAGCAGCTAGGACTCTACTTCAAACTAAAATAACACTTACCAGAGCTTTGCACTGAACAGTTACCACCTATCTCACCAGTAAAATGAAGAGGAACAGCATCACACCTGGGGTCAATGAGGAGCTAACACCAGCCGAGGGAGGGACATCTCACTTCTGGCAACACAACCGTCTACTCTATCTGTATGATTGATTTAGCTGACCTGGCTGTCTAGGCAGATGTCCCTTTGCCCTATCTAACCTGTCTATACCTGTCTCTCTGATCAGCCCTATCTAACCCGCTCTATCTAACCTGTCTATCTAACCTGTCTATCTAACCTGTCTATACCTGTCTCTCTGATCAGCCCTATCTAACCTGTCTATACCTGTCTCTCTGATCAGCCCTATCTAACCCGCTCTATCTAACCTGTCTATCTAACCTGTCTATACCTGTCTCTCTGATCAGCTCTATCTAACCTGCTCTATCTAACCTGCTCTATCTAACCCGCTCTATCTAACCCGCTCTATCTAACCCATCTATCCTAACAACCCTATCTAATCTGTCACCCCTCTATCTAAAGCGGCTGATCTGGCTGACTAGGCGGGTGTCCCCTTCGTCCTCCGCCGGTCCCCAAGGCCCTAGAGCCGGCGGAGGAGGACGAGGTAGCCCCCGGCGGACTTTCACCCATCCATCGGCCGGTAGCTGCGACCCACAGCTACAAATTCATTACCACGTTGACGTCCTACTTATATGATTTTGGTTCGTGTCGTCATCGTGATGGAACCACTCAGAGCCAATCAGCTGCAACAGTCCATTCTGAGCACCAATCACTGACTAGTCCTGGCAAACACTAATTTGCATACATTCTCATTATGTCGTCATGTCGACATTCTGGCCACAGGAGAACAACATTCTACCCATATACAGTAAGACCGCGGTCATAACAGGAGTATTGTGAACAGAATGATTTCACTCACATTTAGCTCATTTTCCTCTCATTTAAAGCTGGGGCAGGTTTATATCTGTTTTTTAAAGCGATTGGAACGGCTTTGTAAATGCTACCCAAACATTTTCTGGGTACAGTTTAGTTTAAATTTTTTCACAAATAAATCAAACTGCATGAAATGGCCATGTTCATCCATTAAATCAACCACAAATAAAATGTTCCTCTTGAACCATTCTTGAGTAGTGTCCTTTTGTTAATAGTAATTGTCCTATTATTCCACAAAGTGGAGCCATTCAGATGTCAGCGCGTCAGTTCCTGGTGTTTCACTATTTTTAATTTGTTTCAATGCTAAATCAAGTTCAGACATTGATAATTCTTCATCAAGAAAGTTGTTGTCCTCTTCATTTAGTTTTTCTGAGTTTTTCTTGATATTTTCAAAAAGATTTTCACATTCAAATTTTTTAAAGTTTGTATAGGTTTTGATAAAATAACCAAATTTCATTCTCAATTAGTTTTGGATCTTCTATTTTAATACATAAGTTTGTTTAACTTTTTTTTGGTCTGTCTTTGTTTTTCAAGGCCAAAGAAATATGTGGAGCTTTTTTCCACTTGTCTGATCCATCTTGCTCTAGATCTGACGTAAGCTCCATCTGATTTCACCAAGTATATATTACCTAATTGAAGTTGTAGGGACTGTAATTCTTATTATTTTCTAATGTTCTTTGTGTATTAAGTGTCAATGAATTAATTTTTTATCAATTATTACCTTGTGTTTCTGTTCTCTGACAAATGATATCTTTTTACCTGTGTTAATGGATATTTGACATTAAACCATTCCCATTTATTTACATTAGACATATTTAACTTTCCACTGGCTGGGCTGATGAAATGGCATTCCATTTTTCATTGTTGAATTTCTATATTTTAACAGAGTTCGGCGGTTGTTTAGCCAAAGAAACCGTAAGCTGAATTAGACAATGATCTGTCAGTGGAGAGGCTGAAATTCCTGAGTCAGAAACATCACCGCACAATTCACAGGAGATAAGCCAAGAGTCTAACCTTGAACATTGACCATTACCTGCAGGGTTGAACCATGTGTGCTGAATACAAGTGGGGTTGGAAATTCTCCAGAAATCCAGTACGTTTGTTGCTGCACATAAGTCCAATATTGTGTCATCATAGTTTGGTTATGAATTTCTGTGTGGTAATCTATCTAACCATGAATCCGGAGCTATGTTAAAATCTCCACCCATTATCACTTTTTCTGTAGTGTAAGTTACTTTCCATTTGTTTACTAGATTACCTAGTTTTCATACATATCCCTTTTGGCTGTATATAGCGTTCGTCGTTTATCTCTATTATTAACCAGTGTCTGTCTGTATGTCCTTCATGCCCAGTGACACATCCTGGAAACCTGTTAAACATTATCAATACTCCAGCTGAATGGTGAGTTCCATGTGCAAAAAGGACAGAATCTCCCCAATGATTTTTCCAAAATTTTTAATGAATCAAATCAGAATGGGTTTCTTGTAAGAAAATGCAGTGCGGCTTTTGTTCCTTGCAAAATAAAAATATTGCTTTACGATTAATACTGTTTTTCAACATTTAAAGATAATAACGAAATAGACATTATTTAACAATTCAATTCAATTCAATTCAATTTTATTTGTATAGCGCCAAATCATAATCTACATTATCTCAAGGCACTTTACAGGGTAAGGTCGAGACCTTACTTTGTTACAGAATAAACCCAACAGTTCCCACAAAGAGCAAGCGCTTGGCGACAGGGGGGGAGGAAAAACTCCCTTTTAACAGGAAGAAACCTCCAACAGAACCGGGCTCAGGGTGGGGGGCCGTCTGCCTCGACCGTTTGGGTTTAGGAGAAGATAGAAAGAGGGGGAGGGGGAGGAGAGGGGAGAGAAGAGAGAGAGAGAGAGACCAGGAACAGCTGTGTCGGTAATATATGTTAAATATAAAGTTGCTCTTGATTGGCCAGTGAGTCACTCCCCCTATCCATCCTTCATTTGATTGGTTCATGGTTGTGGCCATGAGGCAACCACACCATTCTCACATGTAACAAAATTGAAATACCCCAAATTATACTAAAGCCATCTCTCACAAACTAATTGTTGTTGTACCAAGGAGGTAACAGGAGAGGTTGACCTGAGGTTTATGATACTACACTGTAATAGTTATTGAATATAATTCCTCATAAAAATTCCCAGAAATTATGAAAAATGCCTTTCTTTCAAAACAAGTGTTGTAGTGTAATCTGTAGGACACCAATGAAGTGTGTAGTGGGTTAGGGGCTAATTGAAAGATTCGACGAGCAAGATGAACGACTCAATTTTTTTGGAAGTACCAAAGCCATCAAAGATAATGAAAAAGAAATGAGCGAAATACAAGAGGAGATAAAGTTCCTAAATGAAGAAAAGGCCTCACTGAAACAGCTGTGTTTGGAACAAGCCAGATACAACAGGAGATGGGACTGAAGACTCGCTGGTCTCCCGGGAAAAGAAACAGAACACAGGAGAGAGGTGGCGATCGGAGCCCGCTGCCAGTGGAGAAGAGACGGGAATTCAAGGAGGACTTCTCGAGAGAGCAGCGTGAGGCTGGAGCGAGGCTGTGGCCGAAGCTGCAAGAAGCCAGGACAGGGGAAAAGGAGCCTTCTTGAAGGAAGGTTATGCCCTCATTGAGGGACAAGGAATTGATCCTTAACTAACATCTCAGTAAGATAAAACTCAGGCACTGGTTTAATGTAATACAAGGTATTATTGGAGTTCATCGTGAGTTTGCTTAAACTGTTAGAAAGGTTTTAATGTCTTAGTTTAGAAATAAAAATTCCAACAAGTTGGTAAGCTACTGTCATAAGGACATCATATGCTTTCCTGCACTTAATCGTGAAGCTCTGTGCAAATTGATTCAGCACACATGGTTCAACCCTGCAGGTAATGGTCAATGTTCAAGGTTAGACTCTTGGCTTATCTCCTGTGAATTGTGCGGTGATGTTTCTGACTCAGGAATTTCAGCCTCTCCACTGACAGATCATTGTCTAATTCAGCTTACGGTTTCTTTGGCTAAACAACCGCCGAACTCTGTTAAAATATAGAAATTCAACAATGAAAAATGGAATGCCATTTCATCAGCCCAGCCAGTGGAAAGTTAAATATGTCTAATGTAAATAAATGGGAATGGTTTAATGTCAAATATCCATTAACACAGGTAAAAAGATATCATTTGTCAGAGAACAGAAACACAAGGTAATAATTGATAAAAAATTAATTCATTGACACTTAATACACAAAGAACATTAGAAAATAATAAGAATTACAGTCCCTACAACTTCAATTAGGTAATATATACTTGGTGAAATCAGATGGAGCTTACGTCAGATCTAGAGCAAGATGGATCAGACAAGTGGAAAAAAGCTCCACATATTTCTTTGGCCTTGAAAAACAAAGACAGACCAAAAAAAAGTTAAACAAACTTATGTATTAAAATAGAAGATCCAAAACTAATTGAGAATGAAATTTGGTTATTTTATCAAAACCTATACAAACTTTAAAAAATTTGAATGTGAAAATCTTTTTGAAAATATCAAGAAAAACTCAGAAAAACTAAATGAAGAGGACAACAACTTTCTTGATGAAGAATTATCAATGTCTGAACTTGATTGAACTTGAACTTCAACACCTCACTGGAGACCTGCCACGTGCCAGCCTGCTTCAAATCCTCCACCATCATCCCTGTCCCCAAAAAACCAAGGCCCACAGGACTAAATGACTACAGACCCATTGCCCTGACCTCTGTGGTCATGAAATCATTTGAGCGTCTTGTCCTGTCCCATCTCAAATCCATCACTGACCCACTCCTGGACCCCCTGCAGTTCGCCTACAGAGCCAACAGGTCTGTAGACGACGCCGTCAACATGGCTCTCCACTTCATCCTCCAGCACCTGGACTCCTCAGGGACCTATGCCAGGATCCTGTTTGTGGACTTCAGCTCTGCCTTCAACACCATCATCCCGGCTCTGCTGCAGGACAAGCTCTCCCAGCTGAGCGTGCCTGACTCCACCTGCAGGTGGATCACCGACTTCCTGTCTGACAGGAGGCAGCACGTGAAGCTAGGAAAGCACGTGTCTGACTCCCAGACCATCAGCACTGGATCCCCACAAGGCTGCGTTCTTTCTCCTCTGCTCTTCTCCCTGTACACCAACACCTGCACCTCCAGCCATCAGTCTGTCAAGCTCCTGAAGTTTGCAGACGACACCACTCTCATTGGACTCATCTCTGATGGCGATGAGTCTGCCTACAGGTGGGAGACTGAGCGTCTGGTGACCTGGTGCAGGCAGAACAACCTAGAGCTAAACGCTCTGAAGACAGTGGAAATGATAGTGGACTTCAGGAAGAGCCCAGCCCCACCCACCCCCATCACCCTGTGTGACTCCCCCGTGGCTACCGTGGAGCATTTTCGCTTCTTGGGAACCACCATCACACAGGATCTCAAATGGGAGCTAAACATCAGCTCCCTCATCAAAAAAGCTCAGCAGAGGATGTATTTCCTGAGGCAGTTGAAGAGGTTCAACCTGCCAAGGACTATGATGGTGAACTTCTACACCTCCATCATTGAGTCCATCCTCACCTCCTCCATCACCATCTGGTATGCTGCTGCCACGGAGAGGGACAATAACAGACTGCAGCGTATCATCCACTCTGCTGAGAAGGTGATTGGCTGCAATCTTCCGTCCCTCCAGGACCTGTACGCCTCAAGGACTCTGAGGCGTGCAGGGAAGATTGTAGCTGACTCCTCCCACCCTGGACACAAACTCTTTGTGACACTCCCCTCTGGCAGGAGGCTGCGGTCCTTCAGGACCAAAACCTCTCGCCACAAAAATAGCTTCTTCCCATCTGCTATTAGCCTCATCAACAAGGCTAGAGAGCCCCACTGTTGCTGATCAATTGCACCAATCACCAGAAAAAATTCCTTGTATGTGAAAGCATACTTGGCAATAAAACTGATTCTGATTCTGATTCTGATTCTGATTTAGCATTGAAACAAATTAAAAATAGTGAAACACCAGGAACTGACGCGCTGACATCTGAATGGCTCCACTTTGTGGAATAATAGGATAATTACTATTAACAAAAGGACACTACTCAAGAATGGTTCAAGAGGAACATTTTATTTGTGGTTGATTTAATGGATGAACATGGCCATTTCATGCAGTTTGATTTATTTGTGAAAAAATTTAAACTAAACTGTACCCAGAAAATGTTTGGGTAGCATTTACAAAGCCGTTCCAATCGCTTTAAAAAACAGATATAAACCTGCCCCAGCTTTAAATGAGAGGAAAATGAGCTAAATGTGAGTGAAATCATTCTGTTCACAATACTCCTGTTATGACCGCGGTCTTACTGTATATGGGTAGAATGTTGTTCTCCTGTGGCCAGAATGTCGACATGACGACATAATGAGAATGTATGCAAATTAGTGTTTGCCAGGACTAGTCAGTGATTGGTGCTCAGAATGGACTGTTGCAGCTGATTGGCTCTGAGTGGTTCCATCACGATGACGACACGAACCAAAATCATATAAGTAGGACGTCAACGTGGTAATGAATTTGTAGCTGTGGGTCGCAGCTACCGGCCGATGGATGGGTGAAAGTCCGCCGGGGGCTACCTCGTCCTCCTCCGCCGGCTCTAGGGCCTTGGGGACCGGCGGAGGACGAAGGGGACACCCGCCTAGTCAGCCAGATCAGCCGCTTTAGATAGAGGGGTGACAGATTAGATAGGGTTGTTAGGATAGATGGGTTAGATAGAGCGGGTTAGATAGAGCGGGTTAGCTAGACAGGTTAGATAGACAGGTTAGATAGAGCAGGTTAGATAGAGCGGGTTAGATAGACAGGTTAGATAGGGCTGATCAGAGAGACAGGTATAGACAGGTTAGATAGAGCGGGTTAGATAGAGCGGGTTAGATAGAGCAGGTTAGATAGAGCGGGTTAGATAGACAGGTATAGACAGGTTAGATAGACAGGTTAGATAGACAGGTTAGATAGAGCAGGTTAGATAGGGCTGATCAGAGAGACAGGTATAGACAGGTTAGATAGAGTGGGTTAGATAGACAGGTTAGATAGAGCAGGTTAGATAGGGCTGATCAGAGAGACACTTGAGCATCATGTAATGTCGTCCGCATTATATTTGGTTATTTTTGGTTTTCTTAGCCAATCCACGTGAATACATATAACATATGACATTCATCTTGACTTGAAAATCAGGAGATGCAACTCTTAAATCAGCCCTGCCGAATAATGCACCCCTATCTGTATTTAACTACAGACTCTTCAGCATCAAATATTGTCATCCACATTATAATTTGGACTGTCTTATCTTATCAAAGTGAATTACAAATAACATTCATATTGGCTTAAAAACGTTTCATGTTCAACGTTTCACAAAAGTTTCATGTCTCCACAGTTAAGTCCCTTTTGTCTTCTTCCCTCATGTCTCTGTTTGTGTTTCCTGTTTTATTTTGGTACTCCTCTCTTGTCTCATTCCAGGTCCCTGCACTTCCTGCCCTCCGGTGTGATGACCTGAGCCCCAGTGTGTTTAGTCTCAGTCTTCCCTTCACTCTGTTGCAGTTCATCCTCAGCGTCACTGTAACGCTGACATAGTTCCTCCGCGATTTAAACTTGTTTTCTAATCTGTGTGATGTGACCTGTGACCCTGTGGCAGTCGGTGGTGCTTGTTGATTATATTTAAATATGCCGAATTGTAATTTCAAGGACTATTGTTGTTCGGACTAGCTAAACTAGTTGATATATGCTAGCTGTCACTGGTTGCCATAGCAACGATAAACAGTCAAGTGGGATCAAGCTACACTGTAAATACAGGTAAGTCACATTGTATTTAACACAGGCTGCATGATTTTAGTAGTTGGGTAATTCATTGTTTTCTTAAAAAATATACTAGTTAGCCTATAAGAATTGTATGACAGAGAACAAGATTTAATACTTTTTGATTTGTTATTTTAGGATTAGGTTCATTTATTCAGAGAACGGTTTATTATTATTGTATACTGACACTTGGATATTTGTTCTTAAGCAGATGAATTGTCAGTTACACCGTGAAAATCATTAAAGCCACTGAAAACCAGCATAGTTATTCTGTGTTTCTTTTATTCCTACAGAATAAAAACCACCCACTTCTCTTAAAACATGTTCAGCCGGAGGCCGCTGATTCGTGGGTACAACACAGACACAGTTTGCAAAATCTATTTTAATTTTCAAGTTAGAGTGTTTATGTCCCGTGGAAATGATATATTCACATTGGTGATGGTGGAGTCTGGGAGTAGATGATCATTCAATCATTTAAAACTATGGTTCTCAACCTGGACTCAGGACCCACCAAGGCGTCCAAATATAAATGTGAAGGGTCACGACAGGGTTATTGTATTTGATTGTTTTTTATTGGATTTGATTGTATAATAGTGTCTCTGGTGAGCCACGTGATCTCGGTGGGGTCCTGCCCAAACAGCTGTTCGTGGAGCAGCTGTGCCAGCGCCCAGGACCCCCCCGACCACCAGAGCACTCCACGTCTCCTCTGTGGGAGGGGTTATTTATTATTCTTAACACTCACAAGGCATCTTCAAAGTCTAACAACTGTAACAAAGCACGAAAACTGTGGATGAATGAATTGGCCTCACATCAACTGCCTAATGTCACCCGTTTATTTTCCTCACAGGTTCCACTGTCAGCTGTTCTCAGAGCTCCTCCAGCTGCTGGAGTTGTGGTGTTACACAGGAATCAATAATCAGAACTCAGAAGCAGATTATTGAACCTACATGATCTCAGATCAAGGTCTAGTTCAATGCAAACATATTGTGCTCTGATGTTCACACTTTGTCCTGTGTGCACAGAAAGTCTGTCTAACATATATAATTGGATTTCTTCATGAGGGAGGCTCTGAGGCTTCCTCCTCTTTAATTATGTGAATCAACAATGTAAAACTATATCACTAGATTTCAGTGATAGCATTTTACAGAACTGAGGGACAATTACATTCATGATTTTTGTGAAAACATACAAACCTAAAAACCTGTTACTGAATCAAGAGAAAGTTTCAGAGCTACAGAGAGAGCGTCGGTGTCAGAGTCTCATCAGGCAGCAACCTTAAACTTTCACTGATGGAGCAAAATGATTTTACTGATTGTCAAATGATGCTTTTGGCGCCCTTAGAGACTCATGTTAATTAGATTAGTATTTGTGCATTTGGTTGTGTTGTCAGTATTTGCAGCACATGTTGTCAAATTAATTTAGATGCTTTGGCTCATGTTTTGTATATTTCCATGTGTTTTATAAGTTGCAATGAGTTGAGCTCTCAGGACCATCTTACTTAACATTGCATTTAAACATGCTGAATCTAAAAAATATCGTTAGACTGTAAAATACTCATGATGTTTGAGTAGGTTGTTGGATCCACCAAATTCCCACAGACAGTCCAGGTCCGGATGCAGTCGAGTATCCAGACCTGTGATGTTGTGAACTCTTCTGTCAACACACATGAGCTACAGTGCTTTTAACAGCATCTTTGTATTTTTATAGACTTTATAAGAGCTGAAACTGTCAGACCATTATACTCTGTATCTATAAATGTCAATTTATTTTCCCTGTCCAGACATCAGTCTCTCGCAATACATACAGTATCATTAGTTACAGATTTATTTTCTATTTACATCCACTTTGTTATATAAATATAATACATCATTTTCAGAAAAGCTGTCAAGTTGATGCATACAAGAGCTCCATCACAATACAGTGAGGTTAAACAGAGCAGGGGGAGGGGAGTGATTGGATTGGCTGGAATTTAGAAAATCAACAGCATGCACATGAGGACGTGGTGGTGGTGTCGTCCTTACAGAGTGAAAATCACAGAACGGAGAGGGAGACGGGGTTCAGTTTTCAGCCTGCAGGTGTGGTAGCTGTAGACTCAATGAAAAGGAGCCTGGGGGGTGAGATGAACAATATTCAGGATGTAAACAGCCTGTTAGGATGTCACAGGAAGTGACATTTCAAAAGTTCTGCTCAGTCCATTCAGGATTTAGACATCTGATTTCTCCAGAGTTCAGTATATTTGCAGATTGAAGTTGTTAAAGCAGACAGCATCTTTCCACAGAGTATAGACCTAAAGGCCAGTCCACCTGAACTGGACCAAACACACAGGGACCAATACCCCAGTCATGTGATGTGGCTCAACATGGACACACACCCTGCGCAAAACAAGTCCAGCAGTTTGTCTCTGACTTTGCTTTAAGGTTTTAGATCAGTCAACATACTGGTCCAATACCAGCAAAACCTGCACTTTTAATCTGCTCCAACCAGAGGTGGGTGTTTGAGACGCTGGTGACAGGTGGGTGGAACAGGGCAGGTGAACACAGTAGAAGTATGGAGGGCTGGATGGTAGGAGGGTAAACCTGTGTGACATGCAGGTAAGACTCTTTGACGCTTGGTGGATGATACCTGACAGTTCTGAGCTCCATGAACTGTGGGACCACCTCACCTGTAACATCAGCTCTTCAGTCTCTATAAACTGCACATCTCTGTTTTAAATAAACCTGCCTCTATTAAACTAATTGATACAAAACATCTGTCCAGTATTTTCCAAGAAGAAGTGTGGTCATGTGTAGAGTTGCTGGTGGACTCTGGTCACTGGTTTCTGTGTCCACAGAGTCCAGACCCTCCTGTCTGCAGTCTACGATGCTCCTCTCAGGCGTTGTTGATGATGATGAGAGCGGGACTAGCTGTCTGCTGACTCGTCTCACACATGGTCCCCTGCTTGGCCGGTTTGGCAAAGACCCGTGGCGTGTTCAGGTTGTAGACTCCAGCCTGGAGGAAACAGGCTCTCAGAGTCAGGCACAGCACCTCCTCAGGCTTCAGCTGCAGCTTGTACTGGCTCTGACCCACCCAGGTGAACGAGTTGTGGACCTCCAGAGACTCTGGGCTGAAGAAGGTATTGATGGATGGAAATGTTAGAAAATACATTCACTTTAACCAAGGTTATTTCATGTGTGTCCACTATTTAATAGTGATTGTGTTCTGTATTGTGTATAGGTGTGTATCTCTGATGCAGCGGACTCAGCCAGGTCTGTCTTGAAAACGAGATTTGGAAACTCAATGGGACCTTACCTGGTTAAATTAAGGCCACTGAAATACTGAAAAATAACATGATATTTAACTGACCGTCTCTCACAGTGGAATCATGTTAGAACGGATCACATCGTCACATGAGACATACAACACGTGATCTCTCATGAAACTCACCTTGTGCTTTTGTGCCGTAGGTCAATGATGACGTCCACGTGAGCCAGGGAGCAGTTAGACAGAGTCAGAGTCACTGGCACCAGACAGAGACTGAAACAGAGAGAACACACACTTCACTGGCTGCATCCTCTAACAGGGCACAGAGGTCACCACCTTCAACCTGACTGAGTCTGAGCTTTATTTTTTAATGTCAGATGTAGATACAGCAGAGAGGCCACAGACATTTCTAAGAGACACAGTGGTGGTTTAGGAAGCAGCTGGTGTTATCCAGGAAAAGATACCAGATACCAGTATGTTCATGTACAGAGCAAAGACCTGACCTGTCAGATCTGCCACATACAGTCATGGAAAAAATTATTAGACCACCCTTGTTTTCTTCAATTTCTTGTTCATTTTAATGCCTGGTACAACTAAAGGTACATTTGTTTGGACAAATATAATGATAACAACAAAAATAGCTCATAAGAGTTTAATTTAAGAGCTGATATCTAGCCATTTCAGAATCAGAATCAGAATCAGTTTTATTGCCAAGTATGTTTTCACATACAAGGAATTTTTTCTGGTGATTGGTGCAATTGAGGATCAGGGGGATCAGCAACAGTGGGGCTCTCTAGCCTTGTTGATGAGGCTGATAGCAGATGGGAAGAAGCTATTTTTGTGGCGAGAGGTTTTGGTCCTGAAGGACCGCAGCCTCCTGCCAGAGGGGAGTGTCACAAAGAGTTTGTGTCCAGGGTGGGAGGAGTCAGCTACAATCTTCCCTGCACGCCTCAGAGTCCTTGAGGCGTACAGGTCCTGGAGGGATGGAAGATTGCAGCCAATCACCTTCTCAGCAGAGTGGATGATACGCTGCAGTCTGTTATTGTCCCTCTCCGTGGCAGCAGCATACCAGATGGTGATGGAGGAGGTGAGGATGGACTCAATGAGGGAGGTGTAGAAGTTCACCATCATAGTCCTTGGCAGGTTGAACTTCTTCAACTGCCTCAGGAAATACATCCTCTGCTGAGCTTTCTTGATGAGGGAGCTGATGTTCAGTTCCCATTTGAGATCCTCTGTGATGGTGGTTCCCAAGAAGCGGAAATGCTCCACAGTAGCCACGGGGGAGTCGCACAGGGTGATGGGGGTGGGTGGGGCTGGGCTCTTCCTGAAGTCCACTATCATTTCCACTGTCTTCAGAGCATTTAGCTCTAGGTTGTTCTGCCTGCACCAGGTCACCAGACGGTCAGTCTCCCACCTGTAGGCAGACTCATTGCCATCAGAGATGAATCCAATGAGGGTGGTGTCGTCTGCAAACTTCAGGAGCTTGACAGACTGATGGCTGGAGGTGCAGGTGTTGGTGTACAGGGAGAAGAGCAGAGGAGAAAGAACGCAGCCTTGCGGGGATCCAGTGCTGATGGTCTGGGAGTCAGACACGCGCTTTCCTAGCTTCACGTGCTGCCTCCTGTCAGACAGGAAGTCGGTGATCCACCTGCAGGTGGAGTCAGGCACGCTCAGCTTTTCCATTTCCCATGTTTTCTTGATAATAAGTTCTAGCATTAATAGCTATGGTATTGTACTGCCAAAAACAGTGCTTTTAGGCATTCTATGTTTTCTTTTCTGCCTCTTTTAGTCACATGATACACACAGCAGTTAGTACTTGATTGCATAACCACTGTTTTTGATGACTGCAGCAATGCGTCTTGGCATGCTCTCCACCAGCTTCTGACATTGTTCTGCTGTCACAGCAGCCCATTCCTGTTGCACAAATTCAAACAAATTTGCTTTGTTTTTGGGCTTGTGGTTCTCCATTTTGAGTTTGATGATTTTCCACAGGTTTTCCATTGGATTCAGATCTGGTGATTGAGCAGGCCAAGGCATGGTTCGAATGTTCTGGTTCTCCATCCAGGCTTTAACTGACCTTGCCGTGTGGCAAGGGGCATTGTGTTGTTGGAAAATCCAGTCGTTCGAGGCAGGAAAGAGTTTTCCAGCTGATGGAAGAAGACTGTTTTCAAGAGTAGCCCTGTACATGACCTGGTTCATTCGCCCTTCACACAATTGCATTTGCCCTGTGCCAGCCATACTGAAACAACCCCAGATCATCACTGATCCACCCCCATGTTTTACTGTAGAGGCAAGACAGTCTGGTTTGTAGGCTTCTCCAGGCTTCCTCCTAACCAGTAAGATGGCTGGAGTGGGCATCAATTCAAAATTGGATTCATCACTGAAGAGAACCTTAGCCCAGTCATCACTGGTCCAATCCTTGTGATCCCTAGCAAAGAGTAAGAGCCTTCCGCTGCCTTTCGTTGATGTAGGGCTTCTTCCGTGCCTTGTGTGACTTCAGACCAGCTTCAAGAAGTCGGTTTCGAACTGTCCTTGCCGAACAAGTCACATGTCTTGACAGTGCTCACTCATTTTTAAGGTCCCTGGAGGTCTGACGACGATTCCTGACACAGGAACGGATGAGTGCATGGTCATCTTGTGGGGTAGAAAGACGTTTCCTGCCTCGACCAGCTAGCAATTTGGTTGTACCATGTTCGGCTTGTTTTTTCTTGGTGTAATGAACGGCTGTCTTGGAGATCTTCAGTTTTTTGGCTACCTGTCTCTCACTCATGCCAATTTCAGCAGTGCCAAGATGGCTGCCTTTGTGGCTTCACATTATTCTTTTGTTTTAGGCATTATGTGAGAGCTGACAACTTCTGAGTTGTGCCACAGCTTGAATGTAAGCAGGAAACCACTCCAGGCCTTTGCATGTGCAATGCTGCTGATGACATGAAATGGCCTCTTATATACTCTGGGAATACAATTCACCTTAAGGATTTCAAATAGGACATAAAGTATTTTGTAATTAGCTGCATTTTAGTCATGTTCATTGTATTCTTCAGGTAATATACCTTTAGTGATACCAGGCATTAAAATAAACAAGAAATTGAAGAAAACAAGGGTGGTCTAATAAAAACATGTACGTCAGAGAGAGACAGAAAAACATGCTTCACTGTCTGTGATGTCAAGCTGCAATCTCACACACACACACACACACACACACACACACACACACACACACACACACACACACACACACACACACACACACACACACACACACACACACACACACACCTTTTTCAGGCAAACACTGAAAACTGGTCCAGCCAATTAAGAGTCCCTCACTGGCCATAAACCACGTAACAGACTGTAAGACTGTTTACTTACAATATGTGAAAAATTAGTTCTGGTATGAATATCATTATTTATATCATTTATTCCTCTGAAATAATAATTATTGTCGAGATCACCTCTATTTCCACTGTTCTAGACAGGTCATGTTCAGTGGTATTTAATAGCATAAATAATCACAGTTTTTGGGAAAACTACTCTCAGATTTATATAAGAACAGTCCAGATATGAGTTTAGAACATCTATTAAAAGATGGTTAGTGCCATGCCATAGGTGTGTGTGTGTGTGTGTGTGTGTGTGTGTGTGTGCGCGCATGTCTTTGGCAAATCAGATGCTCCAGAGAAACATTTTAGGGAGAGCTCTGCTTTTTTCCTTTTAATATCACATTTTGTGTGTGTGAGTGTGTGCATGTGTGTGTGTGTCTCACCTATCCTGGACAAATGGATGTGTGTAGGTCTCGGGGTAGTGCAGGTTGGTCTTGATGAGCTGGGACAGCTCTGCCGTCGGCACGACAACAGGAAGAGGCAGCTCTGATTTAAACTTGAGCAGCACCATTTCCTGAGCTTCCTGCAACAAAAACACACATACACTCAGAGTGTGTAAACTTTAACCATGGTAAGGAGGGAGAGATCCTGGAAAGAACACCATGTGCACAGAGGAAGTGTCATAGGAGCAGCGTGTGAGCAGAATATCAAAAACCAAAAGGGTCACAGTCTCATTTCCCTGGCGTCTGACGTGTTGTTAGCGATGGTGAAGTGAAGCTTTATGAACCAGTGAAGCTGTCAACACAGCTGTATCAGAAAAGTTCCTCAGTGGAAGCTGGATGAGAACCTCTGCTTGTCAACGCTAGGACCAATTCTGTGATGCAAAACGATTCACCACAGACCAACACATTGATCTGTTTGAAGCAAAAAATGAACAGATTGATAGATCAATGAATGAATGGATAAATACATTGATACATAAATAAATGAACATGATAAATGAACATGTTCCAGTGTGTACTGTATGTCACTGAAAAACAACAGAGAAAACACACACACATGTATAGTTGGTTATAGTATAATGAATAATGTAAGAAGTGCTCTGTGGAATCATTGGTGTTTGTGCAGAGAGTCTGGTGCTTAATTCAACAATCCACAACCTGAACAACCCACGAAGATGATGTTTCACACATTTTAAACCTTTGAATCAGATTTTGAAGTGGTCACATGTGTGCTATGGAACACATCAAACCTTGATACAAAGCTTCACTGAAAACAGATCCATTTTTTGGACACAAGCCTCTGAGCTTCGGTGTCGTGAGTACTCTACAACTCTCTCACTCTATAACATCAGTGAGGACGAGTCCTCTAACAGCAGCCAGACTGCATCATCCCAGTCAACAAGTGTCAATGAGCAGCCGCTGCCTGTTAAATGGCTGATATCACTACATGACTTCACCTGCGTGAATATAAAATCATGTGTATAAATAAATAGATAAAAATAAAGGAATAATAAAACAGCAGTGCTTACCTGACAAACCGCTGCCGGAGTTTAGAACGGCGTTTACAACACGTCAAACGATGGCGGGAATGAGAAGAAATGTGACCCTTTTGGCTTTTGATAGCAGAACAGCAGTAGCTTCAGTGATCTGTGTGTGTGTGTGTGTGTGTGTGTGCGTGTGTGTGTGTGTGTGTGCGTGGTTACTGACCTCTTTGGGAGTCAGAGAAGTGGCCTCCTTGCCGATGGTCTGCAGCGCCACGTGGAGCTGGCCCTCTAGGATCAGTTGTTTGTTGTCCTCCACCACATAGGCCTGTACAGACCCACAAATCACACACTGTGAACTCAGCACTCACTGTATTGGAGCTTCATTAAAATGTGACATTAGCTACAGGAGCCTTTGTATCTGTAATGTCACACCCTGCTGACAGGACTTTCATAGTGTCTTTTTTCCACTGGCTGAAAATTGAATGAAAGATTTGACTCAGTGGATAAATTCTTCACTGATAATACACATCGTCTTCAAGTGTCAACCACCACCTCTGATGGCTGATGACCCACATATGAAGAGAATGATAAATAACAGGGTGTTGGCCTGACATTGCTCCTTGACAGACTCAGAACATGTAGTTCATGTTGATGTAACAGCGTTAGGACACTCAACACGTGCCAGTGCTGATTCTGAAAAGAGGATGATCGTCATTTAAGCTGCTGTGAGCATCTAAAACATCCACCTGTTATTTACTGAGACAATAAAACTTCAGTCACTGAATCATCCTCTGTGCTTTGTTGTTGAGTTGATCATCTGGCTCCACTCAGCCTGAAACATGTCACGGAGCTGGTTCTCATCGACTGTGTTCATGTACCTTCCAGATGACAATGATGTTGAGGTCCAGCTCGTTACACTTCTTCACAATGTTGTTGAGGTCGGACGCTCGGTCCTCAGAGGGGACAGAGCTCTGATTCTTGCTGCTGGATGATGTCCTGGATGCCGCCACATCTGTTCGCTGAGACTCTGAGGTCCGGCAGCAGCGGAAGAAGAAATCTCCACAGGGTGTGGAGGAGCTGATGATCTGCAGCACCACAGAGGAGGAGGTGAGGGGGAGGAGGAGGAGAGTGAAGGTTACAGCCATGTTACGCTTTTCATCATCCTTTCATTTCTGTTTCCCCTACATGCTCACATGTTGCCATGGCAACCTTTACTATGTGGATTTGTTATTGTGTGGCACCTTAACTGCATTAGCATCTAACAGTCACACGCACCATCCGTGGGTCTCAGTACAATTATGGTTTTTTAATCAGTGACTTTGTATTTTGTGCAACTACAATCAATATTTTATATCAACAATAGAGAGAGTCTTCATGTCTGTACAGTGTCTTTCAGCTCATTGTTCAGGTTTTCCACCTGCAGCTTTAATGTTTAGCTTAACTCTCACTTTTCTACGGTGGCCCTGAAAGCTCAACTCACTGCAGCTTAAAAACACGTGCTGCAAAGACTCACTCACTCACAAAGTGTTTCCAGGGGACACAAAAATGTGACACATTGTTGTTCAATGTCTTTACCTTCAAAAGTCACAAATCACTAAACAAAAACTGTGTCCCAGCAGGTTCACAGCAGGAAACACTTCAGTTGTGTTGTGAGTATTTGCAGCATGTGTGTTTCTCAGTCTGATGAAGATGTTTTCTGGATTTGTTTGTGTTTTGTCTTTTTACATATGTTTTCTTGAGCTCCAGTGTGTTGAGCTCTCAGGGCCACTGTCCTTTTCTCCTGCTGCTGCAGTATTTAGCTGCTAAAGAGACATTTCCCTCAGGAGTTAAAATGAGAGTGAAGGTTGGACTTTGATTCATCAGGTACATAAACATGGCTCCAAATGAAGGCTAATGTTGCTCTGTGACATCTGTTTGCTAACAACAGTGTTTTCCTAATGATGTGTTTCCACTAACAATCAGTTACTTCAGGTTTAAATGCTTTGCACAGTACATCACATATTAATGGGTTAACTGTAGCTTTGAGGAAGTATCAAACACCAGAGGTCTCCACAGAGAGTGGAATCACACATACTCTCATCACTGAGCTCCAAACGGTCTGAGGACAAATTAACTGTGACCAATTATTACAACATACATCTGACACATTAAACTGACAACATCATCTTGGAAGTTGTGCGCTGCTACCAACTCTTCTTACTCTCATATCAACGTGAGCGTGAAACGTACCCGTTCAGTTCCCAGATTCAGGTCTGCAAACGTGTATTTCTCCATGGCGCCCGAGGTAGCTGGAACAGACAAAACAGTCAAATCAGTGCTGACAGAAACCTGTAACTCTGATCAGAGCAGACTGATGGGGGTTGTGTTTTCCAGGTGTGAAGTACCTTGTTGGGGCTTGCATCGTGTGGCCCTGAAACACAGCTTGGCTCTTTCTCTGCTGGTGAGTTTACAGTCTGGAGGAGGAGACGGAGAGCAGCAGTGACTGATACTGAGAACATCACATATGAACTGTTCAGACAGGCTGATGTCACGGCTGTGGTGAATGCAGCAGTGACACTAGAGTGACCAACAGCAACATGACAGATTACCACAGCTCCACCATGACTCTGGAGCTCCTTGAACTGTTGAGTCGATGCCAAAATTATGAAAACATCATGGTACTTGTTCTTCTACAACCAAAGGTACTGCAGGTACTGTAGATGTCGTAGTATGGAGACGTGATTCTTCCAGGACTGATGAGAACAGTTTAACAACACTGCAAGTGTCTGATATCAAACTCAGAGAGAGGAAGAAAGTGCACAGTCAACAATAACAACAACACATATGAAGCAACAAGTGCAGGTGAAGCAACAGGTCTGCAGCGGCTTGTGGAAAAAAAACCCAACTGTGTCAGAACATGAAGGAAGAAAAGTGGAAAACAACAATAAAATAATAAACAAATAATAAAAACAGAGACAGTTTAAATTCAGCACTGACTGAAGGTCCTTGACCACTTGGCTGTTTTTTTTACACAACACAGGATCAAAGGACATAGATCAGACACACCTTTATCTCTGGCTGGGTTGATGCACTTGTGGAGCCGCCAGTGTTGGCTGCTGCTGGACACCTGGACGATGTGGAACTCACGCACACCGGACTCACTCTGAGAGAAGAGAGGAGGCACAGTAAAACAAAGTTAGTTCAACTTGACACAAAAAAGAAGCAGTGTGTGTGTGTGTGTGTGTGTGTGTGTGTGTGTATCTCACAGTGTTGATGTTCTCCACATCAATGAAGACCAGCGTCCCACCGCTGCCTTTGTCTTCCAGACTGTGGTGTGGAGGGACGCTGCTGCGGGAGGCTGACGCCTGCACACTCAGAGAGCGACTGGCACAGATGAACACTGTGTGTCGTAACACGCGATGACTTCACATGAGGAGGGAGGAAGGAGGAGATGATGGAGTTAGGTTGTCTACACATGATCAACAGCTCTCAGCCATTACACCACTAATACTAATACAAATACTTTATAATACAACTGTTACAGTAAATTTATAAAGACAAAATATCTCTAAATTGGATTAATACTATATGTCCTTATATTAGTCATGATCTGATTGGACATGTTAACAAACAGAGTTTTTTTCTTTCTAAATTATTTTGAGCAATGACTGTTTTTGCCTTTATTTTATAATCAAAACAGGAAACATAGCAGGAGAGATGGTATGAGACGCTCACATGGACCCTCCATCCAACCTCGCAGGATTTGGTTTCTCTAAGTGTTTACCTGCAATCTGCTATATTTTTTATTTGATCACTCAGAAAACAGTCAGCCAATCAGGAGAGAGTTCACTTCATACACTGACTGACCAGCTGTGTGTAGATTTGAATTTCTCTCTCTAACTTTCTTTTCTCATTTGTTGCACAACTACACCTTCCCAGTGCAGCAATATGAGTGTCTCACAGGAGAGACTGTCTGAGAATGTGTATGTTATTTACACGATCTTAACAAGCACAATTATACAAACTGAATGTGAGGACTGGACTTGTTGAAATGTTAGGTATCATCTCTGGGATGTAGGATTGAGGCCCTGGTGTGGTGATGTGAGGATTATAGATGGACCTGATGTCTCTCTGTCATTGCTGGTGCTCTCAGATTCTCAAGTCCTCTCTCCCTTTATTGACTAGTTAAGAAGCAAACTTCAGAAGTTTGTTTTTAATGTGCACATACATCACCACAAATGTTTGAACCTCATCCTAACTGACACTGATGTCACCCAGTGCTGTTCAGAGTGAATGAGCCTCCACACAGCCTGGAAAGCTCCTGCAGCTGAAATCTATGTATGACTGATAAACTGATAATTCTACTGAGACTAGTTTTGGTCTGAAATTTTGCTCTTATAATGTGAATGTATCTGTGTAATGGATGATCAGGTACAGAGATAAAGATTTACTGTGGCTTAAACATGCTCCATGTCGATCATATTTATTCATCATATGAGCTTTTCTTTGTGAAACAAGCTGCTCAGTGGTTTGTTTCTACAAAACTTGAAGCTGATTCCACTTCAGTCTTTACCTGATTTTGTTTCCTTTCTCTGCACTCTCGTAGTAGAACAGGAAGTTGATTTCATGGACTCCCTCCTGGTCTGGTCCTCTGAGCCACAGAGGCAGCTGGGTGGACTCCCCGGGCTGCAGTGTGTCTCCCTCAATTGGGATCTCCATCACACTGGACAGTTGGCTGAAATCCTCAGCTGAGACCAGCATCTCAGACGCCACTGAGCCTGGCTGGGGGGTCATGGCCAAAGTTTTATAGGCCGAGCAGTTTTCAGCCGAGTTTGGGCTGAGCGGCGTGACTGGTGTTGTGGCCTGGCTGCCAAAGGTGAAGAAGTCGGGGTGTGTGGACGCCACCCGCAGGCCGCACAACGCAACACTGCTGACGTTACAGAATTCAACGTAGGCCTTCCTGATCTCACCACACAGCAGAGCAGTGGGAAACTGCAGGAAGAAGACCTGACACACACACACACACACACACACACACACACACACACACACACACACACACACACACACACACACACACACACACACACACACACAAACACACACACACAGAGAGATAAACAGGCAGCAGTGGAAGAACTGTGTATCTGTGTATTTTGTTTTTTGGTGCCACAGAAGAGTTTGTGACAAATCCAGAGAATCTACATGTCACTGAAAACAGTTGCATGCTGGGAATGACTGAATTCTGCTTTTTGGGTAAAATGTGGTGAAAACACTTTCCACATTCCACTTTTGTATTTATTTAATTTATTTATTTACTTATTTAGTTGTTCTTGTTTTTTATTGCTTCTTATTTTTACTGTTTCCATTTATCATGGCGCTGTTTTTGAAAGAATCCTTACTTTACTTTTAGTGCCTGAACCTTTTGTACTGTAAATACTTGGGAATCAGTTATCAGTGTGTTACAGTCTAATCCCACTGCTGAACGCCTATAAGAGGTAGCATCAGGGTGGCCTCAGTCTTTAGACTGGACACACTCTGTTAGCACTGGGTGGAGTCGTGTCTCTAAAGTCAGTGAGTCAGTGGTACCTCCATCAGGGGCATGGATGGTGTTATGATGGGATCCAGGCGTCGGTCAGGACCGTGTCGAACCAGCATCTTGTCCTCTTTGGTCTGGTTGAGTCGTGGGCCCCGGATCTTCAGGTCCTGCTTTCCACGAACCACCATCATCACCTGCTGGCCTGAAGGCGGGAAGAAATCCACAATGTGTGTTTGTGCGGCAGCAAGAGACAAACCACCTGAATGATCTGTCAACAGAGCTTTTTATTTTCTGTCTTAAATGTTTTCTCAAAAACCAGAAACAAAAGAAAGATTAAAAAAAAAAAAAGAACAGAAAATGTAAATACGATACAATTCAGCCACTTTTAGAGCAGATCATTCAAATTTTTTTCATTCATTCATTCAGGCTCTGAGCTTCAGCACATTCAATAAAATAAAATTTAATAAAATTAAAAATAAAATAAAGGTAACTACATTAAAGTATCCATTTATCCACGTGTCCAGGTCCATCTGAACCCTCAGACTCACACACAGGTCTCTGTAGATGTGGACCTGCTCAGACTGAGAGTTGGCTGTTTGGGATTTACCGTCAGTGCTGGGAACCGTCTCTCCAGAGGAGGCTTCAGCCAGGTTGTAGACCACACCGACAATGTTCAGCTGTCCGGTTCGGTGTGGCAGCAGCCTGAGTCGAGCCTGAGGTCAAAGGTCACGCTGAGTGTTAGTGGTATGGCCAATTTAGATTTTTGTCCAGCCTCTCATGAGCCACAGAAGGTACAGTTTCAATTATTTCTATTGAAGATGTAAAAGATAAAAAATAAAATAATATATAAAATAAAATTTCAATCTTTTAATTTTTTATATTTTAATGGTCTTTGTGCATTTTTATGGCCATGGCCAGGTTACACATGTAACCTGTAACATTTGTGAATGAATATTTATGAAGTATGTAGTTGATCTACCTGAAATGTTCATTTTATATTAACTTTTGTACTCAGTGTGAAAACTTATATATTTCTGTTGAGGTGATTGGTTGCCAGTTTACAGCCACTGCTGGTGCCTCCTTTTTATTGAAAACCATTTGTCTGATAATGGTTTAGGTTTTTGAGCATCTGCAGCTTATTTATCAAGATGAATGAGTGCATGCACGCGCACGCGCACGCGCGCACACACACACACACACACACACACACACACACACACACACACACACACACACACACAGGTTTACACTTAACTTCCTGAACATCATGGACACAAGAAATCTGATTTTCTCTTCAGGGTTAGGGGTTTGAGAAATCTGGGATTTCCCCTGCTAAGTGTCTTTGTTGGTGTACATGTATATTTGTTTGGCGTGAAGGTTAAACAACAATGTCCCCTGTCTCACCCCAACCACCCGATCTGTGTCTGAGGCGAAGTGGAATAAAGACACAGCTTTCCCACCTTAAACAGACTGTAATCACAAATCTGACTTGATTCTTGGAAAAAGTGACAGCCCTGGTGGTGAGAGTCAAAAAGTTTCAGACACTCACAGCGAAGTGTTGCCTTGATGCTTGATCAGGCTGATGTTCCCTGATCCACTTGAATTAATAAACGCAGAAGACAAGTTTGTTGATCTACGTTCATACTATTCCACACTCTCATTACAAACACAGTCAGAGCTCATCAACACACTGCACTGACCCCCCACTGACCGTCAAACACTCCACAGTTCACCCTCACAGAGTCGTGTGAGCACCTTACCATTTTGGTCTCCTCTGGACCCATATGAAAATCAAGGATGGTCTCCGTGGTGACAACGTCATCTTTCTGAGTCATCTGCAACAGAAAGAGGTCAAAACAAAAATCTTAGTTTTTATTGCATGTCTCCGTGAAACTGAATAAAAATCACAATAATCTAAGAAGAAATGTGCGCAGGTCGCCCACCTCTCGAGCCAGGGTCTCCTCATTGGTGATGGTCTCTCCTGACAACTCCTCAGTTGTCTTCTCCTTCGATGGGGACACAGCATCGGCGGTGAACCTCCAGAGGAGTGAGAGGTTGGACAGAGCCAAAGAAACCTTCAGAGGGTTCCTGAACGTCACCTCCACTATGATTGGCTCTGCAGGGACAGGGGCGGAAAGAGGGTGGAGCAGTGACAGGATGGCTCATATGAGTCTCTGTACTCTGAGAACAGAGGGGCGACCTGGTCTAGTCTCATGGTCAAGGTGCAGACCACATAACCACATCCTCTGTTTCATATCATACCCCTCTCTCCTGTCTGTGTCTCTACTGCTGCTATCAGACAAAAAAAAAAAAACTTAACTATGGTCATTCCCGATTGGCTGTCAAGTGTCCATCACATCTGTATGTCAGAACACCTCGTACTCAGGTGTAGACTAAGACTAAGTATTAGTCTGGGGTTCCACTGTGTCTGCTGAGGAGCTCTTACCCTCCACCACAGCAAGGGGGTGGCGCAGGTTGTCTGTCTGGCTGTTCAGGCAGCACTGGGTGGGCTGGAAGTTCACTGGGACAATCCCTCGGTTGGCAGCAGCCACAAGCTGCTCCTCTAGGTGGCACCACATGGTCGCCAAATCCTGGTCATACTCCTGGTCCAGGGACACATGAGTGGCCGCCTGTTTCTCTCCTGAACATAACAGATGATTAGAAAGAGTCACAGACTGATGTTAGTGGTTCAATATAATGACACATAATGTTTCCTCTGTCCTGCTCACACATCCACACCTCAGAGCCTCAGTGGTTAACATATCACTGTTCATAAATAAGATCAGGCGTCACCAGTATCATATGGTGCACTTTTGTTTTGAAAACCAAGTTATATTTAAGACTTTTTAATTCCACATACAACAAGTGAAGAAAAATAATTTCTGATGATATAATGAATTAAATTAATGTGACCTGGACCTGGATTAGGTGCAGGGAATCAAGGCCTGGATTAACCAGTTTAAATTTATTTGAGTTTTTCTGAAATCCACAGACAGTATCTTTCAAGCTCCTGCAGCGGTGACGCCACTAAAAACAGTCTCAACTTCAGGTGACAGCTCGCTATCAGACACGAAAGCTACTTTCCAGTGTAACTAGAGAGTAGTTTTTCTAACCTTCCAAGGAAGTTATGTTTTTACCCATGTGTTGGTTTGTTTGTATGGATCAGGGAAGAGCCCACTAGATTTTGGTGCAGATCCAGAGGCACTACATTATGAGACGGGGCGTTTTCAACACTCTGGTTAAAATCTCAGGAAATAATGTAAAGAATCTGACATGTTTATGGTGTTAATCTGTGTGTTTGTACAGTTTGGTGCAGATCCAGATTAAAGTCTGATAATACTCAGTTAATGATCTGGATCTAGTGGAAGAAAATGCAGAATCTGCATTAGAGAGAGAGAGATAGAGACAGACACAGATAAACATAAAGGGGAGCATGGCGTAGAGTGTGTGTGTGTGTGTGTGTGTGTGTGTGTGTGTGTGTGTGTGTGTGTACGTACTTGTACTTGCTACATAGTAAGGACTGAAAAGAGTATTTTACTAACAGAGTGAGGACATTTTGGGAAAGTGAGGACATTTTGGCCGGTCCTCACTTTTTGAGACACCTTCAAATCACATGTTGAGGGTTAAGACTTGGTTTTAGAGTTATGGTTAGAATTAGGTTATGGTTAGGGTCAGGGTCAGGGTTAGGGTTAGGCACTCAGTTGTGATGGTTAAGGTTAGGGTAAGGGGCTAGGGAATGCATGTGCGTGTGTGTGTGTGTTACCTTCTGCAAGGCGGCGTTCATGTCCAAAGTAAACTCTTGTGGCTGAGCTGTGGATGCAGGGCAGAGGCAGCTGGGGGAGGCTGACATCATTTCCCCCCATCACACTCTGAAAGACACAAACACACAAACACAATTTGTTAACTTGTGTGTCAACTTGGTTTTTTGCTTTTGAGCCTATTTTAATCGCTCTAGTGCTATACAATAAATACATTCTTAAATTTGATATGATTATATATTTTTTTATTATTGCCAACCAATTATTTTAGTTTTAACTTTGTTTCCCTGTTAAATCTAATCACTGAGCTGTTCTGTGCACTTCCTCAGATTGTATATGATCACAGTCACTTGGTGATGGTGTAAATCTGTGTGTGGTCCATATAATCCTCTCCTCCACCTGGGTGCAGATCCAGATAATAATAATTATTATTAGTTTATTAACAGTGCATATGGTACTAGCAGCGTTTAGGATACAGCTGTAGAGCTGTATGAACTCTATGATGCTGAGGTCTCAGACTACTTCCTGTTTCCTTTTGTTTTATTCGAAGAGCTTGACAGACGCGTGTAGGACTGTTTGTTTTTATGGTTCAGCTGTTTTGCTGTCTTCTTTATTCTGATGCATGTAGATGTGCAGCAGATGAGTGATTACTGACTGACACAAAGGGCGCTCTATCTTACACCCGGGGCAAAGCGCAAAGTAGTTCGTTTCAGACCAACACAGTTTCCATTTTCCCTCCAGCACCCACATTGTTTAAAGAGCAAACACACTTTTGCCTATCTGTGCACCCATGGGTGTGTTGGTTTTACAATGAGGAGTGGTCAGGTACATTGTTGGCACCTTGCTATCTTGATCAACAAAAACCTGGTCTGAAGTCAGTGTTTCAGTATTTCACTGTTAATCTAAGGGAATTTTATCAAGACAGTAATGTGTGTCTACATAGATAGGTGCACAAGGGGTGCACATACCACAGTGCCACAGTGTTTCCCATTCATCACCTGGACAACATTTGTCCTCCACAGTTTTATATTGAAGAGAAAATGTATTTAAATGTCTCATCATAAACATAAAACACGTTTAATGTTGTGATTTGTGTTGTTACTTCTCTGTAGAACTGCGTGCAGCACAATGATTCACTCAGCCCATCCTTCCCACTCAGGACACACAGAGCTGCAGAGTATGTGTGTCAGGACTGGACTCAGTCACAACATGTGATCAACTCTCCACAAACAGAATCTAACTGTGTGTGAACTGCACTTTTATAATGACAGTCCACTGATGTGTAAGTGCATCCCAAAAATTCTCCCCAGATTCATTAAGAGACTAAGTTCAACCCTTCTGGACCATGCACCTGGAGCAGCAACAGTTTTTTCAATCCTTCAAGTAACAAAGGTGACATGGACATGCCCTAAACATGCCCTAATTTAAAATCCTCCTCCTCACCTACAAAGCCATTAATGGTCACGCACCATCGTACCTTGGAGAGCTTATAGTTCCCTATTTTCCCAATAGGACACTTCACTCTCTAAATGCAGGTCAACTTGTGGTTCCCAGAGTTTGTAAGAGTAGAATGGGGGGCAGAGCCTTCAGCTATCAGGCTCCTCTCCTGTGGAACCAGCTCCCAGTGTGGGTTCGGGAGGCAGACACCCTCTCTACCTTTAAGATCAGGCTTAAAACTGTCTTGTTTAGTAAAGCTTATAGTTAGGGCTGGCTCGGGTATGTCCTGACCCATCCCTTAGCTATGCTGCTATAGAGCTAGACTGCTGGGGGATTCCCATGATTCACTGGGCGCTCTCTCTCTATTTCTGTCTCTCTCCCCCTCTCTCTCTCGATGACTTCATGCCATTAACTTTGTATTTTTTCTCTCCCGTAGTTTGTGCTTCTCCTCTCTCTCCCTCTCTCTGTCCTCATTCTGCAGGTATCTCTGCCTCTGGAGCAGCAGGATCCAGATCCACTACTACTCATCTTTACTATTAACCACTGTTATCTGTCATTATTATTGATAACACCATTACCTACACAGCTGTTCCTGGTCTCTCTCTCTCTCTCTTCTCTCCCCTCTCCTCCCCCTCCCCCTCTTTCTATCTTCTCCTAAACCCAACCGGTCGAGGCAGACGGCCGCCCACCCTGAGCCTGGTTCTGTTGGAGGTTTCTTCCTGTTAAAAGGGAGTTTTTCCTCCCCCCTGTCGCCAAGCGCTTGCTCTTTGTGGGAACTGTTGGGTTTTTCTCTGTAACAAAGTAAGGTCTTGACCTTACCCTGTAAAGTGCCTTGAGATAATGTATATTATGATTTGGCGCTATACAAATAAAATTTAATTGAATTGAACAGAACACACGTGCACCACACGCTTCAGACTGTGTGCTCTGGACTGTTATAGAGCTCACATTGTGTGTCCTGTGATGATCAGTAATGAGTGATGACAGTTACAAACTGTAGTGACCTTATAAACATAGAGGTACTCTCTGAGGAAGGCGCCCTGTTGTGTGGCCGTCTGTCTGCTGTCGTTGGTCAGGATCTGTCTGAAGGCTACGACGGCGTTCTCTGATTGGCGAAGTGTGAAGGACTGACGGCCGATCGTGAAGTTGATGTGGTCCTCTGCCAAAGCCCAGCCCCTCTCCTTGTACACCTGCATGGCTTGGCAGTAACAGCGCAGTGCGTGTCTCCTCTACATGAAGAGACAGCAGAGGACAAGAGGCAGGAGAGAGGAGGTGGTGAGAGACAGAGCAGAAGATACAGAGGAGGAGTGTGAGAGAAAGTTTATCATGACTCAGGTTTCATGATGGATCACTGAACCCACAGCTCTCACCATATTTTGTCTTCTTCACCTTCCAGCTAAAATAAGTCTGAGCTGACCTGAGTGTTCCTGGTTCACAGAGCATCTTCTCTAACTACAGCAGCACAACTGAATTCAACATCCACATGCACACGGCTACACCGACATCCCTCTCTCTCAGCTGACAAAAAAAACTGACCGAAGAAAACCAGACTCCAGCTCTCACACTGGGGTGAACCATGTTTCTCACAGGGGTGTCACTGACTCCCACCTGCAACAGGTGCATAATGTCACATTTATAACAATCACAGTACAATAAGACATAACAACTCTGTAACCATAACAAATGAACTTGATCACAAAATGTAAAAATCATTTTACCTGTCAACCATCATCACAAAGGAAACATCTGTAAAAACTGTTGACAGGACGCCTCCGACTCTAGTCAAGATCAGTATTAACTCTATCATGATTTTTAATTCATGGAGGGTTTATATTTGTATAATGTTCCATGAGTCTAGAAAAGTGGGCTCTATTTTCATATTAAGTCTGTAAGCAGAGTGGGGTCAGCAGGTCAAACCTAAATGCACATGTGCAGTAATGTGCACGGTGAGAATGGAAGGCACGAACAAGAAAAGATAATAATAAACTCAAAAATTCAGGATTGAATCAATAATTCAAACTTAAACAGTTCTTCTCTGTTGACGGCACTGTAACAAAATATAATGCTCAACACAAACAAACCCGGTACGGTGAGTGCTGCAGATCAGGGCTGAACAATTCATTGAAATATTATGGAAATCACAGTGCAATATCCAAATCACAGGATCTGGAATTTTTTGATAAAGGTAAAATGTGTCACAACAACAAACCAAAAATCAAGTGTTGTGGTGCCAGAGAGACACCATGGCCTATAGACCGTGTTCTTCAGACGTAAAGGAACATGGTATGAGTTTTTTTTGCACATCTACAACAGATTAAAGATGAACTTTGGCTAAAATTAACAAAAAACAAACCTGGTTGTAAGAATTAAAAGCTGTAAGTGGGGACAAATGGAGGGTCATCACCTAGTTTGTCAGACAGACACATCACCTGACTAACAGGTATAAACTCATTCAGGGCTCCAGATACAGACCCTGGCTTCAGTGTTAGGTCAGACCACACAGATGAGTGACAGTTGAAAGGCTCACCTGTCCTGCTTTGCTGAAACGATGACCAGCCAGGATCATGTGGAAGGCGAACTTTCGCACCATGGGGTTACGCATATTAATGAAGCAGTGGGCGGCCTGTTCCAACAGCAGAGCACTGCGCAGGTCAGAGTCCTGGACACAGAGTCAAAGAAAAGTCCACACAGATTAACCAGAGGAAATTATCCATAGGAATAATTCTCCTATGGATGAATGAATCCACTCAGACTCTCAGGCCTGGAGATTACAGCTGTAAAAAGATGAAGCAGCAGATTCCACAGTACGCCGCTCATTATTCCCCTTTCTCCATCTTGTGATGTGTGCAGGTAATTATTCCTTAGACAGTGACACAATGTTGTACGCTGCACTGTGGGATAATGTGTGTCTACAAATATAAATATAAAACTATAATGTGCACTGTCATAGAAAATGCATGTGACTACAGCAGCTGTAGCAGCTCCTTTTCTGCAGCTCCTGCAGATTACTTGCAGCTGCAGCAGCTCTCAGCTCATGCAGCCAGTTTGCTCTTGCAGAAGCTGGCAGGAGTAATTTTTGTTAAGCAGTTATCGTTTCTTTGCCTCCCTAATGGTGAAACTAAATGAAAATCAGTGGTCCTATTTGTGGTGTACAGAGTGTACTAATCAGGTCCAAATCAGGTTGCAGTCTGATGAAGCATTTAAAGGTTATAGCAGTTTGACTTCATTTGACCAAAAAGTACAGATGATATCTCAAATCTAAGATAGGTTCTGTCTTCACTTCATCTAAATATGATATGTACAAAGTTTGGTGAAACTTCAAAATGGAGGGAAATTTTAATGACAGTAATGGGTGGCGCCTATATCAATCTCTTCAGCATCATCCACTGAATCCAGACACCAAAACAAAAGGTTTTGTAATGTTTGTCAGCTGATCTTTCACCACATGGTGGTGCTATTGCTACCATTGTTATAAAGCTGAAGCACTGAAGTCTGGGGAATCTGTTCACCAAGTTTCAGTTTTGTAGCTTTTTTTTAGTTTTTGACATATTCAGGATGATTCATCATGTTTCATCATTTATCATTTCCCATAGAAAACTATTAAAAATAAAAATCATTAAAAATTCATATAAAACCAGCTGTTAAAGTCAAAGCGTACATCTCCTCAACATGCTGAACATTTTAGATTTGGTCCCATGTTTCTAACTTTAATCATGTAACTAGTAGCATGGTGAAAACATACAGAAGAAAACAGAATAATAAAGATGGAGGATCTCTATAGTTCTTCTTCGAACAACACAACAAAACTCCCGGTCTGCTACAAACAGCAATGGACTACAAAGTTAAAGTAAGTTTTCAAAATATGAATATATTTATCCCATAATCAAACACAGTTCATCACAGCTGTACCTGTGTATATGAGAATTAGTGCGTCATGTTTTCATGACAACAGAGTCACACACACAGCGTGGGTGTCCTCACCTCACTGGTCATCTTGATGAGCAGAGTTGCAGCCTCTGAGTATTTCCCCTGACTCTTGAGGATCTCAGCGCTGAGCAAAGCACATCGCTCAGCCAGCACCATGTTCCTGTGGAGGGCAATTCAATTCAATTCAATTCAATTCAATTTTATTTGTATAGCTCCAAATCATAATATACATTATCTCAAGGCACTTTACAGGGTAAGGTCGAGACCTTACTTTGTTATAGAGAAAAACCCAACAGATCCCACAAAGAGCAAGCGCTTGGCAACAGGGGGGGCTGTTCACATGTTGGACCACAGTCACACACTCTGACAACAACCACAGACACACTCTGTGAAGAGATGAGCTCCCTGACACAGGTGAGTCATGAGCCTTGTGTGTTATACTTTATTAAACATTTTATATTGTTGTATGTCCTCAAAATGTAAAGTCATGGTGGAGAGGGGTTTGCAAGCTTCATGAGAATTTGGACCAGGTTTGTCTCAAGCTCGCCTGATGGGGTCCACCGAGGTAAACTGGTCTCAGGTGAGGGGTCATACAGAGGTCAAAGTGCAGTTTCTGGCTGACTGACTGGGTCAGAAATATAAGACAGAACAAGGACAGTGATGACCACAGCTGAAGTTTTATTGAATTGTTTTAAAACTCTCAGGTGGGATTTATGAACTCAACACCCTGAGAATAACCACAGCTGTACTTGACAGTGTTTGAGTAGTGAGCAGTTATGATTCTCAGTGATGAGCACTGAACATACAAACCGGCAAATAGACTTTGTATCAAAGGCAACACAACAAGCTCCAAATATGTTCCTGGATAACTACTAAATGTAAATACATTTACACACAAAAAAAGATAAAAATATTGAAGATGAAGATAAAAATATTAAGCATCTAAACCTGTTTGGTGCACAAAGAACATTCAGTTTGAGTGTTGCTACTGGCAAACATCATCCAAAAAAAATAAAATAAAAATCACTTTAAACTGAAACAGCAGACAGAAAAAAACATACTTGCAGACATCTCTGTAGGTCTGTATTGCAGTGTCCATGTAGTGAGCTGGATACGGTCTGGCAGCTCCAGCCTGCAGGAAGGCCGACACTGCAGCCATTTCCTGCAGAAGACGAGAGGATGAGGAGAGAACATGTGGACAGATGTAGTCAAGAAATGAGGAGCAGAGTTAACATCAGGATTATGATTTAAAATGCAGGAGTTAAAGTGAGATTGTGTCACTTTTGAAAAAAGAACAAACTAATTCTTCTTCTTATGACTGAAAATGTTGAACAATAAAACTAATATCTGCTCAGAGTTCTGCTGTTACAGGTTTGCTTGTCTGGGGTGACCAGTGGTTTGTTATCTAATGTTAGATATTAATCGACTCAGTCAGTTCACTGACTCTATGACTCTGTTACACCACAGCTATTCAGCCAGAGTCACATAATCTAACTTCAGACCCCAGAGAAACACTGGCTGAACTGTGGATTAGTTTGTTTTAATTGTCTGATTTCTGCAGGAGCACTGATGCAGCTAAAATATTCATGAAGACAATGATTCCTGCCACACGTCACGTCCTGTCCGACAAGTTGGTAATACAACAACAAAACCATTTTCAAGAAACAATAAAAACAAGAAGTCGCAGGGAAACATTGTTATATTATGGAATTTGTTTGTATTGGTTGATTGTTGTCATGCTGTTGTTGATTTTGTGTCATTGGAGCTGTCTGTCTTGCCTCCGTGTAGTGCAGGCTCTGTTTGTATCTGTTTTTGTATTTTGCAGCTGCTGTTGGTTGTATTTTCTGTGCTTTTATTCTTAACCTTTGTTTCTTTAAACTGCCCACAGACTGCACATGAACTTTAGCTTTTCTGGCTAAAATAAAATCATAATAAGAAAGAATGGAAGGCATTTCCTCAGCAGTGGCACCTCCAGAAAATGTTCATGGGGGGGGCCAGATGTAGCCTCAGAAAATTTAGGGGTGGTACACCAAAACCAAAAACCATAACTGAATTTCAGGAATTCTATTATACTGCTGTAGGAAACTGTTCAGGCTACTGTGTATAACTATATCTACATCATCTGATGTACACAAAGTGATACTAGTACAGTGGACATTTAGAGTTCCACAACATATCCTGATTTAATTTATTAATCAAATTGAATTTTTGCTTAAATGAATTGTTATATATCTGGATATACACGTGTTAGGTGATTCAATGTTCTTCAAATAGACCAGTTGTCCTTTTCATTAAAAAGACAAATATACAGCTTTAATTTGAAGGATTATATTGATTGTAGAGAACAAAACATTTACTGTGAACAAGCCTGCTCAAGTTTAGAAACACCACACACCACAAAATGGCAAACAGTCCTCTGGCATCCTGCAGTGCAAGGGCCGCATCATCTAATACCGCTTTCACTTACACTCAGACAACGCAGGTGCATTCACTGACATTTCTCAGTGATATGAGCAACTTTAATTAAAATATTCAGTCTAAAGAAACACAAGCGTTCACAGTCTTGTGTTTCTTTAGACTGAGGCCACTTTTAAGGCTTCATGTCTTCTTCTGACTGACACATGCAGCTGTCGCACATGGTGCTGTGAGTTGATTTAAAATCCTTCAAGTGCAGAGCAGCAGCACTGAAGGGATCAACCTAGGGAATGAGGAGAGGTTGTGCTGCAGGTGATGAGCAGGAGATAAAGATGTGTATATTTAAACCTACAAGAGGCCAGAGTCTTTTGTGGTGCTATAGATTTGGTGATACAGTGACACCCGTGCTCTCTGTCACATCGTCACAGGGTTATAAACCAGCAGCTACCTCCAGAGTTGAAACATGAAGCATCAACAGAGAAGATCTAAACCTGCAGTTCCTCTAATGACCACGAGTCTGGCTCCAACAGTGAGTCAGTCCCCATCAACACATGGTCCTCATTAGGGCAGGTAGAAAGGTGGAAATGGGGGTGTGAGATCTCACCAGTGCCCCTGCAGCATATAGCATCGCCTGGTCTGACAGGAAGTCTTTTTTGGCAGTGTGGTAACAGCTGTAGGCCAGCTCGTAGTGCTGAACCAGGAAGCACAGGTCGGCCATCTTCCTGATCTGCAACTCTGGGGCTTCTGGGGGATATCTGACATCAGAAACATGAAACATCAAATCAGCAAAGTGAAGCAGTTACAGAGAATTCAGAAAGTTTTCAGAGCCCTTCACGTTTTCACACACTTGATTTCCCATAATGATACAGCCAAAACAGAAGTTCAGAAACGTTAGTGGTGTAGTGGTGCGGAGCTTACAGAAGGCCACACGTGCTCTTTGGTTCACTGATGCTCTTCTCTGGACCTTTGCCTCCACCAAACCACTTCTTGGTGGCAGTGAACAGAGACCGGCTCAGACCTTTCCTGGAGACCAGCTAGGGACAGAGAGCCAGATCATGAGTCTCAGCTGTCAGGCTGAATCTGCCTGAGCTGACTGTGCAACAGCTAGTGCTGCTCTCATAAGCCACTGTTTATTATCAGCTCCTAACAACTGAGCCTCAGGGTTCAACAGTCACAGGGTAAAACATTAAGTGCTATTTAAACAGCCACATGGTGGCATCACTGCTCCCAAACAACACCAAAAACTAAATTACCTAACTAAGGTTCATTCTGTCTTTAAGACACCCGGCTAAGAAACAGACAAAGAGACTAAAGTGAATTAAAACATTCAAGTGTAAAAATGTTGCATGTAATTTGCATATTTACTGAATCATACACAGTTGACCAGTCTAATACATCAGTGCTGTTATAACCCTCCTTCATGAAGGTTATAAGATTTTATTGAAACACTTTCACAGAGGTGTTTGTGGTGCTGTTGAACTGTTTTCAGTTCTATTGACATGTCAGTCTACTGTTTTCTCCACCTCATTTTTTTTTATTTATTGTGTATTTGCAGCACATGTGTTGTCAAATTGATGAATTTGTGTTTTGTCTGTGGTTTGAGCTCTCAGGGCTCAAACAGTTGAATCAACACCTCTGAATATCACAGTCATTAAAAGAAGCTGCAGTTGAAAATGACAATGGGGAAGTTGACCCAACAATCTTATGGGATGCCCTGAAGGCGGTGATTAGAGGGAGGCTGATTTCTCACACAGCATTTTTAAAGAGAGTCAGACTAGAAACATATCAGAAACAAATTGAGAAATTGAAAGAACTGGAACAGCAACACAAACAATCAAAAGATTCAGACATACTTAATCAGATTAAAGAAGTTAGGAAAAAAATAGATGATATATTGTTGGAAGAGGTGGTAAGGAAAGCAAGGTTTATAAAACAAACTTACTATGAGGGAGGATCTAAAGCCACTAAAGTGATGGCTAGACGCATAAGGAAACAACAAACAATAATGAATATACATAAAAGGGACCCTGCGACCAATAAAACTCTATATGAACCAGAAGAAATAGAAAAGGTATTTGAGAAATATTATTATAATTTATATTCACAACCTACTACTGTAGGTGAAGAACACTTGGAGATTCTAGACAACTTGGATTTGCCGAAAATAGGTGCAAAGCAGAATGCAATATTGACTTCAGAGATTACAGCAGAAGAGATTCAAGAGGCAATTAGTCGGGCAAAATCAGGGAAGTCACCAGGAGCTGATGGATTGGGAGCTTCCTTTTATAAAACATTCAAGGAAGAGTTAATCCCACTACTCCAGGGCTCATTTAATTATAGTCTCAGATCAGGCAAGATCCCTCCCTCATGGAAAGAAGCCATTATTTCTATTATTCCAAAGGAAGGTAAAGACAAAGAATACTGCTGCAACTACAGGCCCATATCGCTTTTAAATGTGGATTATACCTCAATTATAGCTAAGAGATTAGAGACATTTATGCAGGATTTGTTTGATGAAGACCAGACTGGTTTTATTAAAGAGAGACAAACACAAGATAACATAAGAAGGAGTTTACATGTTATAGAAAATATACAGAGCAAGGGGGAAAGTGCAGTCTTGGTAAGCATAGATGCTGAAAAGGCTTTTGAGAGCGTGAATTGGGTATTTCTGTATAAGGTATTGGAAAAATTTGGTTTTGATGAGGAATCTGTAAATTGTATTAAGTCGTTATATCAGGAACCTACTGCAAGGATTAAAATAAATGGTAGTCTGACAAAAAGTTTCAGTCTGGAAAGGGGGACAAGACAGGGGTGCAACCTCTCTCCGTGTTTGTTCGCGTTATTTATCGGACCATTAGCCCAAATGATTAGGCAGGAGGAAGAAATTAAAGGGGTGAAAATAGGAAGGAAGGAACATAAAATAGGATTATTTGCGGATGACATATTGATTTTTTTAAAGCAACCCAACGAAAGCTTCCCAAAACTCATTAGGTTACTAGAAAATTATGGAAAATTTTGTCAAAATTAATGTCACAAAAACACAGATCTTGTCAATAAACTACTACCCAGCCCAAGAGATAAAGGATACGTATAAACTCAGAAAGAGATGGTATCTATTCAGCAGCCATGTTGGAGAGCACGCGGCCACATGGATGCTGACCATACACATATATTCTGGTCCTGCCAAAAATTAAAAGGATACTGGGACAAAATATGGAGGGGTTTACAAAAAATAATAGGATATGGCATACCAAAAACATGTAAGATACTCTATTTGGGGAATTTAACACAAGATATAATACAAAAAGAGGATGAGTATCTTGTTAAAGTACTGCTGTCAGCCAGTAAAAAAACAATTACGAGAATGTGGTACAAGGTAGACCCACCGACTGAGGAGCAGTGGATATGCACTGTAGAAGAGATTTTTGTAATGGAGAAAATCGCTCATAAACTGAGACTACAAGAGACACAATTTGAGGATAAATGCGAAAAATGGACTGATTACAGAAGACGAGAAGAGGACACCACCATTGCCACTGAACAATAAGGACATTGATATAAGGATGAGTGTTTAACCATGTATGTATGATGTGCCCTGACACTGTAATTGTTGAAAGAAAAATTGAATAAAAAATAAGTTACAAAAAAAAAAAAGAAGCTGCAGTTGGACCAAGAGATTTGTTGTTATTGTTCTGTGTCTCTGATAATTGAACATGTTTCAGGAGAAGTTGTAACTGAACAAATTTTGAAGTTTGGAGTTTCAGTCCCGTTTATCACAATCAATCAAACAAGTTGCTGTAAATACATCAATTTCAATTCAATTCAATTTTATTTGTATAGCGCCAAATCATAATATACATTATCTCAAGGCACTTTACAGGGTCAGGTCAAGACCTTACTTTGTTACAGAATAAACCCAACAGTTCCCACAAAGAGCAAGCGCTTGGCGACAGGGGGGAGGAAAAACTCCCTTTTAACAGGAAGAAACCTCCAACAGAACCGGGCTCAGGGTGGGCGGCCGTCTGCCTCGACCGGTTGGGTTTAGGAGAAGATAGAAAGAGGGGGAGGGGGAGGAGAGGGGAGAGAAGAGAGAGAGAGAGAGACCAGGAACAGCTGTGTCGGTAATGCAAACATCAAGGGTCAAGACTCAGAGTTGTACCTGGTCGTTGAGCTGTCTGATGTTTTTCTCGATGTGTGGCAGGAGGCCTCTGAAGGTGAACTCTTGGATGAACTGTCTGATGTGGTCGTGGTCATTCAGGGTCAAACAGGCCCCGTGGCTCCCTGCTCCTCCCGCCGTGCTCTCTGGGTCTCTGGCTCCTTTCTTCAGGTCAGTGTTGACAGCACTGAGCATGTGCAGGCTCCCCTCGCCACTCTCTGCATCCAGCTGGAGAGGATGGCTCTCCAGGCTGTTGGAAACTGCGTCTGGTAGGAAACAGTGTTGAAACTAAGCTCACTCACAACACAGTGACCTTCAGTCTTCACTTGATTCATCTGAGCTTTCATTTGTCACAGAAACAAACTCAGAGCAGACGAATCAGAGGACTGGACACAAAACAAGATCATCAGTGTTGTTAAGAGCTACATGTTGCTATCATTAGCTGGCTAACTGTTAGCATCACTGTGGAGCGTATCACAGCAATGCTAGTATTTGTTGGCTCTTGTGTTCAGAGTAACTTTATTCAGTTGTGTTTCTCTTCTCAGAGGCCTCTTGCACTGGGCCCACTGACACCTTGCTGAGAACAGGACAGGAGGCCTGAGGGGAGGCTGATGAAGTGTTTGTCTTGCTGGTGGTCTAGTGCAACTGTAACGATGGTCTACAGAACCTTCAAGGAGCTGATGAGGTGACGGACCTTTCTCTGTGGAGTGAGGGCAGTCCACTTCAGCTGCACTGACACTGTTCTCAACAGTAGCGCTGTTCACAGCTACATCATCCAGCGTGTCCTGCAACAGAGGTCACAGTGTTAACACAATACACGTAACAGACTAAAGCTCTGCTGAGTCGTGTGCTGATGTGTTGAGTCCTGTTGTTACTGCTGCAACTAGGACCAACTGAGCACTGATGTTTGTTTGATCAATCGCTCCCTCCAAAAGATGAAGGTGGTTCTTCTGCATGTTGAATGTTATTCAGTATCAAAACACAAGTGGAAAACACACTGGCTTCAGAAAGCAACCAGACCCCTTCACGCTCTGCACACCTCATTGTGCTGAAAATGTGTTTTCTATATAAGGTGCCACAACTCACATTGCACTTGAAGACACAAACCAAGTCTGATTAGCTCTGTGTAGACCTCTGTAATAAAAATTGTGCTGAGGCTCAGGGTGTGAAGCCATTCCTCAACCATTCCCCAATCACAAACTGAGTCAGAACTGGTCAAAATTACAGAGGTCCTTGAAAAAAACCTGATCCAGAGAGCAGGACACCGACACTGGCACAACGGTTCACCTGTCAGCACAACAGTGAGCTGAAGCACACAGCCTGGACACCACTGGAGTCTGTCCTTGACTGGTCTGGCAAAAGCCCCGGATAAACTGCCCAAATCCAGCTAGTCCAGTAATCCAAGTGAGTGAGAACTAATGTTTGAACAATGTGGGAAACACATTGTTGTGGTAAAAATTTGCACCTCCCCTCACAACTGCAGAGTTTTTTTTTTCAACCTGCTGTCTAATATAAGTGAAGGAGTCTGAATCCTCTGATGCCACTGTAACGTTACAACACAGGCTGTGTACTGATTAAACTGCCCTTACTTGCCAGTGTATTATTATAAATGGAAAAAACTTTAAATTTCTGTCATCGTCTATTGTAATCACATTAAATAAATAATTAACTTTCTGGCTCACCATTGGTCCATTTCCTCCTCAGTCAGAGGCTTAATGTGGGTTTTGTTTTACATGGTTTTATTCCAGAGTTGAACTTTGTTTTGCTGCAGCTAATGACGCTGGGCCACACTCAGTCACCACATGTGGAGGAAGCTACAGTGCTTACCTGGTTTTGCAGATTATTCCTCTGCAGGTACTGACTCCAGGGGTCCGGGATCTGTTCATCTTCTGCAGCTGAGGAGGTACGAGAGTTCATTTTCAACAGATAGCAGCCCTGAGGACCGTACCTCTGTTTCATATCCTCGTACACCACATCTGCCCTGGAGAGGAAGCGGGAACAAGACCAACTCTTACTAAAACCAAACCACCAGAAAGAACCATGTATTTTGTAAATTCACCAACAGTAGTTCTGTTTAAAGAGAAAAAACACAGTTGACATTGTTGACTCTTCAGTGGTTTTTTTTAAATCCTGAGTTGAAATGAAGAACCTGTGCAACAAAACTACACTAGTAGTCAAGTAATTTATAATACTTTAACAGAGAAAAGATAACATGAAATATTTCAGTAATGACAGCCATTTACACCAAAACTAACCCCAGCAACACAACCTCAGATGGTTAATGGTGTTTTGTACAGTGCTACAACACAGATCTGCAAAAATCTACACAGGTGTATAGTGGAGCTTCTGTCAGTACCTCTGTTCATCGCCCTCGCTCATGTCATGCAGTAAAACGTAGTACTTGAGTGTGTTGGGGATAAACCACTTGGGGTTAGTGTATTCCCCGCTGTGCTGAATCCTGTGCTGCTCCTGGGAAAGCTTGAGGAACTGCTCCACAGGGACCGCCTCAGTGGAGGACACCACCAGCAGGCCTGTCACAACCAGGACGTCAAGGACACAACTCTGAACCACATGGATCCATCAGAGAAGAGCAGACACACTGAACCAGGAAGGTCTATGGGAGTAGAGGACTATACTACCACTACTACTACTAGTACTACTACTACTACTACTTATTATCAGTATTATCATTTTTATCCTCATCCTGGAACTACAGGAAATACTTCACTTTTTGCAATTGTTATTTCAATGGGCCTCCATGTCGCACAATAACAATGTTTGTGGCACTAGCAGCTTTTCATGTTTAGTAAAACTTTATTGTACGGCTGAACAAATTAACAACAAAATCTAACTGATAATCTATTTTTCTGACAAATACTGCAATTTCATCTGTAAATAATTTCTTTAAGGGTCCCATATTTTACTCTTCTTCTGTGTTTTATTTGAAGTGTTGAATTAAAAGTTCAAACTTCATTAATTGTACTTTTTGCTTTGCAATACTATGACTGTTATCATTAGACTGTTTTTGGAGTGTCATTAGACTGAAGTGATACTTGGTTGATCACATATTAAGCTGGCAGATAAAAACAAGCAGCAAAATCAGGTGCAAATATGTCATACTGTGACATTACGACCACGACCACTTACGAGACAGGAAGTGTACAGTATGTCCTGACGGCTGGTTTTAAGGCTCAGTTTCTGAATACAGGCTGTGTGCATTTCTCTGTGGACTGAGGCTTTCACAGTATAAATATAGAACCTAGACCTGCTTTATAATCAAAAACACATGGACATCCACCTTTATACACCATGGGACATTTAAAATAAACTTCACATCTGTGTTTGTGGCAAACCTAGCCTACATTTATTAGGACATTAAAGTAGTTCCTGATTAGAATAATTTCAATGATAACAACTACAGCTGCTTAGAAAACTACTGAGTGATAATGATAAACTGCTGGAAAGTCACATCTGAAAACTTTGATCATACTGTTGACAGCTCTGCACTTGAGCTGCCGAACTGAGTTTAGCTTTACAGGCTACAGAACGAGCTAATGTTAGCATACATACTGATAGCAGCTGCTTCACAGCCCAGAATCCCAAAGGTCCAGATCCAGAACTTTTTAAGACCCATTTTCTCAACCAGCTTCTCACTGAGAGCTGTACGGTTGAAGATGAACACACGATCATCTGCCAAGGTTTGAACAATTTTCATTTTTTCACAGGAGAGATTTATTATACATTTTTTCAGCTTTCCATGGTGATTTGAAGGTGGTAGGAAAAAGTGATGTCACATATTTCTGTGCACTGAACAGGACTAAGCAGCATTTGAAACCCTTATGATATTTGGGACCATCCGATTATTATAATTCAATGTTACAGATTGAATCTGTGAGGTGAATGAAATCACTGAACCGGGACATGAATCTAATCTTAAAAGTGACCTGACCAGAGCACGGTGACGCCACATGACCAGTGGTCAGCTTTGTCACTGTTTGAAGGATACAGGCGAGGTAGTGATTGAGGAACTCGTGGTCAGAGGCAGGCATCGTTTGCAGGAAGTTCTCCCTGTAGGCTTCGAACCAGGGCGTGGTTGCTTAAAAACACAAAGACAAAATGAGATCATCAGCCACTGTTTAACGCTTCATGTTTTTCCTGTCTACCTGAAGAACCACTGCTTTGTCTTTATGGTTTTGATACAGTGGGTCCAAAGGTCTGAAACTTGGTTTCAGGAAGTGGTCTCAGACTTTTGGACCCCAACCCATCTGAATGACACAGGCCCATTACTGCTATAATAGCTATGTCACATTTTCATCAACATAACACGAGGACACTGTTCTTCAGAGCTGTTGATGAAATGCAATTTCAAGGATTGTGTTGCAGCGATTAGGTTATCCAACAGCACCAGAAGAGCTGTCATTAGACACAACACTGCCTGCATCATATTTTAATATAGTATTATAATTTATTATATGTAGAGTATCGTTAAACCATCATCGTCATAACTATTAAACATCAGAAAAGGGATCAATTGATAATAATCAATTATTTGAGATGAAGCTCATAAATATGCCTTTCATTGACATTTTATGGACTGGTGAGTCCATAAAATGTCATAACAACCTAAACAATATTACGTTCAGTTTAGAAAACCAGATGAACACCAGGATCTGAGGTATTCATGAGGTCTGTACATTTTCTCACGGCAGACTCTTCTTTTATCTTTTTTAGTCTACCTGCAGGAAACGGTCATATACACATTTAATGTATACATGGTCTGTACATCTGGCCGCAGGTTGGCAGTCTCTATATAAACAGAAGAACCACCAACTACCTTACAAAAAAAAAGCAGAGATGCCCACAAGACATGGCAGCTACTGGAAACTAGAGGGGGAGGAGTGGGACGGGTGTGGAGCTGAGGGGACTGTGACTATCCACACGAGCCATGAGGTGAGGTGATACCTGTGCAGTGCTGGGAGGTGCTGACTTCCGACAGTGCGTCTCTCCAGGCACTGTACCATGGGATGCTAGCTTTAAGAGAGTGATCTGACAGGTGGAAGCAGAGAGCCAAGGTAATGTTAGTAACAAGCCATTTCCTTCAAGGTGTCCTCATTCAACACGAGACTTAACAGATGATCAAGAGAAAAACCAGGAAGGAGGAGCAGTGAGGTGTGAAACTGACTGTCACAGTCACATCAGCTGTTAGAGTGTAACTATGAGAAATGCTAATTGTGTCATTTTAATTTCCAGCAGTGAACAGACTGAAAAGTGTCAGTAATTCTCTAACAAATCCAGTTGTGTTTTACACAGTCCAGACTTTGTTCTTCAGGCTCTTAGCTTCAGAACAGATTTTATTTCAAATGTAATGAGCTTGAAGAACAAAACATGTCACTGAACAAATAATTCTGGTCTGGACTGTGTTAAAAAAAAAAAAAACCAGAACACCCATCTCTGCTTAGCTGTCTTGTGTTTCAGCACAGCAGTTGGTTGTTGATGGTTAATGAGGATAAGGTTGACCTGAGGAAGTTCTCATAACTTCAGCAGACTTCTCTGAACAAACTGCTGGATACCACAGCGTGAGGAGGGGTCTGACTCATCCTCTCTCATCCTCCCTCTTCTCATCATGGGGGACGCCTCATCAGTGATGATGGAGACCACAGATTTCAGTCTGATTCCTCTCTCCTCGTTAGGACCAGGTGTACTGTCAGTACTGGACTGGCCTTCAGAAAAATCCTTCCTCTGTGCACGCGGAGGTCTCACAACACTGAGAGCTGGGTATTATCACTTATATCAGCTGAGTCCACTGCTGGGCTGACGCCTGGTGCCCTATGGCAGCATCAAGCTGTAACTGGACGTCTTCTGCTAAAACTTCAGCTCCTCTAGGAGCAGTTTGAGCAGCTGCTCTCAGACTCCTTTCCTTCACACATCCCTGCTCTGTCAACAGCTTGTTTTGTTTCTCCAGAACCCACTGTGTCTTCAGCGAATGCTCTGGTGCAGGTGGTTGAGCTGTGACGGACTGGGAGAGGACTGGTGTGGACTTCAGAGTGTCTGTGTTCTGTTTTGTGATGGTGTTCAATGTTGACAATTTTTACAGCTGCCACAGACTTGAAACAGGTCAGACTCGCTGGCCTTGATGTGTTTGATGTACCGAGAGCAGCGTACCTACCTTAGTCGCCATGGTTACTATATTAACAGTCATGGCTTGGTTATGTTTAGGAAAAGATGGTGACTTGGGTTAAAATAAGTACTTCCTCAACATTATACGATCTTTGTTGTCATGGTTACAATAATAACAACGAACGGTCATGGATAATAGAAACAACATAAACTGCTACTGTCACATGGGAATCGAACACTGCTCTCCTGTGTCATATTCCTGTGTTTCACTCTGCAGATGCGGAGCTGACGACTGCACCTTCTACTTCTTTCAACTGTTTTTATCATTAACTTTCATTATATACAAAAAGTACAGAATTTCATATCATTGTCTTATCAGTAGAAAACAGAGCAAAGCAGGAAATTTTGCCTGGTCTTAAGTTAAACTAAACTCTTTGTTACATCTGGTCAATGACTTCACTGGATTAAAGTTAAAAAGTTTATATTTTACTATAAAAAGGTATTGCCATGTTTTACTTTATGAATCAAGTGTCAAGTATGAAAGTCATTAAGACTCATGAAAATAAAGACCTCAGTGGTCTTAGTGTGTTTCCCTCCATGTGTTAAGAGTTTTGACTGTGGACATACGGTCCACACCAGAAACATCTGGACAGTTACACAGGCTCTGAGCTTCAGCACCATCCATTTGAAATGAAAAAAAACAGGTAAGTGATCAAGTCTCAGCTTTAATATGAATTGTCAATACTCAGACGCAGACGCAGCCCCTTTAACTCACAGTAATTGGACACTTGGCTGTTTTTTGGGCCGCTGTGTGTTGTTTCAACATTAGTCCCTGCACATTGATGCTCACATGTGGCTCAGTGAGAGCTGAGATCTGACTTTGAGACTGAGGTGGAGCTGAGGGGACATGTGTTTGTCAGACAGTGCTTCTCCCCAGACAGGTGCAGTTTTACAAAGGTACTTAAACTGCAACTGGGACGAGGCACAAGCATAAGGTCATTGACTGACTGCAGTCTTACTCTGAAACATGTCCACTGATACATATCTGCGGATCTTTATAGGCAGATATACAGTGCACTCCCCTGATGTGGTGTATATACCATATACCTGCATATACAGACCATAACAGTGACATTAACTATCACATAGACTTGGTAAAAACCTAGTATGTGGCTGGATTGTACGCGAGTGTTAAACTGGGCGTTCGTGTGCTCACTCCTCGTCTCGGTCAAAGCTCAGTTATGACCTCATGCTACAGCACAGAGTCTCTCCTGTGCTGCGGACAGAACTGTCAGCTAGTGTTACCCAGTACAAAACCAATAGTTCCTGTGATTCAGTTCCCACAAACACCTGACACCAGAGCTGAGACTATCAGAGCAGCCAACGAAAAAGAGTCAAAGAGTCCCCCCCCCCCCCCCCCCCCCCCCCCCGATGATGTAATTGAAAACTGATCATGCCAAATCACTTTAAAAGAGAGATGGCCAATGGGAAAAGTCCAACACTCGGCTGGCTGACCAGTCACAGACACGGAGGCCCCGCTGCTGGAGTCCAGCCAGCAATTCATTCAGCCCAGTGCCTGTTGTAGAATTTGATTTTGTCAATAAAGGAGAAACTCTGTTTACGAGGCAATTATCATTAACTACAACATGTTTATTTTTCAGCTGCATAATGCAAATATCTCTGTATGCAGAGATCCCTTTAATAACTAAATGTGTGATTGTGTTATGTTTTCTGGTTAAAAAACGTAATTAACAAAGAATCCACCTTAAAAGTCCAGTATCAGTCCGGCTCTGGTCTTACCGCTGAAGTTGAGGTCGTAGTCTCCTGCCGTGATCACGTTGGTCACAGTGCCCTCCTGTGGCTGGCAGGACAACACCACTTCATTGAGCAGCCGGTGCTGGGCGGGGCTAAGTGCAGAAGACGTTGCATTTGGGCTCGTCACCATGTTGTTGACAGAAATACGAAGGTTCTTCACGACCTGCACCTGGTTGTTGGGGTCCCGGATGTGACCTAGAGAAGACAAGAACACCAGTGTTCAGTCGTCAGGGACAGTGAATCACTGCAGTGAATCACATTCAACTCTGAGAAACTGAAATTTCATAGACTAAACAATTAATCAATTAACAAAAAAAATCAATACATTAGCTATAATCAAAATAACCATTATTTAGGGTTAAGGCCTACGAGTGTCAATCACAGGATGATACCTTTCCCTGTTGCTCGTAGCATTAAAAGAGCCATGTTCTGAATAAACACCCTGGTCACTTCCACATTAAGTCATGGGGGCAGTCTTAATAGGTCACCAGTGATGACTTAGACATGGCACAGGTCTGTTGTTACTGAATAATGTAAAGACTGCAGCAGCACAGAAGAATCAATTGTTGGTGTCCCTCATCAGTATCATACCCCCAAACGTTTTCCTACAAAAACATAAGGAAGACACTGATGTTAGTTGTTCTTTCTCGTGAACGCTGACCTGAAGATTTATGTCATCTGTTCTGGTCATGACCCTGAACTCACAAATTTTGGCAAGATGTTAGTACATTTACAAATATTGATACATTTCCCTTCCTTATGAACATGTAGTTTGGTTTTTAACTAATTCCTCCATTAAATCTGATGAGTTTATATTAGTAATCTGATTGTATAAGTGGAAAACACACATTCATAAATCTAGCTTTTCCAATCACAGGTCATCATTTTCAGTCTTAGAAATTCATATCAGCATAATCGAACTATGTGGTCTAAAAGGACGTTTAAAATATATTCTATTAATTTATTAAGTATTTAGTTTAAAACTCTTGTCTTTATTTCATTATTATGTGTGATTGTTCAACAAAGTTTTAAAAATGTCCATTGACAGCCTGGACAGACTGAGATCTTTTGATTATTCACACTGATTAATTACAGTTGGCAACAGTTTAACATAATAGTGATTTATACCCCAAATAAATAATTGTCCATCACAATTCTTGCCCCCACTTGCTGCAGTTGTTTTCTATGCAGGCAGCTGGTTTGGAAAACAAGTGGCACTTTTTTCATTCAAATTCACACACCAGACTACACTACTGCTGAATGTCTAGTCCTGAACTTTTAAATCCAACACACCGTCCTGAGTGACTCTGGCGGTTATCACAGATAACTTTCTAATGACAGAATAAAAACTGATACTGAGGACACTGGCAGGAGCAGGTTTTATGGGGGACAGAAGGGAGGAGTCAACCCAGAGGCAGGTGGAAGTAAAACAATGTGCTCACTGAAGGTTACATAAAGCTGATGAATTATGAAATGAGGGAGTGATTTTAACTTATCATTATAGCAAATAAGGAACAATCTACCAATTCATATGCATGGTGTATCCTGTCAGTAGCAGAAAACAGGACTTGACCTGGAGATGATAAAAGTGTTTAAATCTAAATGCAAAACAATTATGAAGCTGAGAGGCACTAAAAGTTGTGTAACTCGACCAAACAGCTGCAGCAAGTCTCTCCAATGTACGCAGGCAGCAGGAAATCAAGAGTAATATCCACTGGCTAACAAACAAACACTAACTGTCTAACTCTGGTACAGGGGGGAATCTGGTGAGCCCAAAGTTCCTGCAGAAGTACAGTAGGTGTCAGGGCACAAAGTATGTACAAGAGCTAGGGGTGGGCGATCTGTCCAAAAGATCATACAACAATATTTGGGTAGAATCGCAATCAATGATCTGAATCATGAATATCTCCACAGATTTAGTTGAACTCATGTGGACACAAAGTCTGTCATTCAGCTCAAGGCTAAAGGCCCAATTCACAAATTTCTGCATTCTGTTTCTGCTCCGATTTTATTCTGAAAGTCCTGACTGGAATTTGTGGTTTATATCTTTCTGCAGGTCTGACGTTTCTTTCAAATATCTGTTTATTAGGCTAATGCTTGTGGTTCCCAAGGGGAAATGGGGCCCCTGATGCCCTGATTTCCCCTCATAGTGGCATATTTTATAATGACAACTATAAACCTCCTTGAACCTCCCATACAGACACTCTACAGTGCACTGCTGTTGCCCTAAAACCTCTGCATGTGAGGCGTTAAGGGAACATATGTAAGTTGTGGCATCTACTGATAGTTAGTTAGTAGTTAGATAGTTTGCCTGAGGCCCTCCAGAGTCTAGGATCGCCACTGTTCACTCCTGTCACCACCTGCACACTGACTGCGCCATAACAAGCACCACTGCTGTGAAAAGCAGCCCCTGTACATCTGACAATATTTTAATGATAAGTCTAACCTTAACCCAAGACATACCCTAACCAGTCATCACTCTCCATGTCTTCACCTGGACTTCAGGAGGTGCCTCTCACGGCAGGGGTGCTTATTATGAGAGAAGGTGGAAGAAGACGGGTGTATGTTACACTGGCAGAATATGCCAGTGTAAACTATATTTATGACGAACTCACAAAAATACTGGCGGTAAAGGTTGGTTCGTTTGTTGAGGCCGGCATTAGCACAGACTGAAGGCTGCCGGAAAATGTCCGTCTTCACTGCACCTTGCTGTCACCGTCCTGCTGTCGTCCACCTCCCCGTCCAGGCGCACTTCATCTCGGACCGAGCCTGTATCGTTACCCTTCATGTTTGGACAGCAACTAAAGCGCATTAGCCAATTAGCTTCTTACTGCTTCAGCTATTTGTTGTTCGGTCTGATACTCCAACACCAACAGTATTATTGACCGGCTGCCTGAAGGTTTTCCTACAGACCAGCTCGCTGGACGGTCAGGTGTCACTCGGCCCTCTCACATAAGAAGTCTGGGCTCGTATGTCCACCTGTCAACGTACAGCTGCTTAGTCACAGTCCGGTCGGCTAGCCGTTTGCTAGCGCGAAGCTAATGTCAACTATAACACACCTTAGGCTAAAGATGCTAGCTACCCCACTACAGCTATGAGACTGACAGTCGGTGGACACTGTGGGTGGGAAGCAGCTGTCCTTACCTTCGGACGTTAGCCTGCAGAAAGGCCTCAGCAGCTCAGCGAAATTCAGATTGTTCTTGCGAGTCACTCTCTCCGCTTCTTCACTACATAAGACGGCCACCATCGGGACGAACGAGTCCTGAACGAACTCCTGAACGGACTGAACACATTGGGCCATGGTGGACCAGCTAACAGTCAAAACCAGCTAATACGCAGAACTGAGTCGGTTGTCCTATAATTAAGGAACTCTGACTATTTCATTGCTGAAGACAAGCCCTCCTCTCTCTGCAGAAAACAGCCATGTTGAATTCGCCAACCCACTTCCTGTGTGGAGCTGAGACGGTCAGGTGACGCCTTGCTCCGAGGATGGACGAACACTTCCTTTTCCGTCCCGGTTGTTTGGAAACATAACGTCGATGTCATCTGGGGGGCAGCAGATTTAACAAACCCTGCACCCAACCCCGAACACTTACCCTGAACCACAAACCCTGCGAGTTGTAGGTTGATCAGAGTTTGTTCAATCAGCCATCATCAATAGAGCTCCGATACTCCGAATCACCATGGCAACGGATAAATAAAGAGCAGAGCCTCCATTTTAATGTAATGGAGCTGGAAGTATTACTGTGTGACATTAAAGCACATTTATCTCTCCAAACACAGCAGCTGCAGTGAAGGAGCTTTATTGATTATTTACAGTGTTTACTACAGTAATGTGAGGTAAACACTGAGTGACCACCTGACTGTTGACTTATCTACACTCAATCCCCCAGAATGCCAGAAGTGAAAACTGAATTTAGAAATATTCGCAAATTTGTTAAAAAGCAAGAACTGAAATATCACATTGACATCAGTATTGAGACCCTTTGCTATGTCACTCACATTGTAATGACGTTCCACACATGGTGCATCTGCATATACAGATCAGCAGGAATTAACTGAGCACGTCACATGGTTTGCACTGGAAACAGCAGACTGCCCATCCTCTGCTGGGTGTTAACACATCATATTCTCTTCCAGTCGAACGCTGACACATATGTACAGTACTCCTTAAAGTCAGGGCCTCTCTGCCTTTACACTATTGGCTTTAACAAACCACAAGATCGGCGTTTCATCTCTGTCTCACACTTTAATCCAACATCAGCAGCACTGTAGAAACTTTATTTACAATACAGTCAATACCATTTGGCAGATACCATGACTCAAGTATAAAAAAGCGATGACCATTTGCCAGTCAGACGAGCAAAAACCTGGTTTAACATCCAGGACCCAGTCAACGCAAACACTCGACACAGCACTGCTGAATACTGAAACACTACTTAATGTTTCCAGGTATAAAGGCAGGAATGTGGTGTTTTGTGTTTTGCTGGAGGCACACATTAAACAGCAAGTGTCCTGGATGATTATTTGATGTTGCGTAATATGCGCCGAGAATGACTGGTCTTCATGGCGGCCAGAGCAGCCTCCAGTGTGGAGATGAGGTGCAGCAGGGTGCTGGGGTCTGTCTGGAGGACCCTGACGCTGTGGTCGCTGCGGCTGTCGGGTCCTCTTGTTAGGAGCAGACGCATCGTCAGCATGGGAATGACCTGCTGACGGACTGACCGGCTCGCCAACTGGTGGGAGGGAGTGAGGGTGACCACAAGAAGGAGTGACAGAAACAAAAGATGTCAAAATCTGAATATTAATAAACTGAACTTTCAATAGCTCAAAGTGCAAAAAAACAAACTGTAGCAACACAGGTTAGAAAGTTTTTCAAAATTAACAAACACAATTACACAAAAACTCTGAGACCACTTCCCCATCCACTGTATCTACAACATTATCAACCTGAACAGTAGATGAACAACAGTTTCTAAACTGTGCAGCATACACACATAAACACACACACCTGTACATCCAGTCTCCACTCCAGGTTGTGGTATGCAGGCAGGTTGGAGGGCAGCTGACTGAGGATGCTGCGGATCTGACTGTGGTGCTGCAGGTAGAGCTGCAACAGAAACACTCAGGCTGAATCCAACATCACCGACTGATGAACTCTCCTCAAATTATCTCCTCACATGAGAAAAACAACAGAAAACTCACCTGAAGGAGGATCTGGTTAAGCTCATCACCAAACCCCAAAGCTAACACAGAATCCAGGAAATCCACCTCAGAGATCTACACACACACACACACACACACACACACACACACACACACACACACACACAGTTGATGTTTGCTACAGCTGATAAAACATCAGGCTCACTAGTTTTTGCTATTCTACAAAAACAAATACCACACATCACTAAATATCACAGACTAAAGGAACAAAGTCATCAATAATATTTTTACAACTGTGCTTGTTGTACTATGACGAGTCAGAAAAGTCTGCTGTGAAAGTAAAAGCTGAAGGAAAAACAGTATGTTACCCTGTACATACATTCACCTGTGAACTGAGTCTCACTTTAAAGCTCCATATTTTAACTTCTCCTGTGTTTTATCTGAAGTGTTGATCTCCATCAGAAGATATATTTGTGGTTTTAAGAACCAAAAACCATCTCAGTGTAGTTTTACATCTCCTCTCTCAGGCTTCTCTCTGGAGCTCTAGTAACAACAGGTCAGTCAGCCAATCAGAAGAGAGGATCTGAGCCTCCCTCCTGATTTGCTGACTGCTTTATGAGTGATCCAATAAAAATATAGCAGATTTCAGGTAAACACTCAGAGAAACCAAATCCTGCAAGGTTGGATGGTGGGTCCAGGTGGGCGGGGCTTGGGGCATGGCTGAGAGCAGTGACTGCTTTGTTGTGACATCACAAAGTTCCAGAAGTCCTGACGGCTGGTTTTAAGGCTCAGTTTCTGAATACAGGCTGTGTGCATTTCTCTGTGGACTGAGGCTTTGATACTTTCACAGTATTAATATAGAACCTAGACCTGCTTTATAATCAAAAACACACGGACATCTACCTTTAGACTGGATGGACCTTTAAAGGTGACAGTAATTCACCTGTTGACCTTTACCAATGATTTCTCTCAAATCCTTCTTGGCCCTCCTACTTGTTTCACATTATGACAAAAATGTATCTGAAGAAACTCTTGAGTGTGGAAAATGAAACTGGTTTGTTGGATGGATCTTGGAGTGTGTGTTGAAGTGTCAGCATGTGTGTTGAAGTGGCAGTGTGTGCAGGAGTCACCATGTGTTTGGAGCTCTCTGTCATCAGGAACATCAGGCCTTCCACTCCATGCTGCACCATATCCACGGGAACACTCAGCTTCCCTGAAAGAAGTGATGCATTATGAGTTTATTTTGGTCCTGGCAGGTAGTTCGTCAGTAAGCAGCACATCTGTATATAAGAAAATACCCACATGGTTTATTCAGTTCTGTTGAACACCAATAGTAATTTACTTAAACCACTCTTATTATCATGTGCACTTTTGTCCTTTTACCCAATCACTTTATAAGGAACACCTGCACACCTGCTTATTCATGCAGTTATCCACTCAGCCAATCACATTGCAGCAGTGCAGTACATAAAATCCTGCAGATCCAGGTCAGGAGCTTCAGTTCATGTTCACATCAAACATTAGAATGAGGAAAAATGTGATTCAGTGACTTTGACCGTGTCCTGATTGTTGGTGTCAGTCTGAGTGCTTCTGAAGCTGCTGAGCTCCTGGATTTTCACTCACAACAGTCTCTAGAGTTTTTACTCAGAGTGGAGCCAACAACAAAATATATCCAGTGAGCAGCAGTTCTGTGTTGATGAGAGAGGTCAGAGGTCAGAGGTGAATGGACAGACTGGAGCTGACAGAAAGGCTGCAGTCACTCAGATAACCACTCTTTACAACTGAGCTGAGCAGGAGAGCATCACAGTGAACCTGGAGGTGGATGAGCTACATTGTCAGCTATCATTGCTGACAATGTTCATCCCTTTATGGCCACAGTTCACAGGATGGCCACAGGATAATGCTCCATGTCTAAAGTCGTCTCAAACTGGTTTCATCAACATGAAACAGTAAGTTCAGTTCAGTCTCCAGACCTGGATCCAGTAGAACCTCTTTGTGATGTGGCAGAACAGGAGACCTGCAGCATGAATGTGATGCAGTCATGTCAACATGGAGCAGAGTCTCAGAGGAAAGTTTCAACATCTGTGGGTCCAGGACATGAAGACCTGAGGCTGTTTGAAAGCACAGAGTGCCCAAACTTTTGTACAGGACACAAATACTTTTAATTCTTTTATTTTTTTAAGTTGATGAAATAAAAAACTAACTGTGCATTAAGGTTTGAAGAAAGGCCTGTGTTAGCTGCAGGCCTTGTTTTTACTTTTCACTTTACAAACTATTGGATTTTCTCAAACTGCAGGTAGAATCAAACATGAAGGACGAGTTCAGTGAAGCTCTTTTTAATGCTGCAATCTAATACACCCAGTGTCCACTTTATTAGGTACACCTATCTTAAAGCTATAACTGTTCCACATTCAAATGTCTAAAAACAACCAGACCTCTGTTCTATATTTTGTTGAGTTGTGTTCTTACATCATCACAAATGTTTCCATCAATTCTCAAACCGAAGAAATCTGTGACTTTAATCATACGCTCCGTTTCATTGGTTGCCTGTCAGTGATGTCATATCCTCTGTGTTCATGTGTCAGTGTTGCGTTTGTCTGACAGAAGCTCAAACTGACTTATATCCGGTTTGAAGTCACATTTTTCAGATTCACTTCTTACACCTTGGTGGTTTGTATTTGAACCAGATGAAGGATTTTGAAGCTAGTGAAGTGATGTTAGACAGCTCAGCTCCCAGCCGCTCAGAGATGTCCTGGGTTTGCCAAAGAGCATCAGCGTATTGCTGATTTTTAAAGTGAAACTGTTTATTCAGTGTTTGTATTGGGTATAATCAGCTGGTGTTTTTTCCTATGGAGAGGAGGAGAGTTCAGCTCCAGGTAAAAACCTCCTGAACCACTGACAAAAGACCAGGAGAAGATGACAACTCCCATGATCCCACACTATGTCATCACCCAACAGCGTCTTTTGTTATTGTTTTGAATGACAGGCCAGTGGCTGCAGAGGTTACTGACTGTGTTTAAACTAACACAGTCTGCAGTCTGTGACGGCCTCACAATAACTCCAGTCATCATGAAGCTTCTAATGGTTTTGTTGAAACTGTTTCAGAGGTGTTGATTGAACTTCATGGTCATTCTGGAGGCTGTAGTATGTGGAGCTGTTCAGTTATGTTGTTTTACATTCAGAGCTCTTTGTGCCCATTCACCTTTTATCAACTGAAGATAGACTAAATATCTGGAGCATTATTATTGTGGGGCTGTTGCTCAAGACTGTATTATCTCCAGCACAATGTACCTAATAATGTGATAATAATGCTATATATAGCTAATAAGCATTTATAGCATATTTCTGAAGCAACAAACCATGAGAACACTGCAGCACTACATGAACACAAACTGTGTGTACAGTCTGTGTGAATCAAGATGAGCAGGACTGTTCTGGAAATGTCTGTGACGCTGTTTTAAACCATCTCACCAGTGACTAGTTCACTCCCACAGTTTACACAGAGTTGACCAGTGCTTTCGCAGTGGACCAATCAGCTGCTTGGTATGGAGTATGTAAGGAAAAAGTCTTACTGGCTGCCCCCTCATAGATCTTGGGGCTGCTTCCTCTCCTTAGAAACTCCAGTGCAATGCGACCAAACTCTCCAACCACTGAAAACATACAAACAAACACACACACATAGACACATATGTTCAATTTATTAAACATAAAAAATCCATCATTATAGTGAATTCATATTTGAGGTTATGACTGTATATAGCCAACACCACTGTTATTATCATTGTCATTGAGGCAGTGCTTCTGATACTGGGAGCCACTGAGAGCTTTAAAAGCAGAGGCCTTGATGTCAGCCACATGCTTTTTTTAATCATAATGAGTTGGACTGGAACAGTGACTCACACAGTTTCTAATGTTCATGTTCCAAATCAGGACTGTGCCTCAGTTTCAGCATCACATCCATCTGTGGGGGTTCAGAGATTCTCTGGATCCCAAATACACAACTGTATCATACCAGTATCAACTCGGCTAGAAAGATGCACGAGTGCATGAAATCTTATTTTTCTGCCTCAAACAATAAAAAAACAAACACTGCGTACAGAAAATTCACACAGCTTGGCTTCTCTGACTCTGTCCACACCAAGAGAAAGACAAACGAACAGCTAATGAACACCAGCTCTATTAAAGCACATTAGAGAAAGCTCCTGAATGTGTGTTCAAGGGCCCTAAGGAGGAGGAGACTCACATCCTTATTGTGGAGAGCTTCCTGCTTTACACCTATGGACCTTTGATCGACGTGCTGAACCAACGTTACTTTATTTCCATCCCATATGAAGAATGCAAAAAGAGGAGGTGCTCAAGGAACTACTTGGTGCCAGACCCCCCCGGCCTGTTTGATGGCCATGTCTGGCCCATGTATTTGAAACACAAGAAAACTTCGACCAGTGACTGCTTTGTTGTGACATCACAAAGTTCCAGAAGTCCTGACGGCTGGTTTTAAGGCTCAGTTTCTGAATACAGGCTGTGTGCATTTCTCTGTGGACTGAGGCTTTGATACTTTCACAGTATTAATATAGAACCTAGACCTGCTTTATAATCACAAACACATGGACATCTGCCTTTAGACTGGGTGGAGCTTTAAGTATTTTCAAAGCAAGTACTCCAGTATTTTAACTTGTATAAATGTGACAGAATAACTTTGACTTGTATTGCAGTAATATTAATATACATCAGGAGTGTCTATACTTTGACTCCAGTAATGCAGCTGTGTACTTTGTCCACCTCTGGTCACTGAACTGCGAGTTACCCTGACATCAGTCATACTCACACAGTGTACACATTACACACATTACACAGTTTGTGCTGCTGATATGAAATGTTTTCTGTGAAATCACGCTGTTGTCAGTGTAGCCGACCCCGGGTTCAGCATCAGTCATGAGTCTGACAGTCACCAGTTCATCACAGGAGGAGCAGCTGATCTGCTCCGGAGACCAGAGATTTACCTGCGGTGTCGACCGTGGGCAGGAAGGCCAGGTGTTCTTTGTGGTCTTCAGACAAAACCAGCAGCATCCTGAACAACAGCGTCCTGCTCAGCACCACAGCCGCAGCTCAGACACACTCACGGACACACAGACACCGGAAGACGATTTGGAGTTTTTTTTCTTCTTCGTTGTTGTCTTCTTCTCCTTCTTCACCGTGAGGTCGTTCTTCTTCTTCTTCTTCTTCTTGTGTATCTCCGGCAGACTCGATGCTGCCCCCCCTGGTTTGGGGCGTGTCTGTCCTGCTGCAGCGATTCATTGACGGACGCAGCGGCTTGGAGGCCCGGGCGCCATGAACCAGCGCACACGCGCTTTGTTTTTTTCTCCAACGTCTTTACTGAGCAGAGATGTCACACATAACGGAGAACAGATAAACACATGCAGCCGTCATTAAGCAAGGCAATAATCGAGCCGGGGGGAGTGATCTAAATAAAAATATTAAACAAAGGACACAGATCCATGGTTTTTGCAGCTTTTTTTATTTTGGGGGTTGAAAATAGTTTTAATGTCCTGCTTGGTCTCATTTTCAAAAAATTAAAAAAAAAAAAGGTTAGAATAGTTGAATTTAGATTTATGGATATGAAATTTTGCTTAAGTAATCACAAAATTTAACAATAGTAATAATAATAATTATTATTATTACTATTATGTTGTTATTATAATTGTTAAAGATATCAAACAGCACACCACATTAAAGCATATTTTCCCAGTAGAATGAAAAGTCTGCATCAATGTTGTCAACAACATATCAGGAAATATCTTTCCAGAATTTGTTGCCAGAACAGGTGTAGTGTTATTTCTGGTACATTTCACACAGGGAGCAATTAACACAAAAATTCTTTTCTAAACTTAAGAACATAATGATTGACAGCAGACACGCTGTTTGTTCTGATCCATGAGTAGGTGTGGCACAGTTTCTGGTTTCTGCTCCCGAGGTTTGTCTTGGCTGAGTCTCACGTGGTCCACAGTGACCTGATATGTTGGACTGGTCTGTGATGCTGGTCCAGTCATAGCTTTTATCACAGATCAGTCTAATGTTAGTCAGACTGTTTCACAGAAACAGACTGACTCACTTTAAGCCAAAAAAAAAAATGACACACCTTACCCCCAGGGTAACTCAGGCCTAAGACCATTGTTACCATGGTAACAATCAATGACACCTGCTCTGCCAGTTAGTACCAACCAACAAAAAACAGGAACACATGGCTCATAGTTTGTGGTTTGCTGACATTGTTATGGAGAGAGTGATGAGAAGGGAAAGAGTTTTTACATATTTTCTTTCAAATCAGATTTTTATTTTTTCTTTGTTGGATTTCAGCAGGCCCTGTGTTGGACTGGGACCATGATTACACAGACATCTTTGTCTTTGATGCTCCACACTCCAGGTAGCTGCAAACTTCCTTCTTTGTTCCAGTAACAACTGCTCATCATTCATCTGTGCACCAACAACCACTCATGACACCACGTGTGTATATGTAAAACATTTATTGTGTGTACAAAAAGTAGTTCAACAAATGAATCATGAATGAAAACTTACATTTGACATGCCCTTCCCACCCCACCCCCCACCCACACAAGCAATACCAGGTCAAATCTTGGGTGTTTAAAGTTCTTGAAAGAACCATCAGTCACATCTGTATTTTAACTGAACTAGTCAGACCCAAGACATTGATCAGCCCCTCCAGGATCTGAGTTATTAAAACTCTATCATTTCAATTCAGTTTAAAAACTAAAAATCAGCTGTTGTTTAAAGAACAAACTGATAATCATGCATATTAATATGCAATAAAAGCTTCTGAACAACCAGTAACTCCTCCGTGTAGTTCCAATACAGTCATACATTTTTGTTGAGAATGAAAATTATTTGTCTTTGGCTTATTAAAGATTTTACATTAAATTCAATTCTACATTAACATTGCAGTGATTGGTAAAATTAGTACTGGCAGTTTCACCAGTTTTTGTGAAAAGTGTTAATGAGGTAATTAAAAAAAATTGAATCCTCACAGTTACACTGAAAGATGGGGAGTTCCTGGAGGGACTGAATGACCACTGTGTGTCAAAGCCTCACAGTTACGGAGTAATCATAGTTATAGTCACAGTTAGTCTAACACTGCCAGACATCTAATTCAGATTTTCAAAGTTGGTCAATAATCAATTATTAGACTAGAAGTAATCACTTCTGCCATAAGAACCTCAGATCGTTTTCATCTCCGTCAGTGAAGACGGTAAACTCGGCTGAACAGTACAGGAGTAGTGTTCACCACTGTTTTATCAAAATCAAAATACATTTGAGCCCAAGAGTAAGTTTTACCCTTCGATTTAGGTCCTGAACGCCCAGCTGTTATCACCCCACAAACACAACATAATAAATGAAGTATTTCATGTAAATAAACTGATTACATAGACAGTAACTCTACAGAAAAATAACTAGCAATGTAAAGCACAGCATACAAACACACAAGAAATAACTGAGTTTCCAAAATGGCACACAAGGTGTGAGAGCAACATTCGTACAATGTACTGCACTCCATCAGAACATCACCTCACACTCATACCAGTGTTGCTCCCACTGTTTACCTTATGCGTACTTTAAACATTGAGGCAATGTTATGTCAGTTTAATATTTCAGGTTGACAAAGCCAGTCACACAGCTGTGTTATCACAGTGGCCCAGCAGACCCACTTCCACCAGCTCCAGCTCCACCAGCTCAGCGTTGGCTGGTGTGACGAGGAACGAGCCAGCAGGGAGTCTGGGCCACACTGACCAATCACGATCCGAGCCCTGACTACCTGGTGACTGATTACAACAGAGCTGACATGTCTGAGAAACATTTCAACACATAACCATGAGTTCACAAGTTAAATGGCAGCAAACACACGTGCTTATCTAACAACGCAGCCCTTTGACACAGGGGCTGGTGTGGATCTACTCCTAACAGACAGCTGTCACACTGCGCTCTGCAGCTGCTGACTACACAACATGATAACCAGATTAAATTAAGTTTCAGTTTCATTTCTCCCGTCTGTATGCACGCACTTCCTGTTAGTGGTCTGCTCTGTGGCTCTATGAACAGCTTCAGCTCCATGTTGAGACTGAACATGTAGCACAACTGAGAGCCACTTATTTTCAAGGTTTGTTGGTGGTGTGTTGATTGACTGACCAGAGCTGAGACATCAGTCAACACTGAGCTCAGTCACCAAGAGGCAAGACACAGGACTGACGTGTTCATGATAAGACACTTAAACCAAAAATAAACCCCTGATAACTTTTAAGAACAGGTCACTGCTGCCCTTCACTGCTGAGGACTTTATTGAGATTTGATTTGTTGTTCAGATTCTAGTGTTCACTTCAAAGGTTTTCACTCCAGTATATCTGTCAGAATAATCTGACATTATCAGGTCACTGCCAATGTCTCACCCTGCCCCTAATGTCGCTGGGAGAGTGAGACATGGGCCACAGCCTCACAGGCAGCTCAGCACATCTTCTATCAACCTTCACTATCACCAGTGAGGAGCTGCTGCCTGCTGGTAGAGCTCAACGATATGGAAAACCAATCTCACTGATTAATTTGACAGATTATGTTTTGAGTCACAATTTTAGTGGGAATGGTCATTTTTGAATTTCATTTTCACTAAAAACTACAATTTCCACCTCATGGTTGTTTACCTCTGCGACAGACTAGTTTCAGATCACATCTGTTTATCCAGTCATATAAAATATTAACCATTGTTGTGAAAGTGTTTTGTGAGGACACACTGACCTTTGATCACCAAAATCTTATTGGTTTGTCCTTGAGTCCAAATGAATGTTTCTGCCAAATTTGAAGAAGTTCCATCAAGGTGTTACTGAGATATCACCACAGTGCTTCATTTATAACATGTCACTCATTTTACCTTCATCTAAACACTGCAGCTCCTGTGATGTGGATGTCGCACTTGGTCATATTGAGTTTTCAATGATATCTGGATCAGTTGTTGAGCTCGACCCACAGAAGCCGCTGAGTTCACAGCCAGCTTCATTCTCCTTCCACTACAGAGCACGTGAAGGCAGCAGATATCCATATGACTGACATCAGACGTCACAGGGTGTTGAATCTGTAGTGTTTCTGTTCAAGGAGAATTAGTCCTGCTGCACACAGCCCCGACAGGAAACTGAAATAAAGCTTCAACTGCAGTTCTATGTAAATTGTTCAAAGGAAGACAAATAGTAGTGGAGCAAAATCTGTCATCAAATATGATCCAAATCATAATCTGGCTAAGTGCAACATCACAGGAGCTGCAATTTGTTGATGAAGGTAAAATGTGAGAACACAGTATTAGAAATGAAGCACTCAGGTGCTACTGAGATGTTAATCTCCGGACCTAAGGGAACAGACCCCAGCAAGAATATTGTCATCATTTCTATGCTTTTTTCAGTGGAAATGAAATTCAGAAATTCCCACTAAAATTGTGATGCATCAGAACATCTGTCAAAATAATTGCAATCTGATTTTCTTTACACATCATTCAGCCCTGCTAGGAAAACACAGTAATACACATAACAGATGGGAAACACTTGAAGACCTCGTGGTCAGAAATGTCTGGATTTTAGAGAAAGAAAACCTGTCTCTAACATCCACTGAAGAACTGCTCACCACTCATTCAATACTAAGGTTATTAATCATTTTATGTTTATGGCTACAGAGAGGAGGTCCTCAAATAATTTTAGATGATCTCATTATGTTGGTCATGAAGGATGAAACCAAAATGTAGAGTGTAGAAGAACGAAAGAGCCACTGACATGTAGAGGACTGTTAGTAGAGGTGGAAATATTCAGTTGCAACATCACAGTTTGACAGTTTGAGTCCATCATCTCTGCGTGATGCACAGATGTTGGCATTGCTAGTAACATTTAGGGAAACGACTCGCATTAAAGCAGGCCCAGAGCAGTAGAAACAGAGTCCATTAGTCCAAAAGTTCTTACATTGTCTTGAACAATAAAAACCAAATGATGAGGCGATGGACAGGATCACATCTGAGAGCATCTTGCAAAATGAGGGAGTCAGAGCCATCAGCAGGAGCTTCACATGATGGCGCACTCTCTGGACGACACCTTGCCCTGAAGGAGAGACAAACAGGTTCTGATGATCCGAACAAAAAAAAACAAACATTTACTTCCATTCACTTTAAAAATAGGTTGGGTTAAGAGAATAAGAAATAATCAGAGCTCAGACAATACAAAGTTTTTGAGGTGCGATAGAACATCTGAACCACATTTGGCAACTTTGGCAAACATCAGTTTTTTGGACCACCTAGCTAAAGCCAGAGCAGTCTTCAGAGGGGTTGATTCAACTGTGTGATCATTTTGGAGGCTGCAGTTTGTGGTGTTTGTGCTGTTCAGCTGTATTGTATCATACACAGAGGTGCCTTGTTATTTAGCCTGCCCTCAGTGATATCAATAGGATGGGCTATATAATCCAAACACCAGTTTCTATTCTGTTCACCACCAACAGCATCACAAACTGCAGCAAAATTGCCAGAGAGATGAATCAACACGTCTGAAGCAGTTTCAACACAAACTGAACATTATGATCTGCATGAAGGTAGAATTTACTGCAGGACGGTTGTTTTTTTTCATTGAGTGAGATGTTCCCAATAAACTGACAGCTGAGTGTATTTGTCTCTGAAGTTAAATACAAGAGGACAGAGGTACAGGCTTTTTAGCCTCCTTATATTAAACATGACACCTTCACAGATGATCACATCAGAGGAGCCTCTAATGCTATCATTAATGAATGCAATCGATTACATTTAAACTATCAACTGTTCCAATGCTTTTCTGTCCTGACCAGGTTGAGACTCTCCTCTAGGTTCCAGGATCATGTACATCAATACCCCCCTGTTAGATGCCAAAACTAAGTCTAGGCCGCTTATTAGCATTTGCCTAGACTGTCCTTACTTTAAATGATACTCTTAGACAGGGTCTGGTCTGGACCTCAAAGGTTCCTTTTATCTTCCTAACACCCCTTTTTTTCTGTCTACAACTACACTCATGATTAGAGATGGTCAGGAGGGTGCCGCTTATCCTCTCATCCTCTTACCAAAATCCCTCAGTGCTAAAGGAGCAGTCTCAAGTCTTTACGAATTCATGTTAAAACAAAAGTAACTAGCCCTTCCTTTAAACATCATCCTTTAAAGAAGGTGTCACCTGGTAGTTACTGTGGTCCAATGACAATCTATCCTCTAGGAATATAGAACATCAAATGACTGATTATAAATTCATTCACAGATTTTAGCTTCCTCTTAGGTGATGATTAGAAACAAAACCACTTCAGTCCACTGACTGCTCACTTTGCTCTCATGGAAAGCCAGTAACTTTTATAACATGGTGTGGGAATGTCAACATCTGATACTCTGGAAAACCATTTGTGATACTCTGATTCCCTTGCTGCCTCAAATACTGTTATTAAATAGCAGAACCTATTTAGAACTATCACTAGCTAAAAATGAAAACCTGTCATGTTTTAATTTCTCTGTACTTTTCAGAACTTTGTTAGTTTGATGCTGTAGGTGTTTTTTTTTTAAATAAAACTGGAAAAGTTTTTTTTTGGGGGGTGGGGGGGGTGGGGAGTGGGGGGGTGGGGGGGGGTGGTGGTGGTTGATTTCAGTCTGTACAACAAAGCAACTATTTCACAGGGGTTTGATTTTCTGTCGGCACTGTGCGTGTTGTCGAAGACCAAGAGGAGATGTCACTGACCCTCACTTCTTTTGTTTTTAAAGATCAAAAACAATAAAATTAAAACAGAATGAGAAGAACACAAGAATAAAAAAAAAAAGCATGACCCCGATCACAAGAATGTATGAAGTATTATTCTCATTAATGAACAAATGTGTAACCAAAAGGACAAAAGAAAAAAAAAAATCTAACGTGATATCAAAGGTGATATAAAATAAAATGGGGAAATTTTATTTCAACCAGTCTACTCACCGTTTGTACCACTTCCTCCTCCTCGTCTCCATTCTCCACCTCTACCTGAGTCTTGGTTACGCTCCTTCTGGCCACCTCCTGCAGGGCAGAGGGGTCACATGACTCAAAACAAACACACCTCACTGCAGAGGCTAACACACATGAACATCAGTGAACAACATGGTGGTCTGTACACAGAGTCATGGACAGAAATACAGAGAGAACAGGTGTAACGGATATCTTTACCTCGCCATCAGCGTTGATCAAAGAAGTAACTATGTCATTTCCTGTGCCCCAGGACGCCTGGCTCTTCCACAGCAAGTCAGATGGCGGACTGTGAGCCACACCAGCATCAGCAGACCACACCTGTAATCACAGTGCAAAGAAATACATCATGTAGTGGACAATGATCACACTGAGGAAGACAATATGGCCTGAAGGAGTCCTTCACTCTTTAATAAGTGATCACACTGCACCGTACAAGAGAGATAACACTGGTAAACAAGGCTCATAGTGAAATGATTTAACTGATCTTCAGTGTTTGGCTGCTGATCAAACCTAGCTCACTTCCCCTGTGGCCACTAGTCAGCTGACTGAGTGACTGCAGGAAGTCGATTCCTCTCTGCCAATCATGTTCTCTGACAGTTAGTAGTTTGAGCTCATCATTTTTGCTGCTTCACTTCCTGGTTTATTTTTGCAGTAAAAATACGCTGAGAACTCGTTTTCACCCGGCATTAATTGATTTTCTCTGAGGCAGCAGAACATGTTACAGCTGCCTGCGCAAACTCCTCCAGTTTAAACTGGGCTGACACAAACTATAAGGACTGATTCACTCTGAAAGACTCACTACAGACTGACCTAACAACCTAATACCGCTGCATACAAACTATAATGCAATACTCTGTAAACCAGTGTAGTTACACAGGTACTCTCTCCATTCAAAGGGAAATGTAATGAACATGTCATTATCTCATCCACACATGTAAGACAACTCCCACTTTGATTTTAAATCTGATTTCTCATATTTGGGCCGATCCGGTGTCCTTCCTCACCAGGGCAGCAGAGAACGCTCACTGCATTTTCATTTGGCTTAGGTCTCTTACTGTAGTAGGGAAAATCCTGCAGTATAACCAGTATATATAGTGTGGAGTCCAAAGGTCTGAGAGCCATTCACTTGAAAGGGAAACGCTCTGGGCAGAGGATTTCAGGAGGGGCTGTTTGCTCAGCTTGTTTCTGCTTGTTGATTATAACAAATGTATAAGTTAGAAAGTGCATTATCAAATTAAAATCAGCATGCTTAAAAACAGATACAGGAGTAAACTTTCTGACGGAGATGCCACAGCGGTAAAACAACTCACCATAAAACACGGAGTACACTGACACATCTTGAGTCAGCAGCCAGGTACCATCAAATGTATTGACAGGGAAACCACATCAGCTGATACTTAACACCTGCTGGAGTCTCACAGCTTGACTTTTAAAATGTCCATTAATATTTTAGACCATGAAAAGGTTCAGAAATGTTTTTTCAGTCACTAGTGACAAACTTGACATTTTCTTTGTCTGATGTGACTCAACCAGAGCTCAAACCTTCATAACCCTGAGCAGCAGCTTGTCCTGTAAGTCTATGACACTGACATTAGCTCTGAGGCCAACAATATCTTTTTTAGATTTTTTTGGGGGCATTTTTGCCTTCATTTGACAGGACAGAAGAGAGTGACAGGAACGGGGCAGAGAGAGGGGGAATGATATGCGGGAAAGAGTCGGGCCGGCCGGGGGTCGAACCGGCACTCGTCTGCTCGCTCTGCCACTATGGCTAGAAACAAACTGCTCAAGATTCGTTTTCAATAGGATCCACTCACTGTGGTGTGAGTCGACATCCTGAAAGCTCTGCTACACATCACTTGGATTAAGTGTGATAATTTTTTGTGTGCGAGTGTGTGTGTGTGTGTCTTGGATGAACTGAACATTTAAGCCTGGATATAAAATTACACATTCATGAAAAACTCCCAGTGTTTCCTACTTGTTTCTCACCGTCACTGACTGTCCAGCCTTGAGGACAAACTTTGGAGAGAACTTGTAGATGATCTCGTCCCCATCGTCAACCTGTCTCTTCAACCTCCAGTTGCCCAGAGGCTGGTCCTGCAAAACACAAAAAGCTTCTAACACCAACTCTACTGATCCACACATACCAACCATGTACCTGATCTCTACCACGATTAGCATTTACTATATAAATTATAATGGTGATGGCCTTTCATGTCATCATCATTGTTGGGACTATGCGATGCTGCTTCATCTGTGCAGACTAGTCTTGGTCCAGTCTACCTGCTCAGTGTCGTTGGTCAGTGTGACTGCGTTTCCATCCATGTCAGTGGGTGATATGGTGACTGCTCCACTGGCTGTGGCCTCCTCCGACACCAGCAGCTCTCCTCTGCCCACCTCTGGCATGTCCGCAGCCTCCACCTCCACTCTCTTCCTCTTGGAGGTGCGGGAGGAGGAAGATCCTGTTATCCTGGAAACAGTGACTCGAGCCGATGGGCTAGGGGACAGCTTCAGCCTGAAAGGAGCACAGCAGTCACCGGTGAATTCATAACTATCTGTGGCACAAGGTCTGAGCTGTCAGAGTTCTGCAGACAGGACGACACTTCCTGTCATAGAATGTCATTATCTAAATTACAAAACTAACAAAACTATAAACAAAAATGATCTGCGATCTATGATTCCACCTAGTTTACTTATTTCCTCTACATCTTCCATTGGAAAAACAACATGCAAGTACACTTGCTACACTACCCTCAACGCCGAACACTCACACCAGGAACACACAGCCTGCATTGCATGAGTGTGGCGGCTGTGTTGCTGAGCTTCTGCAACTTGCGGGTGTGTGTTCACATGGCTGCATCGCTGCTACTGCAGCTCTGTCTTTCTACATAGAGTTTTCAGGCTACTGGATATTGGACTTCTTCTAATTATAAATTAATTTGTGATTGATTTTTGTCAGAAAATGTTTCTAAACCATCACTGTCTCCACATGCAGCTGCTGAAATGGTCACATAGCAGACACAACATGACAGTGACTTCTGCTCTTCTGTAACATCTGTCAGCGTATCAGTGTTCAATGACGATACGCTGAACTGGGACTCTTGTTTAGGGCTGCTGTGATTAGTCGCCGTAAATCGATGGCGTTGACGCTGAAAATACGTTTACATCAATATTTTAAATGGACACAACATCTCCTATACATACATTGGTTGAATTGATGCCAGCCTCAGTGTAAACATTGACCTCCACATATTTTCTTTTCTTTGTGGCGCACTGTGAGATCAGTCACAGAAATGTGAAGTGTTACTTCAATTCGTAAGTCTTGTCTATTCATTGGTCAACAGAACATTTTAATATCTTTGGTCCTTGTAGCTGCTAAATCAATAAAGAATGCATAGATTAATCCATAGAAAAATAGCCTCTAGTGGCAGCTCTACTCTTGTTTAATTCCTTTTTGTTCATGTTGTATATAAAGCATTTTGCTGGATGTTCATTTATTCATCAACACACACAGATGCTATAAAAACACATTTCTCTCTCTTTGAATGTTTCAACTTCTGCTGCTGAAATTTTTGTATTAATCATTTACAACAACATTAAAACTCATAGTTTGTGGTCATGTCTAGTGAGAGAGAGAGTGTGTGTGTGTGTGTGTGTGTGTGTGTGTGTGTGTGTGTGTGTGTGTGTGTGTGTGTGTGTGTGTGTGTGTTGTACCTGTGCTCCTCTCCCTCCAGCAGTTTCCTGTATGCATTGATCTCCATGTCTAGGGCCAGCTTCACGTCCAGCAGCTCCTGGTATTCACTGAGCTGAGCGTTCATCCTGTCTCTCAGTTCACTCATCTCCTGTTCTTTTCCTTCGATGGCGTGGCGGTGCTTGTCTCGCTCTGCTGACAGAACTTCCTCCAGCTCCCTGATACGATCCTCTGAGGTAGACAACTACAAACACACACAACCAATCATGAATTGGTAAAGCCAACTAGCCGAGCCGTTCATGAAGATTTGTGTGTACAGGGGGTCATAAAGCAGTACCTGTTTCTGCAGGCCACTCAGCTGATAGGCAAGGCTCTCAATTCTCATACGGGCCTCCTGCACCTCCTCCCTGGCGCTGCTTACTGCCTTGTCGTTCATCTCTGAGGACACCTTGGCATTGTCCAACTGGAGGTAAGACAGGACTATGTGTGAGAGTCAGAGCATCAAAAGACAAAGCACAAAAACAAAAGATTTGTTTCTCACCTTGGCCTGGAAGGTTTGCTCCAGTTCTTCCTTATAAAGAGAAACCTGCTCATCATGTTGCCTCCTCAGGTCCTGGTGGGATCACATAAACCTGATTAATGCAGATTCTCAAATAAAACTGCCCCTGGGGGCACCATAACAGCCACACAGTAATTCGGTAATATGTGTATTTCCACAGTAACTACTCCATGAGCACAACAATAGAACCATGTTGTCGTCACGACACTGTCACTGTTTGACTGTGACAAACCCAAATCTAAGACAGTTGAATGATTTGTATGGGCTTGTATCTGTTCAGTTTAATCACAGACATTTTAAGATCTGCAGATTCTGCAGACACCCTGTCACATGAACTGTAGTCACATTCACTATGAGTGAATATGTTTTAACAGCCCTGCCACACAGATTCATATCACTGTAATGAGCAAGTGCAATGAGATGGGCGGGGCCACGTTTAGAGTACTGTGACACAGGAGAGCACACGTCAGCCTCCTGAATTAACAAACATTAGTGAAATGCAGCACATGACAGATCTTAAACTTTCAAAACACACCTGAATGAATATTTGAATATCACTGAAATTCTGTATCTCTGCTATCAATATTTCTTTTTGTTTTTCTTTTTTCTGTACCCAGTCTCACTTAAACGTAAATGAGATCTCAATCTCAATGTGGATTAAGTGTAAATAAAAACAGTTTTGCAATCTACAGAGAAAAATTCATGCCGTTCATCATTGCTTTACAGCTGCCATGTGTCTGTTGTCAAGCACAACAGTATATTGAAATTTCATATATTCATGATTATTATCATGGATGCCCACATTTTTCATACAATTGTATCAACTTTATATCAGCTTTCTTTTCAACTGATATTACCATAAACACTCTTCCCATTGTGCTGCTCCACCACAGACCAAAAGCTACTGAGGACTCATCCCCAAACATACCTGTAAAGCTTGGGCCAGTTTGAACTCATAGTCCTGTCTGACCCCAGAGTCCACCTCCACTATTCTCTGCTCCTGTCGACGCCGGGACTCACGCACCTCCTGCACGCAGAGGGAAAGATGGGAGTGCATTTATCAGGTTTGATGTATTTAAAGAATCTTTCTGCTTTGGAAACAGATGTGACTCTGGTAGTGGTTGTTTTTCATTCTGCAAATACAAAGGTGTCACGGTTGATATGTTTATAGCAAAAAACAAAATTAGGACATGAAGGATAAATGTTAGACTTGAACATAAAACATAAAAAATCTACTGAATGAAAAAGACGTTTATTTAGGCTTGTGGATAGTTTCTTTATTTATGACAAATCTAATAACTAATCATTTGTCTTTGCTATTTGTGAAGTCAGACTAAATAATCAGTTTCCTTTGGACTTGAAATGAGAATCATGTCACGATTTTCTACATGAGTTAATAGAAAAATCACGTGTGGATTAGTTGATAATGGAAATAGTGATTTGTGGCAGTCTCATGCACATGTCTTTGCAAACCACACACCCCCCTTACCTCTTCAAACATGCTCTTCCTAAACTCCAGCTCTTCACTCAGTGATTGACAGCGGTTCTCCAAGTCTACGCGCATCAGAGTCTCTGCCTCCAGCTGGCGCTTAGCAACAGCATGGCTGTCCTCTGCCTAAACACCAGGTAACACCAAAAGAAACATTAGCACATAGTAAATAAGTTGAACTGACTAACTCATGAGGAAGCTGTGGTATAAAAGCTGAAGAGATTAATATGTCAGTCTCGTATAACTTTTCACCTACTCTCAAGTTGACAGTCTTCACTATCATGATGGAATAACCCTCATCACTTCACTGTGTGAAGATCTTACTCAGTCAGACTTTTTGAGCAGTTCTTTCCAGAATCAGGGGCTACCTGCTTGTACGAGGTGTACAGTGTTTGACTAATTATACTTCTTCCCAAGAAAGTGTACGTGTGTGCAGATCAATTTGACTGGGTGGGGCAGTGGCTAGCACTGCTGCCTCAAAATAAGAGGATTCTTGGTGTGAATCATGCTACTGTTGGTCGATAAAAATACTGGTAGATTAGATGTTTAGCCTCTCTGAAGTGAGGCATTGTCTTCTTTGTGCTTTAAACAGGAAATCCTGCAGTACTCACCTTAGCCAGCAGGCTCTTGACATCAGCCAGTTCAGAGGTCAGAGCAGCATTCTGGCTCAGAGCTGTAGCAAGAGCTGCTTCACTCTTGTTCAGCTGGCCTTCCAAACCACTGGCCCTGGACAGTGCTGCTGCAAGATCACTATCCTTCTTCTTGGCACTGGATCCCATGGACAGAGGAAAGAGAAAACAGTTATTGCCTGGTCACTGAGTCTAACAAGTTCCCAAATGCTTTCCTGGGTGATAATTGGGTGTACTGTATCATATTACCTGCGAGTGGCTTCTTCCAGGTCAGCCTGAGCCTTGCCAAGGTCTATCTGGAGCCTGGCTCTCTCTCTAGCAGTTTCATCCAAAACCCGCCGAGCATCAGCTAACTCTGCCTCATACAGAGCCTTCAGGCCTGTCACCTGCAGAGGTGGATACAAAAATGAATTAATGAGATCCTGTTGGCTGCAGACATCAACATCTCAGGTGATCCAGTCACCAGTGGACAGCGCTAACTACAGGTGAATGTGAATAGGTGTGAATGTACCCAGTATATCCGCATTCTTTTAGTGTGAATGCTTATGTGTCCTGAGCCACACTGATGGACCGCCAAGTCATGCTCTGCATAAGAGGAATTACATACTCATTTGTGTTGTCAAAGCTGGCTTTGTCCACAGAGATATATCAAACATCCTGGTGATTTGGTTTGCCTAGAACACGCAAAGGAATACACCCAGTCTGCACTGTTTTGATTTCTTCTTCTTTCCCACCAGTTAAAGACCTGCTTCAAGAACTTGGACAGGTGTGGGAAGGTGAGAGGAAGCAGCAACACATCTTGTTCACTAAGGTAAAGTCAAGGCTCATCATGAGCCTGAAGCTCACAGTTGTGTTTAGCATTGAGCAGGTGATTTACATACTCAGCTCTGAATATAATTATAGTAATAACTGCACCTACACTTGCAGACAACAAAGTAGTTAATTTCCTGTGCAATGTGTTCAGCAGCAATGTTTTCCAGTCCTGCTGGCTCAAACTTTTATTTAATGGGCTTTTCACACAGTTTGAGGTGTTTTGGGTGCAGATGAACTGGAATCGAAACATGTGAGATTTCCCATCTCCAGATTGTTGCTAATGTGTGTCAGAGGATGATGATGGTTGATATAAAACCAAACCTTTCTAAAGTTCTTCACACTGCATTGCTTGACAATTTCTGAATCCTGAATCAGTGACTCTGTATCAGAAAGACACTAGATGGGCCAACCAGGCAACCACGCTAATGTCAACACAGAAAAGAAGTGATGGAAAAAACAAAAGGGTTGCTTTCCACCGCTGGAGACAGCTCTTGGCGAGTAAAGGACTTATGTTTGATGCTGAACACATGTTTCTTCTAGACTGGTCAGTAAACAGCTGTTCGTGCAAACATTGGCTATGTAGCAATAGCAAAACGTACAAATAGCTCCATCTGGAACATTTGTCAAAGAAGCAAGTCTTTACATACATATACTCTCTATGGCGGCCAACAGCTAAATAAAATCACTCAGTTTCAATCTTGTTTCACTGATTGGACTCCAGGTTCATAACTCCTCACTCCAATTAGCTTTTGTTAATGCCATTACGCAAAGGGTTATGCTATTTCCAGCCTACATTGTGAATGTTTGAATGACGATAACAATGCAATGATTTGTGCGTTATTAATTCAAACAGATTGTCTCTGTTCATAATGGTAACTTGGATGAAGATCTGACCATATTTTAGGACAAATTTATATACATATGGAGGTAATTCCCAAGGGTTCATTTACTTTTCTTGACCACTGCAAACTTAGCTTAACCATTCTGACTATTAAAAGACAAATGGAGCCAGAATCTGCACACGCCACTGACACAGAAATGGTATACCATCAGCCACTTTTCTCAGCGTTAAGCCTCAATTATGTTCACCACTCACCACCACAGCTCAGCCCAATATTCTGGAGCTCCACTAACTATTCAGCTGGGAACAGCATCAGCCAAAAACCCCTGAGCCGCAGACTTCCATGTTAACAATGGAACAGCTCCTTAGCTGATACTGGCATTTGCGTGTTAACGCACCAACATTAGATGCCTTCAGGCTGAGTAAATCTAATTTTTGGCACACATTTCAATGTCTCTTAAGACATTAATTGCACAAATGGTGTTCCATACAACACCAAGGTCCACACAGAGCCTCGCATACACCCTCTGATGACGACATTTCTCACATAGACCGTAGTGTACCCTCAGATACATACAAAATAGTCTTACTTTGAGCGTTGATTTGACTAATTGGCCTTTTTCTCAACTTGACTCTACTCACTTTTTTTGGTTTTCCATCAGGAAAAAGTTGTGGATGTTAACTGGTACTTTTTTTGGTATCACCTCTTTCGAGGTTGCAAGCAGGCTGGGGTGATACCCAAAGGTGACGTGAAAACATGGCAGAATACTGATTGGTGAGAGAGAATCATCACTATTGCGACATCATTGTGCCAGACTGGACGCTCAGAACAAATCCACAATTTTAAAACAGCCAAGCAACTGTGCACCACTAACTGTAGCCTGTTGCATTTCTGTTAGTCATTGTTCTGTATTTCTAGTATGCCATCCACAAAACCACATCGAGGTCGGGTGCAGAGGTGCAGACATTTCTCTTTCTGGTATCTCTTAAGTATCCTCCATTGCTTCTGCAGACTTCAGCAGTTTTGCTAAGCGTGAGACCTGGTGGATGAACCTCTATGGGTGGGTACAGGTTTCTCTTCATGGAGTGGGATCAGGGATTTAACTTTATGGCTACGTATTATGGTACCTGCCATACTTTGGAAAATGTGCAGCAGTGATTGTGTGATCAGGTGCTGTCATCCATTCATTCATACTGTGTAGACCTATAGTGAGTTGTAGTGCTTTTCTTGATAGCTAGTTGATGGTGGGTGGGGTGGGGGTATATTTGCACCGAGGCCAATCACAATTATGTTAGATTACTGGACATCATAATATCATTACTATAGTAACCACGCTATTTGTGTAGGTACAAATTAATTTTAAGTCTGCACACAAATACACAAGAGAACCTCATACTTCAAATTTACAAGAACTTTACAAAACAGCACTGTTTCAGCATGTTTTCTTCTTCGAGACTGTTTTACAACCAAAACAGACTGATGGGCCAGTAACAACGAGCACAAACTAAGATTACATGAAGGTTTAATTTAAAATTACTGAATCATGTTGCAATGCTAATTTCGCTTATGCACGTTTGCCATTAAGTAAAGTACACAATGAAAAACCATACGGAAAAGTTACAGAGTGGCGCGCATAACCACCTCCTACATTTTCCCGGTCCCGTTAAATTTGAATACAGATTAGGTAATGCATTGGCATATGTTTTATTATCGTTAAAAACGCTCATAAGCGAATGTAACAACAATCTGCGCTGATACACTAAAGGATTTGAGTGTGAATACTAGTTGTATTGGGGCAAATTGTGAGTCGGTTTGTATATTCTTATGGTCAGTTGCCAACCATAATTAACAATAGCTAAGACATGTTAGTTAACAATTAGTGTTGCTTTGTAATAATTTCACACGCGTTGGTAAATAATTCGTATTGTTTTGTAATCATTTCTGTCGAGTCCCTAACAACACATGGGCATGTGTTGTTTAGCTAAGGTTCACAGTAAGTTAAGAATGAATGCAGCGCCGAGTGATCTGACTACTGTGAGGCAACGTGAGGATGAGCGCAAACAGTTCAACTATTTCGTGAGACTCACCTCTCTAGTGGTCACCTCCTCTTTCTCGGACACTTTTACCATCAGCCGGTCGTTCTCCAGTTCCAAGGATCGGACACGGTCGATATACACAGCCAGTCTATCGTTCAGGTGCTGTAAATCTTGTTTCTCTTGTAAACGAGAGATCCGGGTCGGAGAAAGAGGTGTAGAGGCCGCCGACCGGCCAGCTTCACGGCTTGGAGTAGCAGTCGCCATAATAGTTGTTTCGACAATTCTGAGTTTGCTTCGCCACCCAGTGAGTAATAGAAAATAAAAGTATCGGCTGTTTTAGTTAAATAAGAATACAGAAGCAGTTTCTCTTCTTTGTTAACAATACGGTGTCAATCAATGAGTCGTACGCTCAGACAGTTGCCTGAAACAGTGATGTGATTCCAAGATGGCCGACACCGCTATCAAGACCGCGCCAAAAGCAGAGAGGGCTTCCTGTTTCGCAATGAATTATGGGAGAATGGACCCTTAACATCGGTTGATACACTGAGCATGCGCACCAGTGTGCCACATGAGCCCGTAACACGAGACAATAGAATGTAAGGGTAAAATAAGAAAAAACAAAACAATAGGATTACATCACAAATAATCAAAATAAAGTGGCGTCAGGGGTTAGATTACATCGATTCATCCAATAATGCACATGATTAAATAAAATTAAAGGACATACATATTTACACGTGGATATGAAATTTTGCGATAAGTATGATTAATGTCTTTCAATTCTGCTGTGGTCAGAGAAACTAAACAAAACATGTTCCCGTTTCAAGAAGACAGTATTATGAATTCTGGAAATAACAAAGGTAGATAAATCCTTTCAAAATAATTTTCTACAATATTAACAGTTTCTTAGTAAAAACAAAAATTAATTAATTATTTTTATTTTATTATTGATGATATATTTTCATTGTAATAACCAGCAAATACTGGGGACAAACTATAACTAAAACAATGTTGGGAATAGATACATCTTGGTGGAAGAGTGTCCAGATTGCATGGTTATTTTTGTCTATCTATCTATCTATCTATCTATCTATCTATCTATCTATCTATCTATTTTGTAGAGTAGCAAAACATATTTTCCCCATTGAGAAGACAGCTGGGTCCAACAAGAGAGAGAGTCGGGGTCATGGGTATTTACATTTTAAATTCCTTATATGTTACTAAAATGCCCTCAGGGGAGGAGTTGTGTTGAGTGCCCATGAAAAATAATTAGTCTGTGAAAAACAGAGAGTATTACGGGAAACCTATCAGCATTGTTATGACAGAGTAAAGTAAATTTTAGGCCTCTGCAGTCTTGGAGGAAATGTAATTGCTTTAACCGATATATTCTTTCATATAAAGTTAAATAACATTTGATCCATGGATTTGAGTGATTGATTATCTAGATATAAAGATATGGCTGCATAAATTAATACTGAGATTCCCTCCATCATAGAGAGCGGACCCTTAAAGACAAGTCTCAGTGGAGCCACTGACTGAAGTTCCTCTGAACTTTGTTGAGTACAAGGTCAAATAATATAATGATACCTTAACATATGACATTTTCTTTAACTGGGATTCCTTAAATAGAGGTCATACACATGCATCTCTCCACCTTCAAACAAAGAAGAATGTCTTTGGATTCTTTGCTCAGCCCCTTCTTATAATGATATATAATGTTTTCTGTCAATGCAGTGAAATATTGCAACACCTGCACCAGCTGACCAGCTGTTACTCCTAAATGAAAAAGCACACAAATTTCCCCCATTGACTCCTTCACAGTGATACATCCATTGCTGAAGCACAAGTTTTTTTTTTTTATAAAATAAAAGTCTGCACTTTTGTTTTGGTAGTATGAAAATAACTTTAACTGGTTTCTAATACCAGCGTGTTAACAGACAGAGCAAGAATTGACATTAATAAACAACTAACTGTCAACTGTCTTATAACTTTATACTCAAAGAATCACATCTACCCAAGACTGGAAATCCAAACTAGTCCCAGAGTGAAAATTAAGTATCATTTTAAAGTCAACAAAGTCAACAAAGAATACATTTACTTACATGTAGTTGTTTGGAGATAGATTTGTCCTTTCATTCTACTTTAATCTCTTTCTCCATTATGAGTGAGTTATTTTCCATGAGGTTGGCATTCTCACTCTCACACTGCCTTTACAGCTGTCCACAGGAGAACGCAGATGGCTCTGTTATTTACAGTCAGATCTCCTTTTAACTCCAGTAAGTTGTTCTTTAGATTGTTATTTTTCCTGGCCCCCTCCAACCTCATCACTGGTGACTGATTGGGTTCTTCTTCTCCCAATTTTGCCTCACTAATATTGTACCCAGTTCCAACAGAAACTGCCATGGCTGAAATTTAAGTGAAATCAGTGAAGAATTGTTACTCATCAGCTTATTGGATGCAGGAGAGCTTGGATGTATAATAATATAATACAACAACGGACATAAAGCACGCTGATGACATGGCCCTGGTTGCTAGTCAGTTGGTTTGACAGTAGCTTCCATGACCTCAGTGTAAGACCAAGGAGCTGTGTCTGGGAGGGAGGGTGGGAGCAGCACTGGACCAGTCTTGAATTCATATATTTATATTTTTTACTGTGTTTCCAGGTTGTGAAAGCCATTTTTTTACTATTATTTTATGCAAATCTAATGGATAGTAAAGTTTTATCTTATCTTATAATAATGTTTCTGGATTTTACAACTCTGAAATGTGTCTATAATTTGATTGGCTGGCCCTTGATGTCAGATGTCGTTTGCATTTTGTTGCAGAACAAGTTGATCAAAAACTGTCGTCATTAGCCTTTTGATAAGAAAACATACATGAAGAGGGTCATTTGAAGGACATCTCCCATTACATTACATAATCTCTGTCCTGATGCTGGCCATAGTGGCAGATCAGCTCGTCTTAGCTGTCCACACAACCAGCTTGATTATGAGATATAGAACAACACTGAAGTCCTGGAGGAGGCCATGATAACACAGGGTGCAGTAACCTGCTCATGGCAGCACTAATGATGCTGCTGATGTGGCTCTGCTGAAAAGTGCAAAAGTACAATAGGTTGAGAGTTGCCATGCTAATAGATAGAACAAAATACTTAAGATCAACAAGATTGATGGCTTTCTGCATTCACCCTGAAAATAAGTAAGACCAGGAACAACATGAACAAACTCACTTTGCAACAGGCCTTAAAGACTGTCAACAGTGTCAGTGTGGGAACTGTTAGTTTAAACATCTCTGTGAGGGACCGAGCTGGAAGACATCAGGAGTCACAGGGTGGAGTTTTAAAATGAGGGTTTTATTTACCCAAAATAAGAAAATGAATTTACAAAAACAAGCGATAAAATTCTGTCCCATGAAAGAGGTGACATGAACAGAACTAAACTCAGGCTGTGTTAACAAAGTAACTGGACAAACCAACTGACTGAACAGACACAGACCAAAAGGGAGCATATACAGTATACTGGCTGATCAGAGCAGTTGTACACAACAGGGGATAACATAAACACTCACACTTTAACTAAGAAAGAAACAAAACAGGACAGTCTCTAAATTGAAATAAAGATCCCATTAATTCTGCGAAAAGGAATATCCAAATACCTAAGTTAAGTCTAAAGAAATGCACAAAATAATTTAAACTAAATAACGCCAGTTCCCCCTGATAAGTGGCAGGCACTTGGTTCAGTCTTAAAGATAACTTATCATTAATGAACATAAGTGCTGAATGTACAAAAGTTAACTAAATGTGCATGCTACAATAAAACTAATGTGTTTCCAACAAACACTAAATAAACCAACCATATGTTGTATGAAAGGAAGAACTATGTGTCATCTTTTTTTTTGCACAAATGTGCAATATGAGAGTAAAAGTGTCAAAAATCTGAGATAACTAAAAGGTGTCAGTGCACGAAGGTGATGGACTTTTAGAACTGTGTGGCTGCAGGTGTGGCCACCACAAAATACATCATCATCATGACCTAGTAAACGAGTCTGAGACTTTGGCTACAGTTGGAGTTTTTTTGTGCGCTCTACACTATGTATGTGTCTACATACAGTCCAGGCCATAAGTATTTGGACAGTGACAATGTTCCTTGGGCAACTGTGTGTTGATTAGTTTGAGCTCATACATGTCAGAGTTGAGTTGAGGTGCAGTTGTCTGACAACATAAGGAGTAAAGAGGTGACCACGCAAGTGAAGAAGATAACAATGAGACAAAAAAAAACTGAGGGAGAGATCAGAGGCAGTTGGCTGGTTCTGCCAAAATCAAAAGTTTTCTGAAACACTTTCTGAAAAAGCCGGTGTGCACAGGAAAACTGGAAAATGGCAAACGACTGAATGGACTGTGGAGCAGAAGTCATAGTTAACTGGAAAATCATTTGCATAGTGAAGAAAAAACTGACTGACTACAAGATGCATGCACCTGTAAGCCTCAAACACAGGTCGGGTTGCAGATTCAAACTCATACAAAAGAAACCAGTAGAGTTCTGGAGGAAGGTTTTGGGGACTGATGAGACAAAAATCAACTTCTTTTATCAATATGATGGGAAGAGTAACTGTCCAAATAATTAATGTCTCTCCTACAAGTAGATGCCCAGATGGTGGCACTTATCACACAGTATACTGTGTCCCAAAATGTATTGATTATAAAATTAAATATGTCATCTAAAATATACAAGTATTTATTTTTCTTGTCCAAACAAGGGCACAACACACTCATTCCACAAACTGAGTGTGTGTGCGGCAACACAGCAATTTTAATGTTGGTCAGAATTCAACATGTGAAACCATGATGATACCTGTGTCACCATGCTGCACATAACTGCTGCTGTTTCTGTCATTAGCTGCTTCATTGTGCTGTAAGTTTGGTGTCACTGAGACGTATAGATGAGCTCAAGAGAGCTTTAATCTCTTCAGGAACCAGCTTGTGGGCTTAATAATGACCAAGCAGATGGCATGTACAGATGGTCGACATGTCTCAGGTTCATCGTCTCAGAAAATGACTCAAAATTCTTCAGTATGGTGAAATTCTCACTGACCTCTGATGGCATCAGCAGGCTACTGAGCATAAGCCAGAACTTGCAGCAGTGGTTAGAAGGAACAGGAGGAGCCACACTTCAAATAACAGAGGGTGCAGTAACTGTTGTTGAAGAATGATGTCATGCACATTCTGCTGTTCATGCAACCTTGCATTGAACACCAGTCTTGTTTGCAGGTGGAGGTGTCCTGTCCATAGTTTCACAGATGTTTCTTTTAAACATCCAGGGAAAAAGATTCTTGGGCTGCATGGGATTTTTTCTTATTGCAATGCTGCAACTGGACACAGCAGCAAGGCTGAAAGGTGGTACCATACCCAGCTCTATTATGAGATCCCTGTTCAGTCTCCTATGTGTCCCCTGATCCCCTGCATAATACCGCATCATACTCTACATAGCCACAAGGCCATGACTCCTACAGTTGTTGCTAAACACCAGATGCCATGACCATCAACATGTTGATTTTCTGATCCATTCTGTCAAGTCATTTTTGGTAAGATTCAAGGACATTGATTTAACTTGTACTTTTTGTAACATGCACCCAGAGACTGTTTTCCATCCGTTCTGGACTTGTGAACACACCGGAAGTCTGAGGCAAAGCATATGCCTTCTTGTTTTGGACTATATTTAAGATGATTTTGTACTTTGCTGATAGGATGTATTGTTTGGCTTCACAAATTATAGAAAAGAACTAGAACTTTTATATCCATAAATGTAAGGTGTTAAAACTGAACCCTTTTTTTGTAGTTTTAAAAAGGAATCAGAATCCTATAATCAATCATTTTCCTCCTCATGCAATAGCAAAGCTATGAAAAGCCTTTCATTTGTGCTCCACATTTAAAATATTCATGTAATTTCCCACCACACCCGTCTTCAACGCTGGCCTTACTTTAAATCTCAGCTCCACAACTGTAAAGTCTCGTGACTGTATCCTGCACACTTGAGGTGTTATCACGGTGGGAAAATGTATCCACAGTTCATATATGTACTGAACACTGGTCCGAACAACTACATGTACAAATAGAATACAAGCAAACAATATGGGACTGGCACTCCTGGTATTTAGACTCTAAATAATAAGAGCTTTGACAAATACAATATGATTCCCACGTCGTTGGAGCTTGGCTCAATTTGATCCCTAATTAACCAACCGTTTCAGTCCCACGCCGGCAGGGGCACTGTCGCCCCGACCTCACAGAAGAGACTTCCGGGTCAAACCGTCTATTACCCCGCTTCGCTCCCTCTGCAGTCCTTCCGGCTTGACCGCCATCACAGACAGCAGGTAGGATCATAATGTCGATAACTATCTGCTAAAACTCGTGGTTAATCTTCGCCATCCGTCCATTTCTTCCTAATAAATGGAAACTACCGCAGTCTACTGACCTCACTGAACGTCTGTGTCCAGTATTGTGACACAGTTAGGGACTAAACATGAACATTTGTAGCCGCGTTAGTTCCAGCAGCCGCTCCGCTCCCGTTACTGTCGATAACCGCGAACAGCCTTTACTTCCGCAGCGAGAACAACCACAGCTGCAGTCGTTGTACAGCGCACTTAAAGCGCTGAACCCAGTCGGAGTGTGGACGCTGTCGGCTGCCGTCGATGTCGGTACAGAGTGTTCGAATCCGGCTTCATGTGTGGTCTGAGTGAGTCCAGTGTCAGTACAGACGAGCTTAGCGAAGCGAAGCACTCCCATTCAGTGGTAGAGGATGAGTGTCTTCAGCAGCCTTGTGTTTTGCTCACAACTTGTAAATAATGGACTTCATTACAGTCGAGGTTCAAAGATCATTGCTCCACAGCAACAGTGCGTTCATGCAACAGTAGCACTCATTTAATAGTTTGCAATAGCTAGAAGTTACAGTGTGTTAAACCTGTGCTGATGTTGACAGGAGAATATGTGGGGCTGGGGGGAAGCATTTGGCTGCTGCACAGTCTAAATGTGTCTGATAACCTGCTGTGATGTTCCCACTTTGCATCTGGGCAAGTAGCTAATTAACAAATATTATCATTTACACTTGAACTGATGTTTGTGTGTGTGTGCGTGTTTTTCTGCAGACATGGCTATTCGTTACCCCATGGCCGTTGGCCTTAACAAAGGCCATCCAGTTACCAAAAATGTAACTGCTCCCAAACACAGCCGCCGGCGCGGGGTGAGTATCAGCTATAGAGTGACTGCAGTGACAGGGAAACACTGGAGTATCACTTTAGGCTGTGAGGATAAGTCTGTTAGTTTTCTGTGTTACTGCCAACAAATCCAGTATTAAGACCTGAACCCAGTAGGTGCTGTGTGTACAACATAAATATACTAGCAATCGTGGCGGTCTTCATGTCATACAAACAAGCAACTGATTCATTTAAACAGGCTTAACAGAAGTACAAGCCAAACAGTAATTCTTCAGTAGGAAGCAGTAGGTCTGGACCTGAGAGTCTCAGACGGGGCAGGGATTACCTTTTTCAGTGTAGTACATCAGCACCAGTTGGTTTTATACAGCAATGAATATAAACAATAGGCAAAGTTTGCACAGCTACCTTTAAGTCCCTTTTAATTCTCTTATCAAATCATTACAAACTTGAAAAATTTGGGACAATTATTTTCCCTGCCATGTGTCGTATGTCAGAGCAATTTCAGATATTTCTTTAAAATGTTTATATTAGCGTTTACTGCATGTAGTTTATTTCAAAGCTGGAGTTATCATGACTGATCTTAAAGTGTTGAAGATGGTGGTAAAAACACAGGTTTAGTCTAGCTGCATAATTATAGTTCTTTTTTAAAAAAAAAAAAAGTAAATTTCAATGTATATATGTCACATTGATCATCATTGTCAGTAAGATGTGTTAAAATGTTATAAATATGCTCTTGAAGATGTAATACATGTTTACAATAGTACCCATCTCTGCTGTGCAGAGTTTTGTTGTAACAGAGTGAACTGCTGAGATATTTCAGATGAAGTGGGCCGTGTTAAAGCTTTGTTGAAATATTTGTCTCTCCTGTGCAGCGTCTGACCAAACACAGCAAGTTTGTTCGGGACATGATCCGTGAAGTGTGCGGTTTTGCTCCCTATGAGAGGAGAGCCATGGAGCTGCTGAAGGTGTCCAAGGACAAGAGGGCTCTCAAGTTTATCAAGAAGAGGGTGAGTTTGTTTCTGTTGTCAGCGCACTGAGGAGGAAGTGTAGGTGTGAACCTGCTAAACAGCCACTGTAGGATTCATCTCATGTATGATATCTAACCTGAGCCACAGGTTCAGTTTTTAAAATTTAATACAGGTTGTACTGTACCTTGGCCTTTATGGCTTTGTATTTAGAGTTGTAGCAGTCTGACTCTGTAGCAGGTTTTTTAATATATCATTCTGTGCTTTTGTGACCTGCTTATGATGGACATGGACATTGCACTGACAGTTTGCACAGAGCTGAAGTGAGTCAGTATAATGCTGTTGTTTCTTCCACAGATTGGCACCCACATTCGCGCCAAGAGAAAGAGAGAGGAGCTGAGCAACGTACTGGCTGCCATGAGAAAGGCTGCTGCCAAGAAGGACTAATATGTCAATAAATAAACGTTTGCTAAACTAAACCAATCCAGTCTGATGGTCTGTATGTCCTCTGCTTTGTTGATGCTAAAATGTCAGCAACCAGGTCTGGTTCTGATGGTCCAGTAAGATCCACCGCGAAAAAAAATTATAATTAAGCATACTTTTAAAAAACCAAACTAAATACCAACGTGGTGCAGTGCAGTTAATGAGATGGACGCTGTGTTGCAGTGAGAGTTTTAAAGGCAGGTTTCATTGATGGCTGTTTCATATGGTTGCATTAGACTTGTGTTTCTGGTCATTTAGTCACTGCATAGTATGTGTAGCTTGCTGTTGATCAGTGGACATGATAACATATCGTGCTGTAGCTCGGCCTTCTGTGACTGAGCTGAGCTAAAGCTGATTAATTCATAAACGGATACATCACAGGAAATGCATGTGATTACAGTTACTGCATTGAAATGTGGTTCATCAACTGGTGTTAAGATGCATGTTAGTCTGCTGACCATATATCAGACTACTCATCACATCATACATGTGAACTGGTAGTTTACATTTCTTACCATAATGCTATAATCATTTTAACATCAACATGACTTCCTCATTTAGTATTTGTGTTAGCCAGGAGGCTGAGGTTCGTGATAAGAGAGGCTCAGTCTGCTGTTTGAAAGCTGTTGTCGGCTGAGTGTTCATGGAGTGTGGAGGTGGTATTCCCACAGTCTTTTTTTATTGTTTTTATAAATGCCAAAAAAACAAAGGGAAAAGAAGACAGGAAGAACAACCACTGTTATTGCTATAGAATATATCAACATGGAGAAGAGACCATTTATATCTGTACACCTGAGCATTTCTTCCCTGGTCGACTGAAATATGTTAACCTCAGGTCCAGATGGTGAAGCATTTATGATGTAGCTGTCTCAGTATGTGGGTGGAGGTCTTGCAGACTCCCTCCCATTTTTCAAGAAGGGGTTGTTAATTTGAAACCTTTTCCTTGTTGACCTGATCATATCTAAGCCTTTGTCAGCTCTTTGACCCATGTATGGAGCTAAGAGCTGGTTTCTGAAATTCTGCAAATGTAGGTGTTTGGCCACAAGGGCACAGCTAATTTCTCATAGTTGTTAAAAGAGGGGGGAAAAGAGATGAGTATCCTTGAATTTAGTCAATATTCAGTCTGGAGTGATGAGTCTCAAAAATAAGTAATGAAGGCAGTTTTAGTTTTGGGCAGCTGGTGGGTGAATGTACCAATTCCCTGTCTACATGTTTCAGTAAGAGACACCCCCAGAAAATTGGTGGATGTAGAGTCTGGATTTGGTATAAAATAATTTCTATGCACAAATTTAATTAATGAGTGTCTGGTGTTGTATACTATTCAGATTTTCCTGCTGTGGTTCCTGAGGAATGTTCCTCTGGAGTTGCTGTTCCCACTCTCCCCTAGGTTCACAGTAGATATGGAGGAGCTGTTCCTAAATCTAAAAGTAGCACCAAACTGTCTGAGTGAGGAGACTCCCCTAGAGATAAGTCTTAGGTTTCTGAATAATTCACTAAGATTTTCAGTGCTGAAACTTGGTCCCAAGTCAGAGAAGTTTGAAGCAGTACAGATGACTTGTGAGTCATTGTGTCAGTGTTGTAGAAAAGTACAACAATCATGAAGTCTTTAAAGCACATTTATTGGCTGATGAGTTAGTAAAGATCCAGTCACACCAGTCCTACACGTCACACAGCCTCACCTTCTTTTCACATTCGAAGACATCACGACAGACTCTCACATCTCTCACTTTTCCTTTTTTTATTTTGCACATCAATAAAAGTACATTCACTGACTCAGAGTGAAGTCTCTGCTGATTGAAATGAAATGTGTGCTGTGCATTAATGAAACTTACACAGCCTCCTCATCTGTCAGCTGATCTCTGTTTATTCCTGAAACATGGGTCCACTCCAGTTCACACTCTGCAGTGTTTATGAGCAGTCGACTGTCTACTTGTGCGACACATTTCTGGTGATTTCAGATAAGACTGCAGAGTGGAGGTTTATCAGACCTGACTGAGACACACACAGGTGGATAAGGACAGGCTAACACTCTTGTGGTTACAAATACAATAGATGACACAGTGCAGCTCAGATGATTTGTAGAAACAATAAGTTGTTTCACAGTCACAGTCACAGGTGACAGTAAAAGTAAAAAGAAAGATGGTGGTTTTCCAGCAGCCACCGTACAGGACGTAGCAGATGAAACTGCTGGATGTACCGAGGTCACTGCCAAGGCTGTCTGTGAAGAGCAGTCTGAAGTATTTAGATCTGACTTTGTGATGACACTGTCACATGATAATGATGAAACCTGGATCAGCTCTCACAGCTGGAACTAATGGAAACACCTGGAACTTTCTCATTTTATAGACAAACCCACCAGAACAAATCTGAAACATCCTCTGAAGCTTCATACACACACTAACAGATCACTCAAACACTCTGGAGGTTCTTCTCTTGATGTTAGTGCTCACAGTTTCCCGAGTCACTAAAATCCATAAACACGAGTTTCAACTTAACACCACAACAAATAATAAAAACATCCAGGATTTTTTTTTTTTATTTGTACTTAATTATGTGATATTAATGCTATTCTCTCTATTACTGATCTGAAAAATGTTGAACAATCTTTTAATGTTATTGCTGACAAAAAGATTTTATAAAACTTTAACATCTCCTCAGAAGATGAAAAGATCTCAAAGAGAATCTGGCGTCTCTGATACACTGCCCAGGGTCCAAGCTTTCAATCATCATTTTCTCTCCTCAGCTCCTTTGTTTGAAGCCTGCAGACTCAACTGCAGGCAGTTACCACTCCTCTCCAGCAGAGGGAGTCCCAAATGCCTCAGCGTTGTCTTCTGACTCCAGATTTTATTTTCAGTGTCATGACCTGAGCAGTTGTTCACAAAGCTCTGATGAGGTTTCAACCATGTAAAACTACAGGTGCAGATAACCTCGACCAATTTCTACTCCATGTTTATGCCCCCTTACTTTTGTGTATGTAGTAACCCCATGCAAAAGAAGTGATGTAAGTGATCTCAACAGCTACTGCTCAATAACCAAACTTACTTTTCTTTAGCAAAGTTTCCAGAATCGTTGGTTAATTGAATATAATTTGAATGTGTACACCATGTCCACAGCTGTCAGGTTGTCGCCCAGGTCACAGTACAAACAGCTGCAGGTTCAGTACGTGATAACATTGTCTACACCCTGGATATAAAACACTTTATACTGCTCTCTTCATTGACCTCTCTAAAGCTTTTCATACAGTTAATCATAAAATGGCTACTTAACAATCCAGTCTACAGGTCTGGATGATGTCCCCTCAGCTGGTTCCACTCACAGTTCAGTGGTGGAGAACCACAACCTCAAACACACAGCCAGGGTCAGGCAAGATCTTCAGAGACAAGAAGAACCTGGAGTCCTTCAACAGCTGATCTGGTCCCCACAGAGTCCTGATCTCAGCATCATGGAGTCAGTCTGGGATCACTGATGCAGTCTAAATCCACAGAACACCTGAGGCAGGTTTTCCAAAGATGCTGGAACCACCTACCTGCCAAGTACCTGAGGAACTGTGAGCAGGTGTACCGAGGAGAACTGGTGCTGTTTTAAAGGCAAAGGGGGGTCACAGCAAAAACTGATTTAGGTTTTTTTCTGTTTACTGAACTTTGTATGAAGTTGAAAACTATTCATGGGGTCAAAGCATCATTTAAATCAATCCTTCAGTCCTTCATCCTCCAAAGCATCTTTACTAGTACTGCAAATATCACATCAAATTATACTGTCTGCCTGACAACCCTGAGTTTTCATCCTCATAGAAACTGACAATGAATTAAAAATCCTTCTGATCAGTTATGTTTTATACTTCCTCTGTTAATCAGACCTCCAGTCACCACTGATCCAATAGTTTTAACTAAACAGTGAATCAGACAATATTAAATCTTAACTTTGTAATGAGATTACACCTGAGTAGAATCTGGCATTTGTTCTGGTGTAAAACTGTGGAGATGTGTTGGAGCAGTCAGCTCACCTGCAGAGTCCAGTCACACCAGGCTGCTACTGAGTAAACACACACACCTCTAGGCAGTAACCGTCCATTATTAATTCATTATGACTATTTTTAGGTCATTACCCATGCTCATGAATACTTTCTCTCCTCACAGTTTTAGGTTTAGACTGTTGAAATAATAATCAAGCTCATATGAGAGAGAAGAACTTAAATGTCCATATTTTAACTTCTCCTGTGTTTTATCTGAAGTGTTGATCTCCATCAGAAGATATATTTGTGGTTTTAAGAACCAAAAACCATCTCAGTGTAGTTTTACATCTCCTCTCTCAGGCTTCTCTCTGTAGCTCCAGTAACAGCAGGTTTTCTGAGTGATCCAATAAAAATACAGCAGATTTCAGGTAAACAGTCAGAGAAACCAAATCCTGCAAGGTTGGATGGTGGGTCCAGGTGGGCGGGGCTTGGGACATGGCTGAGAGTGACTGCTTTGTTGTGACATCACAAAGTTCCAGAAGTCCTGGCGGCTGGTTTTAAGGCTCAGTTTCTGAATACAGGCTGTGTGCATTTCTCTGTGGACTGAGGCTTTGATACTTTCACAGTATTAATATAGAACCTAGACCTGCTTTATAATCAAAAAACATCTACCATTTAGACTGGATGGGGAGTTTAAGTTTCCTTATTTATGATCAAATATTTAAATATACAAGTGATATAATTAAATATATGAGAGTTCACAGAGGAGAGAAACTATTTCCCTGCTCAAAATTTAGGCTACAAAGAGATAAAGAGTCCTCACAGGGGTGAAACCATTAACCTGCTAAGTTTGTAGCAAATTATTAAGCCGTAAAGCAACATTAAGTTTAAAAATGTAAATTCATAAAGGAGAAACACCTGTCAGTTGTTGTGTTTATACAGATTGATTTATTAACAAAAGGTACACTGGGGGGCACCCTTCAGTTGCTGAGTCTGTGTCTAAATGTTTGGTGAAGAAGGAGAAAGGAAGAGAAACTGTAAGATTGCAGCGTTTGTTTAAAATGTTTCAATCGCCGCTCAGGTTAAAGGGCATAAACACATTGTTGACAACCAAAGCTGTGAGTGTAGCCCTGATGAATGAGCTGAACTGTACAGGGGACACATGTCAGAACAGACTGACATCCAAACCCACTCTGTCAGTGTTGCGTTAGAGGTGCAGCGAGATCAGTTTTTTCACATGTCACTTTAAAAATGAGGCTGATGATATTTTATATTTAACTTGTCAGCAAATCAGTGATTTAATGATAAGACAGCAGGTGGAGTTAGCTGACAGCTGACTCCACCTGTAGGGAGAAAGCTCAGCAGAGTGACACAGACTGGCAGCACAGTGGGTGTCTCCATGTGCTTATACAGTTTTTTGGCTCCTTTACATGTTGAATGTCTAAAATGAAAAAGCTGAAGAAAGAGACACCAAAGCACAGGCTTCTGATTCTGGAGGATTATTGTCTGTGAAGGGCTCCCCCCACCTCCGACACAAACCTCACTGTGTCAGTGCTCAGATCAGCAGCAGTGCTTCCCTCTCTACAAATAAATAATTCAGCTTGTGTGAACAGAACTGGGTGCACATTTTATTGAACAGCTTGAATCTACAAGTCTACAGGAGTATTTTGTCGAATCACTTTGTCTTCACATTAAGGGACACTATAAACTTGGAAAGTGTCTCTGTGTACTAGAAACTAGAAAGGCACTTAGTGGAGTACACCAGATAAGTAAAAACTTTACAAACTTGTAGATAAATATGTTTGATTTTTTTTACATCAAGATCCAAACATTATTTTCTGAGGAACTGACAAAAGTGTTATAAAATACCCCGTCTCATGATGTTAAGGTTTTGAAGCAGATCTGTTCAGTGTTTTTTGTGTAATCCTACTGACAAACAAACGAACACGGCAGAAACATAACTGCGTTGGCAGAGGTAATAAGTAGTCTTATATCAGGTTGGCCTGTCGCTGTCATCTGTGGAAGTCACAGTTTACACAACAGTTCAGACTGAGAGCAGAGTGGAGACTCAGACAGTCAGAGGACACATGCTCAACTGAAATGAACTGAAGGTGTTAAGGTACTTTAATATATTGTATACTTCATAATAATCATTGCTGTACTCTGGTTAAACATGTGTACATGCAGTGTGGATTGATGAAGCTAAATGTGCATAAATAACCATTCATTCATTCATTCACCATGTTAAAGCCATGCAGCTATCAAAGCAGCTGTGAGGGGCTTGTTTATGCCAGTTTGATCAAAGCGTTCTCCACTGCACTGGTTACAACACTGACAACAGCACAGACAGAGGTCACAAGGAGGACACAATGTAGTCACAGTGTTCTCAGGATGCACACACACCACTAACTGTAATATTGATACATGGAAAGACTGGTATTGGCCAGCTCGGGGCTGAGGCGCATGCATAGCTACTGGTGGCATCATGTCTGGAACCAGTACATATGAACTGGACACTTTTGGTAGCAATAGCTAATCTTAACATGATGGTGTCATTGTCAACGGGCAGTGAAGACATAAGACTGGTCTGAGAGTAGATGGTGTCAAATAATACACGTTGCTAAGGTGTTTCTGTCATGATCTGCCCCTGAGTAAATTCATACCTGGACTTTTGTTATTTCCTGTGTAATTCTGAATCACTTTCCTTGTATAGCTATCATGCCTTTACTTCTTGTCCCCCCCCCCCCAATCTTTGTGATTGTTTGACCTGCTCTGATTGGTCTCACCTGTCTCGTGGTCTTCCCCTCATTAGAGTATCTACAGGTGCTGGTCATATAATTAGAACATCATGAAAAAGTTGATTTATTTCAGTAATTCCATTGAAAAAGTGAAACTTGTATAATGTATACATTCATTCCACACAGACTGATATATTTCAAGTGTTTATTTCTTTTAATTAACTGACAACTAATGACAACCACAAATTCAGTATCTCAGAAAATTAGAATATTGTAAAAAGGTTCAATATTGAAGACACCTGGTGCCACACTCTAATCAGCTAATTAACTCAAAACACCTGCAAAGGCCTTTAAATGGTCTCTCAGTCTAGTTCTGTAGCTACACAATCATGGGGAAGACGGCTGACCTGACAATTGTCCAAAAGACGACCATCGACACCTTGCACAAGGAGGGCAAGACACAAAAGGTCATTGCTAAAGAGGCTGGCTGTTCACAGGGCTCTGTGTCCAAGCACATTAATAGAGAGGCGAAGGGAAGGAAAAGATGTGGTAGAAAAAAGTGTACAAGCAATAGGGATAACCACACCCTGGAGAGGATTGTGAAACAAAACCCATTCAAAAATGTGGGGGAGATTCACAAAGAGTGGACTGCAGCTGGAGTCAGCGCTTCAAGAACCACCACGCACAGACGTATGCAAGACATGGGTTTCAGCTGTCGCACTCCTTGTGTTAAGCCACTCTTGAACAAGAGACAGCGTCAGAAGCGTCTCGCCTGGGCTAAAGACAAAAAGGACTGGACTGCTGCTGAGTGGTCCAAAGTTATGTCCTCTGATGAAAGTAAATTTTGCATTTCCTTTGGAAATCAAGGTCCCAGAGTCTGGAGGAAGAGAGGAGAGGCACAGAATCCATGTTGCTCGAGGTCCAGTGTAAAGTTTCCACAGTCAGTGATGGTTTGGGGTGCCGTGTCATCTGCTGGTGTTGGTCCACTGTGTTTTCTGAGGTCCAAGGTCAACGCAGCCGTCTACCAAGAAGTTTTAGAGCACTTCATGCTTCCTGCTGCTAACCAACTTTATGGAGATGCAGATTTCATTTTCCAACAGGACTTGGCAGCTGCACACAGTGCCAAAGCTACCAGTACCTGGTTTAAGGACCATGGTATCCCTGTTCTTAATTGGCCAGCAAACTCGCCTGACCTTAACCCCATAGAAAATCTATGGGGTATTGTGAAGAGGAAGATGCGAAATGCCAGACCCAACAATGCAGAAGAGCTGAAGGCCACTATCATAACACCTGAGCAGTGCCACAGACTGATTGACTCCATGCCACGCCGCATTGCTGCAGTAATTCAGGCAAAAGGAGCCCCAACTAAGTATTGAGTGCTGTACATGCTCATACTTTTCATGTTCATACTTTTCAGTTGGCCAACATTTCTAAAAATCCTTTTTTTTTGTATTGGTCTTAAGTAAAATTCTAATTTTCTGAGATACTGAATTTGGGATTTTCATTAGTTGTCAGTTATAATCATCAAAATTAAAAGAAATAAACATTTGAAATATATCAGTCTGTGTGTAATGAATGAATATAATATACAAGTTTCACTTTTTGAATGGAATTACTGAAATAAATCAAGTTTTTCATGTTATTCTAATTATATGACCAGCGCCTGTAAGTCCATCTAGTCCCTTCATTCTTCGACAGTTTGTCTGTTCTGTCCCTGCATTTATATGCCAGTGTTTCCCTTTATGCTTGGAACCTGTGTAAGGTTCTGTTGTGTGTTCAAGCCTTTTTTATCTGCCTGTTGACTCATCTGCCAATAAGCCTGTTTATTTTCATCATTAAATTATCATCTCTGCTCCTACCTGTCTTTGTGAGTGCATTTGGGTCTTGAAATCACTGAACCGTCACAGTATGAACCAACAACCACAGACCCAGCAGGCACTTGGTTTAAGGATGAACTTTGAGATTTGTGTTACTCTCTTGGTGAGTGGAAGAGGGGCTCAGTGAGGAGTACAGTGAAGCAGCTCTGAGGATGGCACACAAGGATGTGTCCAAAAACATGTGCCTGAAGAGTTCACTGCCTGAGTGGATTAAGGACTTTATTAACACCCCTGATTCCCGGCCACCTAGCCTTCAGCATGCTAGCCACCAGCCTGTTTCTGAGTCAACTGACTTCCAATCAGTACTACAATCACATTCTGCGAATACCAGGCCCACAAGCCTCCACTCTGGTTCCAAAACAGTTCATATACTGCACTGCTGCCACATGATTGGCTGATTGGATGATAATAATAACAATCTGGTGTGGCGTTTGCATGTTCTCTCCATGCCTGCTTGGGTTTTCTCTGGGTACTGCCTCCCACAGTCCAGAGACATGGAGGTCCCGTTGTCCAGGGTGTACCCCGCCCTCGCCCAGTGTCAGCTGGGATAGGTTGCAGCCCCCCCCCCCCACTCTAAATGGATAAGCGGCATGGCCAATGAATGAATGGAAGGCATACAGGTGCTCAGTGAGTGCATCTTCTCTCACATCACATCCATGGTATATGATTGGCTGCAGACAGGGACTACAGCGAGTCAGGAGCACTGTTATGTGATAGAGGATGGTGCGCGCGGACCGGATAGCCGTGTCCCCAATCACTCTTCACAGTAAGAGTGGCGTTGCCCATGGTGACGCGTCTCTATCTAGTTTAGACCCACCCACGCTTCCCATTTTCGGCCTGTGATTGGCTATTAGAAGTAGCCCTGCGCCTCTGACTGGCTAAGCTGGTTGTCAGTTAGTTAGCTGGGTATATTTAGCTGATTACATTATCGGATCAGGTTTAACCTGCGGTTCAACAATATAGAGAGAAGTTATAGTTTATGCTATTTTCAGGCGAACAGTAGTAGTTAGCTAATTAGTTAACCTAACATCAGCAACAGCGTTGTTATTTTAGTAGATCCTGAGTTTTCTGTGAGGACCGAAAACAGGCGGTTTGTGAAATGTCTTCAGACGAAGACAGGGCCAAGGAAATTTTGAAGGGCTTCAAACTGTATCCTTTCTGCTGTGTGTTTGGTGATGTACTGAGAAGGTTACACACATAGTCACAGGCTTAATATTTGTCCCGTTTAATGGTGGTTATCATTATATGACGTTAGCAAGACGGTAGTAATATTATGACTGTTGTTGTACAGTAGTGTTAGCTGCTGTGGCTAACCTGTCAGTCCCCCTCTCGTTTGATAACATCGGCTACATGGATGATATACGTCTTTATTTGGTGTGAAAAAATGAAATATGAGTTACGAAGCTAGCTAGTTCACGTCTGAATGGCGGTCTGGTAACTAAAGTAATTGGCCCTGCCCTGTGGCTAACCTGCCTGGCTAACTGCTCAGCTGTAACGATAAATACCCCGTTTAGCAGCAGTGACATGCGATGGAGATGAGGTGAAGATTGTCTCGGCTGGTTGTCAGATACGAATTGTTCTTTGCAAAGTTTTACTTACTAGTTAGCTCGTAGTTGAAAGTTAAAGGCAGGAATGTTATTTGGATTACATGTAGCTTGTTTTGGGTTTGATGGTTACGTACGTATCGGGAGTTGTCAAACACAGTCGCGTCCTTCTCCTGGCTGGAAGTGATGCCAGACCTCATTACTAATAATTGAATTTAACTGCTGCACCGCTTAAAGGTTATACCACTGTGTTTTGCACATGTTATCCCACCCACCAGAAGTCACGCACGCTTTACATTAGGCTCCACAGTTTTCAATTTTTACAGTGAGTGTAACGTCTGCTGGTATGACTGTCAGAGTTGTGCTATTATTGTGTGATGATCCAATGAATTTTCAAAGTTTAAATTCTCACTTAAGAGGACTTTCAACAAGGTACTCTTCATTTTTAATTTTGTTTTGGCATTTAGTTTTATTAGACGATGTACTCAGGAGATGAACAGACAGCACTGGAAGAGAGAGAGCGTAGGGTACGACATAACAAAGGTCCCAGGCTGGAATCAATCCTATGATGTTGTGTTTCTGTGGCAGGTCATCAGAAAGCCCACTTATTTTTACAGTGTTGTTATTCCTCTCTGTTACTGCTCTTGGTTCATGTTGCAGCACTTAATTCTCACAACACTGACTCATCTGGTTGTGTCCACTTGTAGTCTGACTTACAATATATTGTTTAGGGTAAGATCATGTGCCATATACTTGAGTCATGTGTGCATTTAAGCTTTGTTCAACAAATTCAGTCTCTGCTCAGGATAAGACGTTTCTCTGTTTCATTAGGAAGTGCACAGTGAAATGTTATATTGTTTTTATACACACTAGATTTTAAATTGTTGGGTGTTTGCAGCTACCTGCCTAAGTTTTCTTCATCTTCTCTGTTACTGTTCTGGGCTGTGTTTCCCCAAATTATCTAAGGCTGAGTTTCTCATAGTCTGAGATCAACTCAACCTTAAGATGTTTTTGGGAAGCAGAGCCCTGGTGGGTCGGGTGGGACAGTGGCCACCAAACCGTTTTGTAAGTAGACACCATTTAGTTTAATTATGACTGTGCAGAATGACTTGATGTGTGTGGTAGAGTAAAGCAGCTGTGTTGTTGTCAGGCAAATCCAATCAAACCAAGAACCACAAACAGTGCAATTGTACTACCATTTTCAGTGCATGCTAATAGTTGTGTCACTATCATAGTGTGGCTTATGGTTTACTGTTGTTTTACATCTTAAAGATCAGTGAGGGGGCTACCAATCGAACACTAGTATTTGGTAAAAACAAAATAAATTTAAAAAAAAGTAAATTAACTGAATACAACAAAACAAAAATGGAAAAAAAATAACATAAAATTAAAGGCATCAGTATATATCTGAGCAGGGAGTGACTGAGGCTTGCCTCTCTGCAATATAATAGAAATGGAGTATAGCCACAAAAATGAACAGCACCATTTACTGCCAAGCTTCCTAAGATAACATCCAGAATTGAAAAAACAAATCCTGTCCGTGGTGAATATTGTATACTGTCAGAGTTGGCAGTAGAAACCCTGCCTGTCAGTGAAATCCAGGGTTCCACAAATTGGAGAGTTGCTGTGACGCATGTGGGTTTGCATGTCATATGTGTCATCATCTGTCCATGTCCAAAAATTAAAAGCATACAGACACTATGTGCCAACACACGTATGTGAACACGTCTATGCGTGCACACACCTCATGTAAACAGTGTCGATGTCTGTTTTTGTGTACATCCGGCCCTTTAAGCTGATCCACCTGAGCCGAACAGGAAATCAGGAGGATGATACCGACAGCAGCTGATCTATTGATAGTCCTAAACCTTCATCACACCTGAACAGAATAACATTTTACATCAGTTAAATGTTGAGTTCACCTCAGTCTTGTTATGATCCAGAAGCCTTCAGGCAGATAGTCACGTTAACCTGAACCCCTCCTGAAAGAACTTATATTTATAAGGCAAGTAGCTCCACAAGCTTGGAGTTGGCTCATCAAAAGCATCTGTTTTTTTCATTGTGGCTAAAAGTTATTCTTTGTGCATTAAACGTTTCCATCCAACTTGTTTAATTCCCCACTGCTACTTTAAGGTTTTTTAATTGACATTAATATTGAGTTTTTAATCCTTGTAGAATAAATCATTTTCACGAAGGCAAACTATAGCTTTGTATCTAGGATGTGAAGGTGTGGGTGGAGCTAATGTGGCGAATTGATGCTTTCCATATTACTGCTGGACTGTGACTTCATGTGACCGTGTTGGACTGAATTATCCTCAGTAATTCCTTCTAGAATAAGCAGCAGAGCACTGCAGCATCATACACTCACTACAGCAGGCCCAGTGCTTTCCAGTGAAAACATGACCATGCAACTTTAGTGTAGCTAGAACTAAACTTCTATTTTAGTTTATTGACGTATTTATGAAATGTGTCTCTCATAACTATCCCAGTCTGTACAGGAGGAAATTGTGAATATTTGTGTGTATTTCTTGGTAAGGACAGGCCTTTTGCTGTAGTGTGGTAATGCCTAAATCCATGATTTAGTGGAACAGGGATTTACTACCTTCTGTCCATACAGCCTTATTACAGCCAACACTGAGGCTAAACAGCAGATAATTTAGTTTTTTTTTTTCTTTTTTTAGACTGTAAAGGTAACACTAACCTCTGTTACACAAAGTCCTTATGAAGGACATAAAAAAGAAAATAAAATGAATCATTTTTAAAGTGGAAATCTGGGCCTGTCTAAAGCAAAGGCCGTCCAGTGAGCTAGATGTGAGCTAGTCTCACTTCGTTGTGTGTCTACAAAAGAGCACAGAGAGCAGCTCTAAGGTCCTCACAGAGAGGACAGTAGCACCTGCTGTTGTCACTTAACTTGTAGTTTGGCTGAATCTGTTCTCATTCTGAGATAGTTGAAGAGAAATGGCCAGTTTTAATTTTTTTTTCTTATATTAATTGCACTTCCTAAAACCGCTTCATAACAATAGCTGTCATTGCCAAAAGTAACTGAACCTGAACATGTTTTATGTTTTGTTTTTTTCTTTTCATTCATTGTTGCATCAGTGAAAAAATGTGTATATGGACTGGTATTTTTTTTCCTTGAATTTCTAAGGTTTTGCTCGCAGCTTCTTTATTTAAGTCTGTTATTCAAAGTGACAAACAGAAACCAGAAGTCAGTACTGGAACCACCTGGGGCTTGTGTAAAACCTGAAACAGCTCAAACCAGCACCAGACTGAAGTGGACTGTTCAGTGTTACACTCAACAATGTTCCTCAGATAACTCTGTAAAACCTCCTGTTTAAACTCATCCTCTGTGCTGAGGGGGTGGTTCATTCATGCACTAAATATTTCATTTCATGCAGAAACCATTTATGTCTGGATTGTTCTCAGGGTTTATTCACTGTAGATTAAAGGCAGAACATAAATGTGATAGTCTACTTTCTGTCTGAAGCCTATATGTTGGTCTCTCTAATGTTTCTTTTCCCTCTGGTGTGATTTAATGTTAATGCAGGAAAGTTTTGTCTGTTAACTGGTTAATTAACAGACTGACAGAAAATTAATGAATGTCAGTTATTTATTCATCATTTATCAAGTGAAAACACTTTTCTGGAACAGTGAGGTAATTTTCATTTATCATTTTTCCCCCATTTGATAGACTAATTAATTGAACTCATTGATAAAATGAATGAAAAGTTTTTGTTAGTACAGTGTGGTTGCAGTTTAGACCAGGCACAGCCCTGTGAAGGTGGTGCTGAGGTCAGAGCTGGTGGAAACGTGGAGAGTGTGTGTGTGTGCGCGTGTGTGTGGGTGTTGGTGATTAGACCGTTGTGTGTTCCTCCTCTTCCTCACGGTCTGTCTGCAGGGTGGCAGGGTTGGCTCAGTTCAGTGCAAAAGGAAAAATTCATTACAAAATTGTAAATGCAGCAACACAATAACACAACTGTTAATACAATATTACAAATAATATAAGAGGCTTTGAAAACCATACCTTAAAATGAATGGATGGTCAGGTTATATTCCCAATGTATTCATGGACAGACTAAGTTGTTGAAGTGTAAGTTAACTGAATTGTAAACTTGTATCTGTTCAGTGGAAGTGAGCTGTGGCTGCTGTTGTATTGAGGTTTACTTTGAGCCATTAGTGTGTCTTTAAAAATAAATGCAGACTAAACAGTGACAGCAGCTTTTCACTGGGGGCTCATTAACGTGTGTGTGTGTGTGTGTGTGTGTGTGTGTGTGTGAGTGTGTGTATGTGTGTGTGTTCGTGTTCGTGTTCGTGTTCGTGTTCTGACAGATTTGTGCAGGCACCCTGGTGGTTTACACACACACACACACATACACAGCCTGCAGCAGGCCCTGGGGAGGCTGTTGAACAACCTTGTATGGTGTTGTTGAAGCATGAATCGACGACTGTATTAGATTTTCTTTAGTCTGTGAATAAGTGATTTTGAGGAGGATGAAGGAAAAGGTCACACATTATCAGATATGAACAGCGTGAGTGGGTAAAGATGAACAGGTTCCCACTTCTTTGTTGGAGTTACTGTTTGGACCTCCTACTATTATGATGCAGGATGATTTAGTTTTTTACAGTGACACATGCCCAGAGATGAGAGTAGCCTGCCTGGTGAAAGAGCATCAATGAGTACGACACTGCAGTCTGGCCTGGATTATTCTGGAAGGTGTGGAGGAGGATGATGATGTAGGGGATTGGATTTAGTTAGACTTGAGAGGATTAGAGAAACCATTCAACTCAGCACACTTTACTAAAAAGCCAGAGGACGAGGTGGGGGGAGGTGGCCAAGGTAGAGCTCTGCTGTCAGTGGGGATCTGCCCTGCGGAGGTTTCTGATTGGCCACTAGTGCACTAATAGACATAGGCCGCAGCTTTCTTTTCCATGTTGCTCATTGAATAATAAACAGCAGCAGTCCACTCTCTGCTCCATAAGTCTCCACTCTTAGCAGAATTTAACATATGACAACACAAATATGAAGATACAGACACAGCAAAGTGAGATAAACTAATATGAACCCACACTGTTGTGTAGTTGCTGGTGAAGACACTGGTCATCATTACATTACCACTTGCACAAAGCTTTCTATAGCATATCCTGTATCTTCATCCTGACCAGCGGGAGTCAAGTTCAGTAGTGCGAGCTTAGGGAGGTTCCCTGAATGCAGCAGGACCCACCTGAAGGCTGATGTGAATGATGTGTCCTTTCACTTCACTGTGTCTGTTTGTGTCAGATTGTATTTGTTTACACAAGGAATAGTATAGAACACTATGACTTTGTTGTTTATAAGGATTTTATGTTTGTTGTTGCGTCTCTTTGAAGACAGGAAATAGATACAGGAAACTGTCTCATCCCACTTATTTGGTTTTTTGTGACTTAGTGGACTGAATTGTTGAAAGTTTTCTTTTCTTAGTTATTATAGAAATGATTAAATAGAGCTCTGGTTTGTATTAGATTAGATTGGAGTAAGTGTTGGCTGTTGTGTGCTGTAGGGGTTGTGTTGTGTATTGGGAGTCTAATTGTGAATATAAATTAAATGGATTGTATTGATGATGTATTGATGTGTCTGTTGCCATTGAAGTATTGTATATAAATGTATGGGGACCCCAGGAAGAGCAGCCACTGTTAGAATACAGAGGCTACTGAGGATCTAAGTAACTAAATAAATAAAAGTGATTTGTACGCAGCTCTTTTCTTCTCACTCGTGCCACAGTTTGTCACTATCGTGGACAGTCAGAGACCTGGTGCCGTACAAGTTGTGTGTTTCGAGACGGTTGCTGGTTGTGAGGTTGTGGTGAGTGATGAGGGGTTTCGCAGATGGTGTGGAGTCGAGTGTATGTGACACTAAGTAGAGTCTGAGTGTGACAGGATGCTGAGTGGAGAATCTTCTGGAACAGAGACAATGATTGTGAACAGGTGTCCATCAGTTGGATACACAAAGATTAAATTAGCATCTTCATATCTCAGACATGTTTTAATGAATTTGTGTAGTTGTTGTGGGGATCAGCCTACAAACAGTTGCTCTGTAGAGTTGTACTTATTTAAATGAAACGAGCAGTAACACACTGAACTGTTGTAAGGCTTCTCCTGGACGTTAGTGCAGCACTACAGGCTGAATGGGTCTACACCGTCCTTCCATCCATTGTCTATACCGCTTATCCATACAGGGTTGGGGGGGGGGGCTGGGGCTGGAGCTGGAGCTGGAGCTGGAGCTGGAGCTGGAGCCAATCTCAGCTGATATTGGGCGAAGGAGGGGGACATTGTGGAAAGAACACCCGTCTATCAAAGGGCTGACATATAGAGACAACCAGTCATGCTCACATTCACACCCACGGGCAATTTAAAGTCTCCAGTTAACCTAATTTGCAGTTTTATTTATACAACACCAAATCATAAGAAAATTCCAGGTTTGAACCCAGAACCTTTTAGCTATGAGGAGATAATGCTAACCACTGCACCACTGTGCCGCCTCGTCCACACCTCACAACAATTTGGAAAAATGAAAAATGAAAAAAAATCAGTTTTAAATCACAGAGAATAAAATCCTTCACAGCTCTTTCCTGCACTGATCACTTCTCTAAAGTACATCACACACCTTCAGGGTCAGTTAGTTTGAGTTGTCACCTGCTGAACAGAGTCACTCCCTGCACCGCATTTTCACAGTGTGTACATTAATAATCATTAGCAGTAACTTTATGCATGCTGCTGCACTATTGTGTGGAGGTCAGGAACAGCTGACTGACTGACAGACAGATGGGACAGCTAGCATCATCCACAAGGCTTCTTCAGCTTCCTTTTCCTCTCACACACAATGATGTCTTTTCGTCCACTTTCAAGTTTTCACCACTGTGACTTTCTGAAGCTGAATATTATTTGATGACAGTGTTGTGCTTCAAGACATTCAAGTCAAATACTAGAGACTGATTATCTGTGTTTACTGGTAGTTCTTTGTAAAAAAAAAAAAAAAAAAAAAAAAATTAAAATAGATTTTGAATTAAATGGATAATATATGATGAGAGTTGAATGTGTGTGCACGTGCCTCTGCAGCTTCTGACCTTTTGGTCAGTTTTCAGTCTTTAGAAAAACATCTGTCTCATCTGTACACAGCTGACAGTCTGATGTCCACAGTTATGTTTCACAAGATACATCAATTAATTCAAATTCTTTTTAAGTCAAGTCAGTTTTATTTATGAAGCACAAAATCATAACAGAAGTTGTCTCACACACTTCACATATAGAGCCAGGCTCAGGGTCGGCGGCAGTCTGCAGAGAGGGAGAGAGCAAGAGGAAAGAGACGATGCAAGTTCCACATAGAGATTTATAATAAAAATAATAATAATAATAATAATAGTTGCAGCAGCAGGTGTTGAGCAGCATCATGGGGCACTAGGTGGTTTGTAGTCACAGATCCAGACTCTAAAGGTCCAGAGTCAGAAATACTAGCAGGGAGCAACAGGTGGAGAAAAAACACAGAACTACAGGAGAGAGAGGAGATGCTTAGTTAGTTGATCAGTTGATCAATAATAATTCATATTATTTACAGCTCTGCAGCTCCCACACAACAGTGAAAACTCTGCAGTCTGCGGTTTAACTTGTTTTAGAAGTGGTGTCATGGTGACTGGTGGGTTAAGGTGCAGCTATGGAATGACAGAAAGAAACTAGAAAGAACACATAGCTCTGTTTTGTGCTTTATTGTTGTTTTGTAGTGTAACTACTGAAACCACTTTGTTTAGATCAGACCTCAGAGTCTGATTAGACTCTTACTCCTGTTTCAAAGTAAGATGATCATCTAAACTTAAATGTTTGTAACTCTGTGTGATAAAAGAACTGAACCAATGAACTGAACTAAATCACCTGCAAAAAAACAAGTCCCAGCTATGAAATCAAAAAGCCTGACCCCAGCTCCTTACTAACCTCCAATCATAAATCATAAAGTATAAACTGGTGTTTCACACCAAAGGAAGAAGGAAACCAACCTGTTCTGTGCACACATGCTACTCAAGGGCTTGGTTACATTTGATTCAACTTTATTATCACTGTGCAGAGAACAGGTACAAAACCACTGAAACATAGTTAGCATCTAACCAGAAGAGCAAAACAAATATGATTTACAGACAGGTAACGGTTTATGTGATGCTATATTCTACAGTATTCACAGAGTTACTGACAGTGTAGCGCAACATACGTACACTTTATTATATACTGTGTGTATAATATATTTAATATGTTATAATGTACAGTTAGTTTTATTTTAATAATAGTAATCTGAATAATGTGAGAGGTACAGCAGCAGTGATAGAGTACAGTAGTGATACAGTGTAGTAGTGATGGAAACTGCAGGTTGATAACACATCAGTCTATTTAAAGTCTCTCGTGGATGTCTCTGTTCCTTCTGTATATTTAGTTTGCTTGTAGTCACTTAACCTTCCCCTGTCAGAAACTGGATGAATCTCCGAGATGCAGAAACGGGCAAAGTGCTGTGGCAGGGAACTGAGGACCTCTCTGTTCCAGGAGTAGAACATGAAGGTACACTCACACACCATAAACCTAAACAGACACAGACACACACTGATCAGTAACAACATTAATAACAGTAACCAGGTGTAATGCTGTGGCTGGTCAGTGTTCAGTGTGCACCACATTGTACTGAACTTTAAAAAGGAAAACAAACTTTTTTCTGGCAAGAAAATCTGGTCTGATGGTGCAGACAGTGTGCTTCAGCTAATATCACTCAAACAGTCATGTCTTTATTAAACATTCACTGTGCTGCCTTTGGATTAAAGAACTGATCAAACCTCCTTCAGCACCAATAATCTGCTGATCAGAGCTCAGTGTTTCTCATGCATTGATTTATTTCTGGCGCACGGCACAATATCAACACTGACTGCCACAGATTGATTTTCTTTTTCTTTTTTACTATTTCAGATGGTTAAAATCTTACTTCAGTGTAACTGTGTGGTGCATTGATTCACTCAGCTCCTCCTGGTTTACAGTGCTGCATGTTCTTCCCAAGAACTCAACCTTAGTTTCATTCACCACAGTTGGTTGTGGATTATCGATGTCTTCACTGAAAAACTTCATGGGCTTTTGTTTGTTTGTTTGTTTGTTTGTTTTTGAAGAGGAGATGATCCCTGATGATTCCTGATGTTTCCTTTTAAGCTTTTAGCTGTTAGACTGAGCTTCTTTGTTACGTAACTGATCATCGTTTGTTGGGCTTTTGGAGCCTTGTAACTGGACATCCGCGTATAGGAAGAGTAGTCACAGAACTGAATCATCTCATTGATTAACAGTGTGTCTGACTGTGGATTGATGAAGATCTGAACTCTCTGAGATGACTCTGACTCTTTCAGCTTTACGCTTATCAACTGTTCTTCATCTTTGTTGTGAGGCCTGTTTCATATCAGCTCATGTTTCTGTGAGTGTGTGTTAGCATAACACACACCTCCGGTCTGCTTTCATTGACTGACTCCAGGTTTGATAACTATTGACTCCAGTTACCTGCCAAGACAGCAGGGCTGGTTTTGTTTTCACCTTGTGAGTCTGTGTGTGTGAGTCATCATGGCAAAATGTCCAGGAGACGCCGACTGTAGCAGGAACTACCACAGATATGTTAATATGTCTGTGGACAGATTTTTATCACCATGACAGCATCACAACCATTGTAGATACAGTCTCAAAAATTTACAGGTGTGTAGCTGAGATCAGAATGAAGGCTGAGTTTGAAGATGGTTGTTCAACATGTTTTTAAACATGACAGAACATATTCTGTAACGAGTTTTTAGGATGCAATGCTAAAGCTATTGCTAACTTCTAATTAGCATTTGGTGATAAAATACCTTAAAGAGTTTTAAGTGTCAGGGTTTAAGTAGAGTTAGCATTGGCAGTGTGTAGTTACAGGCTTCCCTCATTAGGGTGCAGCCAAGCAGTGCACCAGCCAGTGTATCCCACATTCTCAGTTTGATGGAAGCCGTCATGGTTTAAAGGGGAAACTTAAAAACAAAGTGGCTCTCTTTTGTTAGTCACATTTTGCTCCTGAACAAGTTGCAGCTCTACCATTGAACGTCTGTTGTAAAACCAACTTGATGTTGTTGTCAGCACAGTTAATCATAGTTTCTCTCTGTCTCTCTAGCTCGTGTCCCGAAGAAGATCCTGAAGTGTAAAGCAGTGTCCAGAGAACTGAACTTCTCCTCCTCAGAGAAACTGGAGAAATTCAGGCTGGAGCAGAAAGTTTTCTTCAAAGGACAGTGTCTAGAAGGTAATCAGCCAAAACACTGAAGGACCTGAGGGTCAGTCAGGTAAAGGTTGTGACCACTAGTCGCTCTATGAATTGTTTTTTTTTTTTTTTTTTTTTTTTTTTACAACTGGTCCCATTGTTGTTTGTTGTGTGCCAAAGGTGTCAAGTTAATCCACTGATTCAATGCTCAGTAGAAACGCAGCAGTAAAGACAGGGAGGATAGAGACTGGTAGTTCAGTTGGATGTTAACACTTCAGTCAGACAAACACAACACTGACACATGAGCACAGAGGATCATCACTGACAGGCAACCAATGAAACAGAGCATCACCATGATTAAAGTCACAGATTTCTCTGTAAGAATTGATGGAAACATTTGTGATGATGTAAGAACAACTCATCAACATAATAGAACAGAGGAATAGTTGTTTTTAGACATTTCATTGTGGAAAACTTTAAGATAGGTGTACCTAATAAAGTGGACCTGAGTATATTAGATTGCAGCATTAAAAAGAGCTTCACTGAACTTGTTGTTCTTGTTTGATTCTACCTGCAGTTTGGGCAAATCCAATACTGTTGAATTTTTTAAGTGAAAGTAAAAACAAACCCTGCAGTGAACCTGAGCTTTTATTCAAACATTAATGCACAGTTCGACTAGTTCATAAACTTAAGAAAAATAAGGTAATAATAAATAATTAAACAGTGTTTGTGGCCTGTACAAAAGTTTGGGTGCTCTTTTGGACGTCTTTTCTTCATTATTTCTATAAACAGGAGACATATCATGTCTCAGTTCAGCTCAGCAGCAGAGCAGCAGCTCTCCTGTACATGACTCATGTCTCACTCAAAACTCACCTGTTCCATAACATACAATCAGAAAAAGTCAAAGTTAGAGTCTTGGTTATAGCTCAGTTCTGAAATCCTCTGGACCAGGCTGCTGACAGTGTCAGCTGGACACCAGAGCTGAGAGGATCAGAAACGACCCGAGCTTCCCACCTTCTTCTATCATCCGTCTCTGCTCCCATCACAGTTGGTTCTGTGGTTCATTTGAAGATGAGCCTGCTACACTGTTGTATCTGCATTAATCTGGTTACTGAGGGAGTGACTCTGGGTCTTCTTGACTGATGAATCTTCTCTTTTAGAGGGCAGTCCCAAGTCTCGGTCTTTAATAAACCCTGTCTGTTCATCTGAAATGATGTCGTGAAGAAGCTGAGTTGTCAGCACTTTGACATCAGTATTGATCAGACTGAAGGGAGGGAGCTCAGAGCAGCAGGATGAAGTGTGAATGGTATGATGGAGGCAGCTGATTGATGCTTTGTATTTGGTTCCTTCAGTTGCTCCACCTCACTGTTAATGATTCACAGCAGCTCAGTTAGCTGTGTGTCTGTGTCTGTTGTCAGTGTTGTGTCTTCTGTGTTACCGTGTGTTTGAAGCGCTGTCCCTGAGGCCCTGCTGTACAGAGGTGAGGTTACAGAGAGGGGCCCCAGGGAACAACACACAATCCACACCAACACAACATGTTTATGCTGCTGGTTTCTACCAGGTGGGCCATGACTAAACAGAACAGACACACAAACACCATCAAATGAAATGATTTCATTGTAAAGGAAGTGGATGGTTTGGAATATGAGGTGTTTGAGTGTGTAACAGCAGTGGTGTAAATGTGGATGTTGTGTCAACCATGTAGTGAAGTAGAAACAAGCCAAAGACTGAACAAAGCAGAGAGGGAACCTCCCTGAAGACTGGGAGCACTGGGTCCAGGTGATCCAGATCTGACTGGGCCTCGCCACCAGGCTCCTCTGACAGACACACACACACACACACGCATTGTATCCTGTTGAGGCATCACTGAGCTCTGTGTCTGTCTGTGTCTGTCTGTGTCCCTGTGCAGAGTGGTTCTTTGAGTTTGGTTTCGTTATCCCCAACTCCACCAACACGTGGCAGTCTCTGATAGAAGCAGCTCCAGAGTCCCAGATGATGCCCGCCAACGTTTTAACGTGAGTCTCTACTCAGATGATCTTGACCTTCTCTCTGTGCTGCTGACACATGCAGTGTATCTCATCTCCACAGTTTAGTCCTGTATAGCTGTGCTGCAGTTTTAATCAAACATTATGCTACATAGAATGAGTTAAAGGTTTAGAGGTTAGTTACAGGTACATGTTACCTGCAGTACACTTGTTTTTGTGAGCATGTACATGTTAGAAATGTACCTGTTTAATGTTAATGTGATGCTCCAATTTGCTGAAAATTATTGTAATTAATGATAATATGATATTATAATTCTTTTGTGAAAGTATTGCAGGATTTGACAGATTTGTACAAACTTAGAAATAATCAGGGGTCGATGAAAAGCTATTTCTGTTTTATTACATCTCTGGTTATTTTCATAGTTTTGTTGATCATTTCTATCAGTGATGATGACGCTGTGTTAATGAGACATTCAGACAGGTTGGAGTCAAACCAACAGGCTCGACAAACTTATTTGGAAGAGAAAACAAAGGTGAATGATGTGTTCACATGACATCTTACAGACTCACTTCCTGGTTCTGCTTAGAGCTGCTGTACTCACCATGAATCAGTTTTTATGGTGCAGTGTGCGATTGTTAGTGACATTTCATAAAACTGACAGTGGTTTGTTTAGAATCTGTCTGGTTAGTGAAGTCGTCATGTTCTCAGACCTCTTCAGCAGTTTACTTGGTGAGTGCAGTGTTACCATAACTGACTAGTGGCCCAAACTACAGCATTAAAGGTCCATACAGTATGAAGGTAGGTGTCCATGTGTTTTTTGATCATAAAGCAGGTCTAAGTCATGGACTGTAAATAAAATGGACAGAGCTAATGCTGAAGAGCCTTAAACCTTCATTCTATCTAATGACCATCAGGGGCGACTCCACTGGTTGTAAAAAGAAGTCTGATTGTATTGAAGTCTATGGGAAAATGTCTCTACCTCTCACTGATTTATTACCTCAGTAAAGGTTTTCCTGATGAGTTTATGGTCTCAGTCTCTAGTTTCATGTCTTCTTCATTACAACATGATGTTACCTGCTATTGGATCACTCAGAAAACAGTCAGTCAGAGGCCCAGAGCCTCTCTTCTGATTGGCTGACTGACCTGTTGTTACTAGAGCTCCAGAGAGAAGCCTGAGAGAGGAGATGTAAAACTACACAGAGATGCAAGTTGTAATCAGCTGAAATTTTACTTGAATTTAGTCTTGATTCTCACATTTGAAACAGCATGAATTCATGGATGTTTGACAGCTCTCGCATAACGTTGACACGTGCCTTTTTGTTCCAGTGGTAATGTGATCATAGAGACCAAGTTCTACGATGATGACCTCCATGTCAGCACCTCCAGGGTACGACTCTTCTATGTCTGACCTCTGACCCTCGACTCTACCTTCCAAAATGCTGACATCATGCCAAGGTCTATAAATTACCAAGGTTAGCTACAATTTGCAGCAGTAAACAGTTCATTGCTGACTCTGGATCAGCACATCTGGGTGATGCCCAGCTGTGGTCCCACAGTCAGTGAAGTGAGCTTTGTGTTTGGTTGTTCTCTTGTTTTGTGTTGACCTGAAAACTTCTTCTAGACCTTGGGAGGAGAGGGAAGAGGAGGAGAGAGGACTCGGTTGTTCCCCCTGTACCAAGATCATCTCTCTCTGCACCCCCCCACCCCCACCCCACCCCAGACTGTTCCATTGTAAATACATAACCACTGATCTCAAGTCAGCCATGGAGCCACTGAAATGACACAATTTGTGCTTTTTTAAAATTCTGCCCTCCCTCTCCAAGGTTGCATTTACTCAGGAACAGAACATTAGACTTGTAACCTCTGGTGATCTGATCTTCTGTCTGTCTGAACATGGAAACACCGCTCCCCCTGTGTCGTCCATTTAAACAGGAGCTGCACGTCAGTCTCGGGGGGAAGACGCAGTTCAGTGTCTCTCCTGAGCTACACTCAAGAAGTCGTCATCATAAAACATTAGATAATGTTTCCTCCAGCTGTGTCCCATTCCAGAAGCTTCCTCCATGTCCTGATCAGACCGTCTCGTCCTGAAGGCCCAGTGACATGGGTCAGAAAATTGTTCTTTATCAGAAAAATGTTATGTGGATTTATTTGGACATATCCACTCTGAAATTTCCACTTTTATGAATTAATGAGGGCTTCCTGAATGAACTGCTAATGGTGGTCTCTGTGAGGCCAGGTACTGGAGCTGCTGATGTGTCGTTACCTTTGCAGGCAGCCTCTGAAGTCGGACACAGCTTCCACCAACCAAACCTTCCTGTTTACTGACCACACAGCCTAGTGTAGAGCGGTGGTCTTCACTGTAGTGTGATGGAGGAGAGCCACTGGTTCAACTGGATTGCTTCTTGTCTGTACTGTTTGAAATGAAAACCTGCACACTGTTGTCATGACGACATATGCTCGACGGGTCGGTGTCTGAGGGACATTCATCAGCAAACACAGAGGGTTTAGTACATACATGTATTTGCTTGTACTGGACTTTCAGAGGTAAACTTACTCAAAATATTCAACTATCCCTCATCAGGCATAGAGCGAGACGTGCATCAGTTATCCTCAGTAGTTCACTTGTTTATAATTTCATACTGACTTGAACCAGATGTTAACAGCTGCTTTAGGTGTTTGACACAGCTCTGCTTGGTACGTCCTGGCTAGATTTTTAACTTCCCGTCCAACTCACTGCATTTATGTCATTGTTTGTTTTTCCGTAGCTGCTAACTGAGCTGTGTAAAATAGACTTGTTTTAATAGAGGAGAGGAGTAGTGGATTAAAGTCATCCAATGTTGTAATAACATAATGTGTGTGTGGTCTTTATTCTATCGCTTTCAAATAAGGTCACATGCACCTTATGTGAAAGCACATGTGGGTTGATCACGTCTGATGCCTCGAAACCCTTTAACACAGTGACCAAAAAGATTTGACATCTAAAAACAACTTTATTCTGAAAACCTGACGTAGGAACAGGAGGCAGCTTCTGTTGTGTCACATGTTTGGGTAGTGGAGCAGCAGGATGAAATTAGGTCATCTAAACTGCCACCCTCAGGAATTTAAACGCAGCAGCAGTGTGGCTGCACTGTCAAAATCTGTTTAAGTTCAGCTGAATTTTCAAGACTTATTTGTATCAGTGAACATCAGCAGTACAAGATGAGTAGTCACCATTGTGGTTTATCTCAGACCGACTCAGTGGATTGTAGGAGCTCTGTAAGGAGCTGCTGTCTGTCACTGAATTCTGCCTGTAGTTTGATAAGAGTTCCTTATTATCAGTTCAGTTTTTTTAAAGTTACACGTGTATCATGATTGCATGGTGTAAATAAATCACAGTCTTTGATAATGTCTCTTGAGTCTGCCTCCTGTCACCCTCAGGCTTCCTCTCAAGTGACTATTCATTGTCTAAGCTGGTCATACTTCTGATGGTGAAGAGCATCCGTTACCAGCAGGGCAGAGCAGAGCTGTACAAGCTACCAGTAACTTCACACTGGAAGAAGCTGAACTACAGCAAAGCGAGAGACATCTAGTTTAGTTAAATAAAGATACTTTGAAAAAAAAAGTAAATTGACAATGTTCATGTGATGTGAAATTATAACACAATATAATACAAAATAGTCAATCGCCAGCAAAACATGCCACTCAAATGAGTTTGTTGCAAAACATGCCCACTTGTTCACAGGTCATAAAATAAACCAAAAAAACCCCAAACTGATATACCTGAGTGTTCATGGGACAATGAACGTCAGGTTTGGTTTTGTAAACAATAACTAAGCCTGATTCTTCCCCAGGCTGAGATTCAGGAGGTTTATCCATGATGATGCTGTTGTTTGAATAACACTCTTGGCTTTTGCATATGCACTACACAAAGTATATATAGTTTTTTATTATATTTGCAACTTAACCAAATTAGCATAATTATTGAAAGAATGTAATTGTTTTAATAACTATTATTTCTGATCAATTATTTTTAGATCTATTAAGTACAATGAGATTCTGATGATCACCTGTTGTAGAGGGGAGGAATGAGGCAGACTTGTGTTTTGAACACTATCTGCGACTGTGATGTTAAATCAAATGTGTCATGGAGAACGGACACATGGAGGCAGGTGAGTGGTTTATTTCCTCTTTCCACCAGACAAAAATAGATCACTGGCTGATGAGCTGGTTTTAAGGTGGATGTGGACAACAATTAAAAACAAAAATAGAAACAAACAAAAAAACCACATAAAAAGAACATAGGGAAATTCACAAATCAACAATCAGCTAGTGCACTAGTGCTGTAGTGAGACTGCAGCTGAACTGATCTGAACTGCTCTGAGGATCTTCTGTCCCTGCCTTCTGAACAGGAGGCCCCACCTACAAGACAAACACAAGTTGACATAGTGATCGATTAATCAATACACTGAACTTATTCAATGTCTAAACATTCTTCTAATTCTGTTTTCATAGAAATATTACATTACAAATGTGGTTAACTGTACTCTGTTAATACAGTCTGGCTCTGCCCAGGCAATAAAACCCATTAGATGTTCTCACTTCCTGATTGGCTGTTTGCACCTTAAATCTCCAGGTAACATGAATGGGAACATGCTAAAACATAGTCCCAGTTTCTCTAAAAGATAATGAACTGGTGATATTTGGTTGTTTAAGAACGCAGATCATTGTTCTGAAGATATTTCCAATATAAAGACTCTTCTACCCTCTGGATAAACAAACATATAAGCTGCTGCCCTGTAAAAATAAAAATCGTAATCATTGCAGCAGATTTCATGTGACTGGTTTGAGGGGTTGAGGATTCAGAAAACACCTCCAGAACAGCACTGGGTGTTTTTAAATGGCAGTCTGTGATGGTGACCTGAATATGTGCTAATACATGGGAGGCACTGAAAGCTATTGTTCACTCAGTCTAAAAAAACTGAGTAGCATGTATTCCATTTTACTGATTTTTGTGCCAAGCTCTAAAACCAAAGCTGCATGGGTCAGTTGTGCTTTTAACACGGCCTTTGTCATCATCAGTGACATGACTGCAGGAGACCACTACTTTCATTAACTGTTTTATAATATTTATTTTGTTTTTTCTTTTTTCATGTCATCTATATCATATATTTGATAGTTAAACACACATCATTGCAGTTTAAATGGTAAAAAAAACTTTTGACTTCAAAATAAAGCACTCACCCTCTATACATGGTGGGGAAGAACATCTCAGTGGTGCTTGGAATGATATATAACTGATTTAAAAACAAATATTGCCAATTTGATGGCTCAAAAATGTGTAATTGTTTAAAAACCATATAGGTTTACTTTAAAATAAAAATAAATTGCAATAGTGTAATAGTTCAGAAAAGTCTAGGAACAGAAATGGACGTTTCCATAGAATGATCTAGAAACGTAAATTAATTTGCAGAGCAATACTTTTTTTAGTATCTAATTTCCGGTCAACACTCCGAAGCAGAAGGTGGCGGTAATGCTTCTAAAACACTGGCTGCCAGCCACCGTTAAAATGAAGGACGAAGAAGAAGAAGCAGGAAGAACGACATGTCCCAGTAGACTTTGCGGTCCATGAGTCGGCGGTGTTGACTCGACCTTGGAGTCTGACGTGCAGCAGCATGGCGAGCAAGGAGCCTAATGTAAGTGTTAACCACTTATTTTCTACGGTGCTGAGTAACATGTTTATCTGTCACTACAGTAACGAATGGTCTGTTTATGAGCTAACGTTAACCCCGTTAACCAGCTAGCTGTTAGTTAACATGGGTGAGTGTTAGCCAGGTTAGATCGGTTAGCATGTCGCATCAGTTCACTCGTGCACCGCTAAACTTCACAACCAGCTATCAACAAGGTCGCATCGCGACGTGACTGTGGACGGCTGCTCACCGCTGCTAACCGCTGCTAACAGGCTAATATGATACACCGGCGTACACAGGGACCGAGTAGAACTGGTCTGTGGGCCTTGACTTATTCAGACACTTTAAGGTGAGTCCAGACAGGTAAATGTCCTCAATGTCTCCTCCTCACTGGCGGGATATGAGGAAAGGATGAGAGGAAACACGGTTTTAGAGAAGTGAGGGCCAGTTCCAGGGTCCCTCTCCCTGAGTATGTAAGTGCAGGAGGGTGTGTGGGCTCCAAACTGAAGGGACCAGGGCTTTATGATGTACCTGGACAGAGACTTTGTTACTCACAGTCCAGTGTGAGGCAGAGCTTCAAACTCTTTGATGAATTGGAACTGGGCTGAGACTCTTTTCCTCTAAACCATCATCTGGAGTGATGTCAATTTCTGATGATGATGATGACACAGCTGGATTGCCTGTCAGTCTACAGGTGTTCATGAGTTTGTATATGAACAGATAATGTGAAGGACTGTCCAAATGATAATGATAATGATGATAATAATAATAATAATAATAATAGGTGGACAGTTACTACTGCCAGTGCAGTGGTGTAAATCTCTAAATGTGTCTCGTTAAAATGTTTATGAGAATCTGGACTGTCATTAGAAACCTATAATTTGCTGAGTTTGAAAGGGCACTGATCTCCAGGTTTGATTATTGATTTCGACTCACAAAGTCAAGATTTTGATTTTCTTTTACATACAGTTGTTTCCTTAAATATAAAACTGCAGTGAACTTCACAGGCTAAATTATAAACACAACCTCTGGTTATAACTGTGGACAAATGCGGAACATATAGATACATATATATTTTTAGCTCTACATGTGCAAAACACTTGAGTAAGACTAATAAAAATCCATACAGCTACACATGGACTGTCAGCAGCAAGGATTCAGTGCAGCAGATCCATTTTAATGATCACTGCAATTACAGGCTGGACAGAAAGTGAGGGTCTGCTCACTAACTCATCTGCACTGTTTGTGTTGACAGGAAGTCAGCCTGATATCTGCAGACAGCTGTTAGTTACTGTTAGCCACCAGCAGGGGTAAAGTGGAATCCACACACTGTTCACTTGACTTCCAAGGCTTCACATCTGGTAGACAATGATAATCTCTCTTCAACAAACACATCAGCGAGCAGGGTCTTTTTTCTGCCTATACCTTTTGTAGATGCTCTGGATTAGCTTCGAGGTAGCCTGAGTCAGCTCACCAGCCCAGGTTAATGTCAGTTAAAAAGTGATGAGGATGAGAGCTGGCTACATGAATTACATCAGTCCTGCAACCTGGAAATACAACTGTAAATGACAGCGAAATGCATGCTCAGCTGAAATGAAACAAGTGTACATAAATTAGGTAAATAACATAAATGTAATATTTTGTTTCTTGGTGGGACAGTGGAGTCCCGTTGGGGGGAGCAGCCCTCTCAATGTGTTATCTGTCCTTGTATAAGACTGTGGTGTTACAGTAACAGAGTATGAGAGCAGCCCAGTAACGGATCTCTAATACAGGGGGAGTGTATCAGTTTGATAAGACTTGTGTGAAGGATGGGCTTTTGTGTCCTTGCCTCCTCCAGGCGGCTTCTTTTCCTCTGAAATGATCAAACTGAGACATGATGACAGACGGGTCCTGTTCTACTGAAGTTAGGCTGCATTTAATGTTTTTTTCTTTATTAAGCAACATTTTTGGATCAGTAAATTAATCTGTACATTTACTTGATAAATGAACGACACATCAATTAACTACCATGGAAGGACATGACTTATCTTATGTCATTGTTTCTTTGTCTCTCTAATCTCTACACACACACACACACACACACACACACACACACACACACACACACACACACACACACACGTGAACTGTAGCGCTTCGTGCAGCATCTGAGGGACCTGGCAGGCCGGATGTCTTCGTCTGGTGGCAGAGGAGCAGGATTAGGACTGAAGCTGCTGCTGGGAGCAGGTGCTTTGGCATATGGCGTTAAAGAAGCCACCTACACAGGTAAACACACCTGGACAGTACTTTAACTCCGAGTTTGATGTCCACAGATGGCACAGAAACATTTGCTGCATGAAAAACCTGCAAATAAAGAAACAAGTTTTGGATTAAACTCCTGAAAAACACGAGTGAAAGTTCAGCCTGAACCACAGAACTTGAGCTTTGGCCACACTGGTTACACCTGAGCCACACTGTTTACCTCACCTGTGTGTGACAGCTACCTCACTACCTCACATGTGTGCGTATCCGCTGCTGCGGCGCTGCTACTGACAGAGGGCCAGTGTAGGGTATGACTAAATTACATCAATAGGTTAATAGTACATGAAGAGAAGAGAAACAGAGCATGATTTTTTTTAACAGGTACCTGGTATTTGCCAAAGTGCCACTAGAGAAAACACAAGCAATTAAGACACATCCCAGGTCATTATGCAAAGAAAAGGTTAAACTAATCTTCCAACAGCACTGGTGAGGTGGTGATCCTGGGTATTTCTTTCTTACAGAACTGTGTATCTGTTCTGTGACTGTGGTAGTTCACAGACAAACATCAAAAATGTTTCAAAACCACTGTCTTTATTCAATTCAATTCAATTCAATGCCTCGACCGGTTGGGTTTAGGAGGAGAAAAAGGGGGGGTGTGGGGAGGAGCCAGAGAGCCAGTACGATGGTGCCTGACCATTAATGGCTTTGTAGGTGAGGAGGAGGATTTTAAATTCTATCCTGGATTTTACAGGGAGCCAATGCAGAGAGGCTAACACAGGAGAGATGTGATCTCGTTTCCTAGTTCCTGTCAGTACTCGTGCTGCCGCATTTTGGATCAATTGGAGGCTTTTTACTGAATTTTTGGGACATCCTGACAATAAAGAGTTACAGTAGTCCAGTCTTGAGGTAACAAATGCATGAACTAGCTTTTCAGCTTCCTTTAGACACAGAATGGGTCTGATTCAGTGTTCCTGAATCTGCCATGTTTGTATTTTGTGTCCCTTTTCATTCATGGAATATTAGATGGTTCTCAGACTGAAAACGTTTAGGTCATCATTCAGTTAAATGCTGATTATTTTATTTTATTTTATGTGAAACTGTTCTTCAGAGATCTATGTTCTATTGTTCCCAGTATTTAACCTGTACACACAGATAGGAGACGCATTAGTCAGATCCACTGAGATGAACAACCAGATAGACTCAACCGCAGGATGGACATTGTTCTTCCAGAGGACACTCTCATGTGGTGTTTTAATGATGGTGGTGAAGAACATTGTCTAACTTGCTGTTGCTTGAAAACCTCTCATAAGTGTATGACTGTGTTGAGATCTGGTGACTGTAAAGGTCACAGCGAATGATTCATCAGCTCATCAACCAACCACCACCCTCACGTCCTGTGGATGGGTGTATTGTCGTCTCATTTCACCGCTTATTTTTCACGTTTTTCCTGTAATTGGTCACCTGTGTGTATATTTATCTGGTGTGTGTGTGTGTGTGTGTGTGTGCGCGCGCGCGTGTGTGTGCGCGCGCGCGTGTGTGTGCGCGCGCGCGCGTGTGTGTGTGTGTGTGTGTGCGCGTGTGTGTGTGTGTGTGTGTGTGTGTGTGTGTGTGACAGTGGAAGGTGGTCACAGAGCCGTCATCTTCAACAGGATTGGAGGGATGCAGATGGACACTGTTCTGGCTGAGGGACTACATTTCCGGTAAGATCAGTTGATTGATTAACTCCCTTGTCTCAGTATCTGTATTGTGACTGTTCACCTCAAAAAGGTGGGTCTTTTGTAATATCAACCAGTCTGAAGGCAGAGTAGACCAGAGCGTCTTGCACAAACACACAGTCGTGGCCTCTCTCCCCAAAGCCCAGATCAGTGGAGAGTCCTGTCTGTCCTGGTTTTTCCTCTGATATTCTCAGCTGTGAGACTTTATACAGTCTGGTGTGTGTCTTTCCACATCATGTCCAATCAGCTGGATTTACCACTGTGTGTGTGTGTGTGTGTGTGTGTGTGTGTGTGTGTGTGTGTGTGTGTGTGTGTGTGTGTGTGTGTGTGTGTGTGTAGGATCCCTTGGTTCCAGTACCCTATCATCTATGATATCAGAGCCAAACCCAGGAAGATCTCCTCTTTGACTGGCAGCAAAGGTAACAGAGACACAAAAACATTTTTGTGAACATAATCATTATATGATATGTAATAATGATAATATGTGGTTTCATAAATCAAATGCATATTGTTGTAGAATTAAACAAATAATGAAGAGTTGATATCGATATAAAAGACCAGTGAAGGGAGTTTTTGATGTAAACATTATTTGCACCAGAAGAGGGTGATCACATGACCACAGATAGACCTCAGCAGTTGGTAAATGTGCAGTGAATCACAATTAATGAACAGTGATGAACATATTGGATCAGAGAGAAGGAGGATGTGGAGCTGCAGTCAGAGGCTGAGCAGTATTCATTCAAATTAGTCAGTAATCTCTCTGTACAGGTTTCTAGTGTGTGTGTGTGTGTGTGTGTGTAGATCTGCAGATGGTGAACATAGCCGTGCGAGTGTTGTCCAGGCCCATGGCCTCCAACCTCCCAGTCATGTACCAGCAGCTGGGGAAGGACTACGACGAGAGAGTCCTGCCCTCCATCGTCAACGAGGTCCTGAAGTCTGTAGTGGCGAAGTTCAATGCCTCACAGCTCATCACACAGAGAGCTCAGGTACGGTTGTCACCATGGCAGCACCCCTGTATACTCTGCTGGGATAATGGCAGCCTGTAATATTAGTTTCTTCCCATTTATAGTGAATGATCAATGTCATCAAACAGTTCATCTTAACCAAATAATAATGTAATAATCAGCTGTTTCAGAACTTCCTCCAACAAATACCACACAGTGAAGCTTGTACTGTTCTGTCTGTCCAGACGCCTCAGAATATAATTCAGTCCAACAAAGTAAAAATGTCCAGTCCACCCCTGTGAGCTTCATGTTGTTAGTGCAGAGCTGAGAGTTGTTGCTGTGTGTTGTTGTGCAGGTGTCTCTGCTGGTGCGGCGGGAGCTGTTTGAGAGAGCCAAAGACTTCAACATCATTCTGGACGATGTAGCCATCACTGAGCTGAGCTTCAGCAGCCAGTACACTGCTGCAGTGGAGGCCAAGCAAGTTGGTAAGGTTCAGTGCGGCAGTCACATCGTCAGTCCGGGGGGGGGGGCGTCCGTCCGTCCGTCCTGCTGCCCTTTGGTTGTGATGCTCAGCCACCCTGTTATTTAAACATTTAAAAAATGTTGAAGGTCGTCACTGCCACAAGATGTCGCACTAGACCAGCAGCAACTCAGACCAAAACAAACGCCTCATCACAACACCCCCCTCCAAAACAAGGCCAACAAAAAACAACCTAACCACAACCATTAGCCCACACTAGCACTGCTGTTACCAAATACATTCATAATATAGGTAACAGCAGTCAGCTAACGCCATCATGCTACTGTAGCTCACTAATGAAAACAGACATTAACATCATGTAGCATTAAGTCACTGACACATGGAGGAGAAGAAAAACCAGTCCTTTAGCAGCTCAGAGAGTTCTCCATCTCTAAAGACAGACTGTAACGGGTCGCACAAATGACTTTGATGGAGCTGGTTTGCTGCTATATTATCGTTTTATAGGCATAAAAAATATAAATAGTTTGTATAATGTTGCTGTATGATGTCAGAATGATGTCAGCAGGTCTTAACTCTGTCTGTTTCTGCTGCAAGACGCACGCATCACGTGGCGAGATCCCGAACTTCTGGATCATGTGACGCAGCCGTGACGCGAGAGAGACGCATGTCTCACGCAGGCAGTCTGCACACTGTAATCTGTTAACACGGGCATCAAACTGAAAAACAAGACCTTCCACAGCCATTTCACACAAGCAATGTGTCACATTAATGCTTTGGTCTGATTGAGCCAGTAGATGATCACATAAGTTTAAACACTTTACAAAGTATGAAAGCATTTCTATTTTCTGTTTTTTACCTCTGAGCTATGAATTATTTCCACTAACTGTGTGTGTGTCTGTGCGTGCGTGCGTGTGTGCGTGTGTGTGTAGCCCAGCAGGAGGCCCAGAGAGCCCAGTTCTACGTGGAGAAAGCCAAACAGGATCAGAGACAGAAGATCATCCAGGCTGAGGGAGAGGCTGAAGCTGCCAGAATGGTGACTAAAGTTTTCAAAAGTTTGATCCCACTGAGAAACAAACTGGTGATGTCACAGCTCTGCCAGTTTCTGTTTGGACGTAGACCTGATTCAGACACTGAGCTACTGTCAGGGCTTCATATATGGGAAGAAGAAGACTGTGAAGTGTCAGTGTTTACTCTGCATCACTGTTCTCATCATGTATGAGTGACAATACTGACTAAATGAAAACTATGTGTGTGTGTGTCAGCTGGGTCAAGCAGTGACTAAGAACCCAGGTTACCTGAAGCTGAGGAAAATCAGAGCAGCTCAGAACATCGCTAAGACGGTCAGTGCTGCTGTTTTAACCTGATTTTCAATAAAAGTCACAGGATTTAAATTATGATGATGATGATGATGATGACTGTTGTGTCTGCTTCCAGGTGTCAACATCTCAGAACAAGGTGTACCTTAATGCTGACAGTTTGGTCCTGAACCTACAAGACCAGACGTCATATAACAAGTAGGTTTGCTCTCACTCGCTCTCTGAACGTTTCATATCATGTGATGCCAGAGCTGTTCGTAACACAGATACAGAAAGAGAGAGGGTAAAACTTCACATTGCTTATGCGTCTTGGGCGTCAGAAAAAGAAAAAAGTCCAGCCGACATTATGGTAATGTGCTATGGCAACCAGTCAGCATGTAGAAGTGCTCCACTCTGGAGAACACAGCCATATAAACTTCAGTTTCCATCAAACGTTTGTTCCACAGTGGAGGAGTAATTCAGAATTGTGGTGGTGGGCTTCTCGTCCTCACAATGTGTCCCTGTTTGCTTACAGGGACTTAAATAGCACAAAGATACCAGTGTCAGTTTGCTTTTCTCTGTCTTTTAAATAAAATTTGTAAGTTTAAGTTAGGATGATGTGATGATCAAACCTGGAAGTTGAAAATGTTGACAAGACAAAGTGACTGAGTTCACCATGAGGGGGCGGCACCGTTCATGAGGAGGTTATGCACTCATCAACGTTTATGAGTAGTGTGACACCCCTAAAATCTCCATATAAGACCACCTGTCTCCCTCTGTTTGTGGCACATCACTCACACAAACATCAGACGTTAACGGTGCAGAGCTGTGTCCTGCTGTCAGGGCTCAGCAGACTGTAACAGATGAAGCAGTGTCAGTAGAGGAGAATATGTTTATCTAAACAAACATCGTCAGAGCAGTGCTGCACTGTGACAGACATGAAGAGGGGGCAGACCAGGCTACAGGAAGTTAGAAGAATCCCAAAGTGTGTAGCTGTAAATTAACCTTTGTAAATCTGCATGAGAAATGTACAGATGTAGAAAAGAGAGAGAGACGCTTTGAATAACAGTGAGAATAATAGTGTTCACAGTCAGAATGTAACATACATGTTAACATCTGCATTTTACAACCATTTATTTACACAATAAATAGTTATTTGTGCTCAGATGTCAGATGTGGTCCGAATAATCTGCAGAGCACAATTGTCATTTTGAAGTGTAAAATGTTAAGGCACCTGTAACAAGAACTGACCTGGTGATGTTGTACCTTGTGTGACTAATGAACTGCTGTGTTTCAGTTTGACTCTGGGCCAGAAGAAGTAATGAAGAGGATGTGGAGAGAAGCAGCAGAGCTGTCCCTGTCGTCAGCTTCATCTGAACAGTCTGAGAATCAACACACACGACTCTGGACACATCTGAATGTGGACAACAAAGAAGAAATTTAATCTGACTTTTGGGAGTGGCCTGTTTTGTCCTTATAGTTTTGCCAATGAATTATTGAAGTGGAGCAACACAACATGATCTCATTTCAACTTCACAATGAACGAATCAGACAACAAAGACTTTTGTCAAATACACAGTACGTCCTTCTCATCCTCTACAAACCGTGAGCATGAGCAGTGGTTTTCAGTAGAAGAATCAGTGCAACAATTCTGCAGAATAATTGAGGAGGTCAGTCTCTTCTGTCAGGAGGAGCTGATACGCCTCATGTGTGAAATGACACATTTCTCTGCTGTATTCATCTCTGGCGGCCAGTCTGTCCTCTGCTCTACACACATCTCATCCTCACAGGTTTGACACTGGAGTGTTTGTCAGGTGTGTTACAGCTGTCAGGTGATGTGTGTGGATTCATGCAGTTAACCTGATCGTATGGCCTCCAGTATTGGCAGACCAAGTTCATACTAATTTATCTGTTAATAAACCTTGATTTTAAGTACGCTGTCATACCTTTAGCAGAATTATTCTATTGAATTTGCTTAAAACAACCACAACATTACATCAACAAAATAAATAAATTTTACATTACAAATCATTCACTTTCAGCTGATTTTCTAAAACCTTCACATAAGTTGCCCACAGAAGAAAGACTTAAAGCTCCATACAGTCTAAAGGTAGATGTCCATGTGTTTGTGATTATAAAGCAGGTCTAGGTTCTATGTTAATACTGTGAAAGTATCAAAGCCTCAGTCCACAGAGAAATGCACACAGCCTGTATTCAGACACTGAGCCTTAAAACCAGCCGTCAGGACTTCTGGAACTTTGTGATGTCACAACAAAGCAGTAACCACCCTCAGCCATGCCCCAAGCCCCGCCCACCTGGACCCACCATCCAACCTTGAAGGATTTGGTTTCTCTGAGTGTGTAGCTGAAATCTGCTATATTTTTTATTGGATCACTCAGAAAACAGTCAGCCAATCAGAAGAGAGGCTCAGATCCTGTCTTCTGATTGGTTGTGCGTGATGGTGATGATGTTCTTACAACCACAAATATATCTTCTGATGGAGATCAACACGTCAAAGAAGAGTAAAATATGGACCTTTAACTGTTCACAGGTAAAACTAATAAAACCACAGAGCAACAGGATTCTGGTGTTGTCTCTGCTGGCTCACTGACACACTGTCAGGTTTTACTGGGATACTTGAATAGACCGATGGTTGGTGGGGGGACAGAGGTGTGAGACTCACAAGAGCCACAACAAAAGCAGGACCTTGTACTTGTTACCACCTATGCCTCATGGTAAATGTTGACCAGAGGTGGACAGAGTCCACAGCTGCACTACCGGAGTCAAAGGTCTCCTGGTCAAATATTACTACAATACAATCAAATTCTTACTTGAGTTAAGTACTTGAGTACTTCATTTAAAAATATTTCATTATTCATATGTAGATTTTTCAGCTGTGTGCTATAATAATAATAACTGTGAACACATCTGTTTCTTCAGGCTCAAAATGTCTGTTTTCACAGGAGATCATGTTTGTCTGCTCAGTCTGAGTGTGTGTCTGTGTCATCTACCTGCACTGACACCAGGAGAGACACAACTCTTTCTGTTGTAGTTAGTTTCAGCGTATTTGAATGAGCTGTCTGCTGCTGCTGCTGCTGCTGCTGCTGCTGCTGCTGCTGCTGCTGCTGCTGCTGCAGCAGTGGAGTGTGGTCGTGCTTGGTCTTTGATGCTGAAAGCAGTGAAACAGGACATTAGAGAAGTGAAACATCTCATATTAACCACGTGGACACTCTGGGTGTCAATTTAATCATTCAACAGTTTTCATGAACAGCTCTTTTTTTTTACTTGAGTGCCACCACTGACTGTCTATATCTGTAAGTCTCTATACAACACTGACTTAGTTGGTCTGGTCTCAGGTCTCCACAGTGTTGTCACTGTTGATGTCTGTGATTAGAGAGATTAGTGATGTATGATTTTTATTTTTGTTATTATTTGAGTTTCCCATCATGCAGCTCCTGATCTGAGGCACAGCAGTAGGTAAGAAACTGTTATGAGTACATATGGCCACAGCGCAGACAGGCCTGTTTTCAGTGTCCACAGTGATGTGTAGAATATGAGCATGTGAAAACAGACCTAATGACAAAAACTCTACTAATGTGATTACACAAATGAGTCCAAAATGCTCTAAAGTAAATAAATGTAGGTCACCTCGTGGCCCCCAGCTAACCTCTGAGAGAGAGACAGACTGATGTGGGCTCAGAAATCCACATGTTGCAGCATTTGTATTGGTTTACAGCTCAAGTCCAGTTCAGAGTGCCTCAGTTAGGAGCTTATCTCTTGATGTTCTGGGTAAATTAGTCTTTTCTAATGAAACAAGTGGTTTGGGTTGAACAGGAACTGATCACAGGACATGAGTGTGGTCTCTGTGGTCTCTGTAGATCACAGTCCTGTACCTATGTCAAGTCCTGCTGTAAACTGAGTCTCTCTCTCTCTCTCTCTCTCTCTCTCAGTCCCCGTCACTCTTTGTGAATTGCTATTTACTATTTTAGCTGCCATGTTTCCATGGTAACAGTGACATCATGCAGGTTGAGCAGACAGTTGGTTTTACTCTGTGAAACAACTGGTGGAACAACACTGATTCCAAACATCTGAATCTCGATGGTTTTCAGAGCAAAGTTATGGTGACACATTAATACCTGACAACACAGGATGTTCACACTCACACTGAAGGTGGTGCTGGAACACTATGGAAAAGCTCAGTGTGGGGGTGCCTTGCTGGCTCACCTGGTAGAGCATGTACCATTAAGGCTTAACCCTAACTGCAGCGGCCTGGGGTTCCAGTCTGACCTGTGGCCCTTTGCTGCATGCCATCCCCTCTCTCTCTACCCCCAACTTTCCTGTCTCTCTTTCACTGCACCTAAAAAATAAAAAGCCTGAAAAAACAATTCAAAAAGAAAAGCTCAGTGCACATTTACTGAACAGATCATTTCCTGAACTGAAGTCTGAAGCTATAAATTGTTGAGGAGCAGCTCTGCACTAAAACTTCCACCTGCTTCCATAGGCTGATAGGTGATTTGGGACACAGCCGTACAGATTCTTCAGACCTGAAAACATTATTGTTTAAGACATGTATGTGTCCTCCTGCTCACTTGCACTTCAGTTTCTAAAGCCAAACAAAGAAGGAATGAATTTCCATTAAAGCCACATCAGTACACTGTGGCTCTGGATCATTAGATGAATGATGCTTCATTGGACAAGACAGCTGATTGCTCATTTCTTTGTGCTACAATAATATGTTTACTGATGTTTTGGCTAGAACATTTACTTTTTCACCACCTCCTGTTTGACCACATTCAGACTGATTATTTACAATAACCATTTCTCACACCATGTGAGAAAAGAGTTTCATGTAACCACTGACCTGCCAATTGGAATCACACAGTTGATGGTTTTACTCTACAAGTTGTGTGTCCTTGTATCTCTGGGTGTGTGATGGAAAACGTTTGATCCTGAGACTTGTGCTCTGCTTCTAGTATCCACTCACTGTAGGACTCCTGTAACTGATCACTGACTGAGACAGGGTGTCCTGACAGATGATTCAGATTGGCTGATGAAGGTGTAGAGCTGTTCTTCAAGAGGAAGCTGATCAGTAAAAAAAATATTTCACTTCAGAAAGGTGAAACACTCCAGAGCTTTCCTGACCTGCTCGTGCTGCAGACAGTGAGTGTGGAGATCATCAGCTCTGATAGGCACCAAGTGAAAACAACAATGTTAAGTAGACCATGAATTACATGCTGCTTATGATCAGTTACTGTACAGTGACAGTTCTGCTGCATGACATATTCAACTTGGCGGTCAGCTTAGTGATAGCTCCACTATCAAGCTTAAAATATATTTAGCTACATCACCAAATAATGATAATATTAACTAAGGCTGTAGAGATGATTCAGACACTCAGTCTTACTGCACAGAGAAAAAATAAATAGATTGAGTACAATATAGGTGAAGTTGACTCAGTACTGTCCAACACATTCATGAAAGGTGCAGCCGCACTGTGTTGTACTGTGTACAGTGAGAGATTTAACATAACATTATTAATTTATGTTCAATAATGATGCCAATAAATTTATTTTTATACACTCTTTCTATTTCAAAGTTGTTAATTCTGGTTTCAACTTGTTTTTTGATTTGCCAATTTCAAAATATTATATTTCAGAAGCTGCTCCAAGCTCTTCCCAGAGCAGTATAGATTTGTGTCGTCAGCGAATAAAAATTATTTTAAATAATTTACACACTTTGTAATATCTGATTCCATGTTGCTCCAGTTCCTTCATTAATAAGCCATGATCAGTAGTGTTGAATGTGTATTCTTTGTTGTTGGTTGTAACTTCCACAAATACAGTTGTGTAAAAGTCATGTGGTGGGTATGTAACTACCCTGAAATAGAGTGGTGTCACAATTCAGGCGTTCAAGCCTTCTAAGTACGATCCTTCCCATAATGAGGAGGTTCTCCTGGTTTACCTGCTGCATCCTGATCCTCGTTTGTCTCCAGTGAAGCTTCCACCACCGCCCGCTCTGCTCTCCTGCCTGCCCCGCTCCACCACACAGGATTTTTGCCACAAACAACCTAACAATAAACTGCTTTTGTTTGAACTTTTATAATGTCTCTGAGTCTGAGTTCTTTTGGGTCCTGGGTTATTACCATAAACTTAACAGAAGGATCTGGCCAAATGGACCCAGTCAAGAGATCATCCTCAGACACCATGAGCAATTGCTTCGTACAGTCTTTGGCATAATCACACCATGACAACACAAATATCACAAGTCAGAACCAAGTCTCTCTCTCTTCCTTATCCCTGCCTCACTCTGCCGGTCACCCACCCCAGTACCCGCCACGTTATTGATAACACCATTACTTTTTTCCCTCCCCCCTGTCGCCAAGCGCTTGCTCTTTGTGGGAACTGTTGGGTTTTTCTCTGTAATGAAGGAAGGTCTCAACCTTACGCTGTAAAGTGCCTTGAGATAATGTAATTAAGATTTGGCGCTATACAAATAAAATTAAATTGAACTGAAGTGAATTACCACCTGCACCTCACCAGTAAGAGAATCACACTCCATGGACCCTTCCAATGGTGATTTGGAGAAATGTCACTGATCCCTTCCACAGTGCTCTATGGCTTTTAGTCAATGGTCATTATCCTTCTCTGACCAGTCCAAGATACAACACATTATGGGATTAGTTGAGGAAGGGCTCTGGTGTGGGCTGAGGTAACTCTGTGGGCATTATCTCTTTTGAGGATTTTGTCACCAAGGTGAGAGTTGTGTCTGACCATAGGCCTCTACACGTCTTTTAAGCCTGCGTCAGGGACACAGAAGTGTTGCAGATTATTCTGTGGATTTTTTGGCAGAGGATACCCAGTGGAATAATCAGGCACTATGGTGAGAGTTTGTTAAAGGCCTGGGTGAACAATTAAAAGATGAAACGGCTTCATAAGATGAACCAACCTATCTTGACTCTCCAGTTAGGCAACTGTCTGTAAAAGCAACATCGTGAAAAGGCTGGTAGCTCTCATCAGTCACCATCCACCTCCTCGGCTGCCAATTCCCCTGCCACAAGAGTCCAAGTCCAGGCTCTCTAATAATGTGTTCTATTGTTATAAGTTCATTTATTTATAAGTTTATTATAAGTTATTTTGGGGAATTTGTAATCCTTCATTAGCCAGGACAGTGAAGAGAGACTGGAAATGGGGAATGACTCACAGCAAAGAATCAGAATCAGAATCAGAATCAGAATCAGTTTTATTGCCAAGTATGTTTTCACATACAAGGAATTTTTTCTGGTGATTGGTGCAATTGATCAGCAACAGTGGGGCTCTCTAGCCTTGTTGATGAGGCTAATAGCAGATGGGAAGAAGCTATTTTTGTGGCGAGAGGTTTTGGTCCTGAAGGACCGCAGCCTCCTGCCAGAGGGGAGTGTCACAAAGAGTTTGTGTCCAGGGTGGGAGGAGTCAGCTACAATCTTCCCTGCACGCCTCAGAGTCCTTGAGGCGTACAGGTCCTGGAGGGACGGAAGATTGCAGCCAATCACCTTCTCAGCAGAGTGGATGATACGCTGCAGTCTGTTATTGTCCCTCTCCGTGGCAGCAGCATACCAGATGGTGATGGAGGAGGTGAGGATGGACTCAATGATGGAGGTGTAGAAGTTCACCATCATAGTCCTTGGCAGGTTGAACCTCTTCAACTGCCTCAGGAAATACATCCTCTGCTGAGCTTTTTTGATGAGGGAGCTGATGTTTAGCTCCCATTTGAGATCCTGTGTGATGGTGGTTCCCAAGAAGCGAAAATGCTCCACGGTAGCCACGGGGGAGTCACACAGGGAGATGGGGGTGGGTGGGGCTGGGCTCTTCCTGAAGTCCACTATCATTTCCACTGTCTTCAGAGCGTTTAGCTCTAGGTTGTTCTGCCTGCACCAGGTCACCAGACGCTCAGTCTCCCACCTGTAGGCAGACTCATCGCCATCAGAGATGAGTCCAATGAGAGTGGTGTCGTCTGCAAACTTCAGGAGCTTGACAGACTGATGGCTGGAGGTGCAGGTGTTGGTGTACAGGGAGAAGAGCAGAGGAGAAAGAACGCAGCCTTGAGGGGATCCAGTGCTGATGGTCTGGGAGTCAGACACGTGCTTTCCTAGCTTCACGTGCTGCCTCCTGTCAGACAGGAAGTCGGTGATCCACCTGCAGGTGGAGTCAGGCACGCTCAGCTGGGAGAGCTTGTCCTGCAGCAGAGCCGGGATGATGGTGTTGAAGGCAGAGCTAAAGTCCACAAACAGGATCCTGGCATAGGTCCCTGAGGAGTCCAGGTGCTGGAGGATGAAGTGGAGAGCCATGTTGACGGCGTCGTCTACAGACCTGTTGGCTCTGTAGGCGAACTGCAGGGGGTCCAGGAGTGGGTCAGTGATGGATTTGAGATGGGACAGGACAAGGCGCTCAAATGATTTCATGACCACAGAGGTCAGGGCAATGGGTCTATAGTCATTTAGACCTGTGGGCCTTGGTTTTTTGGGGACAGGGATGATGGTGGAGGATTTGAAGCAGGCTGGCACGTGGCAGGTCTCCAGTGAGGTGTTGAAGATGACTGTGAACACTGGAGACAGCTGATCAGCACAGTGCTTCAGGGATGATGGAGAGACAGAGTCAGGACCGGCTGCTTTGCGGGGGTTCTGCTTCTTAAAAAGCCTGTTGACATCTCTCTCCAGGATAGAGAGAGACGTTCCTTTGGTAGAGGAGGAGGAGGGGGGTTCTGATGTGGCTCTGATGTGGAGGTTAGTGTCAGGCTTGTCCCACTGTCTTTCAAAGCGGCAGTAGAACTCATTCAGATCGTTGGCCAGACGGAAGTCGTTAATGGAGTGGGGGGGTTTAGGTTTGTAGTTAGTGATCTGTCTGAGCCCTTTCCAGACAGAAGCAGAGTCATTGGCTGAGAACTGGAGCTGAAGTTTCTCAGAGTACAGACATTTAGCTTCTCTCACCGCTTTGCTAAACCTGTACTTGGACTCTTTAAACTTGTCCCTGTCCCCACTCCTGAAAGCTTCCTCCTTTTGCCTCCTGAGCTGACTGAGCTTAGCTGTGAACCAGGGTTTGTCATTGTTATAACTCACCCTGGTGCATGATGGGATACAGCAGTCCTCACAGAAGCTGATGTATGACGTCACAGCCTCTGTGAACTCATCCAGACTGTTGGAAGCAGTCCTGAACACCTCCCAGTCAGTGCGGTCCAAACATGCCCGCAGATCCTCTATGGCTTCACTGCTGCACTGCTTCGATGTCTTCACAGCAGGTTTACACAGTTTTAGTTTCTGCCTGTATGTGGGAATCAGGTGGACCATGACATGGTCAGAGTGGCCCAGTGCAGCCCGGGGGACGGCGGGATAAGCTCCACTGATTGTGGGGTAACAGTGGTCCAGAGTGTTCCCCTCTCTGGTCGGGCAATTAACAAACTGTCTGTATTTGGTCAGTTCGTGGCTGAGGTCACCTTTGTTAAAGTCACCAAGGACAATAACTACGGAGTCCGGGTTGGTCCGCTCCACACACAGTATCTGCTGTGGCCTGTGGTGGGATGTAAACACCGACCAGGATGAATGAGGTGAACTCACGGGGGGAGTAGAAGGGCCTGCAGTTTATGATGAAAGTCTCCAGGTCAGGAGAACAGTGCTGCAGGATCACTGTCACGTCTCTGCACCAGCCACTGTTTGCATAAAAGCAGATTCCTCCACCTTTGGTTTTGCCGGACAGCTCTGTGTCGCGATCCGCTCTGAAGAGTTGGAAGCCGGCCAGCTCCAGCGCAGAGTCCGGATCGATCCACACAGCCACGTCTCCGTGAAGCACAGGACGGAAGATGAAGAAAAGTCTCTGTTCTTCTGCACCAGTAGCTGAAGTTCATCCAGCTTGTTGGACAGTGAACGCACCTTGGAGAGAAAGATACCTGGGAGCGGTGTGCGGAGTCCGCGCCGGCGGAGACGCGCAGGCGCACCGGCACGTTTTCCGCTCCTCCGGCGTTTCACTGCGAGAGCAACGGTCAGTGACCTCTGACCAAAATGTCCAATAATTCCACAGGTGAGTCGAGAAAGGTGGAAAAAATCCTCTGGAGTTGTTTCTCTGATGTTAATGAGCTCTTCTCTGGTGAAAGAGCTCCGGAAACCAAAGCAGAAAACTGGATTTATAAAGAAAATAAGGTGAAAGAGTGCGCAGCAACACACCGAGGCAGCATCCGCGGCGCCATGGCAGCTGGAACTCGAGCACATGCATTTAGGCTGGGCCCAGTTCCCTCACCTGAGGAAAGAGAGTGTCTGTGGTCATCGCCTCATGTCCAGTGCAGCCAAAAGCCAGGACTCACCAGTAACTGTGGAGGTACTGGAAAGTAAATTTTGGACCTTGCCCCCCCCAAAGTCCAGACTACTAATTCAGCCAACCTTGTGCTATAAGAAACTCAACCTTCCTCTCTCGGCTTTGATTGATTTAGGGAGAAAAGATAATTTCATTGACCATAATTTGCTCGTTCAGTCTGCTGTTCCCCCCTCACTTCTAACGCTCTAGATGGGAGGTTTTTGTGCTGAGTAACTCACCACACAGCTGATCTCATGTTACTATTGTCTGGTAAACCCATATTTTACAACTAAGTGTCATTTTAGCTCCCAACAGACCTGGGTAAAGCTACACAATCCCCAAATCAACAGGTCTTCTGGGAGAGTCTCAAGTTGGAGTACATTTCCTCACTCACACTGTGTGTAATCTGCGTTGTCTCCTGCAGAGGGTGCTGTAGTGCCACCCAGTCCTGAGCCCCCAGACTTGTCGACCATTGTAAGGGAGTTTCATGATGAGAGGGGGTGTTCAGGAAAGATTTAGCAATTTGGCCACCCCTAAAATTGCACCATTGATCTGCTCCTGGGGCCCCCTCACCATCAAGCAGGCCCTACAGCCTGTGTCACCCAGGAAGAGGCCAAGGGGTCTTTGGCAGCACGTATACCTGTCCCTCCTCTTGCCCTTCTGGTGCTGGGTTTTTCTTGATTTTCTTTGCCCTTGCACTGATTTCTGGCATCTTACAGTGTTCAATCAGCTCAACCTCAGGAACGCCAACTATTTGATGAGGATCAGAAGGTGATGAATGGAGGATGACATTCAACACCCCTCTCAGCCACTGCGAGTATTTAGTCATGCCATTTGGACTAACTATGGCCCTGCTGTCTTCCAGGCTCCTTGGAGACTCCATGAACCTTTTTGTCTTTGTAAATCTGGACCATAGCTTCATTTTTTCCAAAGACACACTGAACCCATTTCACATGTCTGCCAGTTTCTGCAGAGGCTCCTGGGCTACATCACTGAGAATGGGAAGGTCCAGGAACCTATCCAGAAAGAATCAAAGCAGAGCAGCCTAAACCCACAACCAGCAGCTCCAGAGGTCTTTGCACTTCACCAACTTCTTCCGTTGGTTCATTAAAGACTACAGCAGAGTGGCTTCCCCTCTCTTGAGATTAGCCTCTTCCTCCATTCTGTTCTTGTGGATCTCTGAGGCGGTCCTCACTTCCTCACAACTCGAGAGCCTCTTCACTTCCTCCCCCATCCTGTTCCAGCCAGACTGCATTTGCCAATTCATTAGATGCACTGTACGCAGATCCTGCCCCTTTTTGTCTGCTGTCACCAGCAGAATGAAACTATGATGTAAGGAACTAAGAACTGTTAGTTAGAGGGTACTGAGCAGACTTTTGTAGATTAGTTCAGGACTAATCATAAAACCTGGTCTACATCCACCTTGCCAAACAACTAACATCCTGGCAAGCCACTGGTCCTTGTTTTTGAGCTGCTTTAACTTTTCCTTAAGGTTCCCGTAACATCGAACCAGATGCTGTCCCCTGGCAGCACACCTCTGAAGAATCCCCTTCCTATCCACACACTATTCTCCCCTCGACCTGTGTAAACCTAACTCAGGTAACGGCCTCCTGTCTCTTTGTGCCTGACAGTTCGTTCTCAGGTTCTGCAATGGGCTCACACTTTTCCAAAACTTTACAATAAACTATGTTTGTATGAACTTTTACACCATCTCTGAGTATCTCTGAGTTCTACTTTATGGTCCTGAGTTATTATCTTAAACTTAACAGGTGCGTTCTGCCTCTGGGAAATGCACTTCAACATAACAAGAGCTTCACCCACTCTCACCTATTCTGTTTTTATATGTTGGTAAACTAAGAGCCAATCATGTAAATTGGAACAAACAAACTCGCCTGAGTAGCACCTGACAAAGTTTAGCTGACTGACTGATAACATGTCTTCCCCTCGGGGCTCTCTGTAGATGTATGCACTCGCTGCTGAGACTTGTTTACATGACTGGACTTGGCTGCTGCAGATACCAGCATATTGTTCCCAGATTATTTTTTATTTCTGCTACCGTGATACAAAATGTGAATTATTAGATTGTTTAATTACTGGAAAACATGTAGCATCAACACATTTATCACAGTAAATTATTGAATAAGCCAGCAGCAGTTAACTTAATGAAGCTTATTGTTTTACCTACATCATGTTAGTGCGTCTGAAAGCATGTCAGGCCTGAAGGATGCACGACATGAAATACTTGATGGTGATGATGTCACTGTCATTACAAATGCTGAAAGAAATTTCTCCATCAGCATCATCACCATCATCATCATCATCACATTGGTCTGCTTTATGGTTGCCAGATATGATGGGTGAGTTCAAAGTTCATCAAAAAACAATGTGTTGGCAGTCGTCACTGATTGGCCTCCACAAATCTCACATGTGCTGAGGTCCTGTTCTTCAGTTATTGGTCATGTCATGTTGTCATGATGATACTTGATCAGGGCTGGGACATTTCATTTCATTGCTCTAACTTTAAAAACTGTCTGAATAGATTTCTGCCTTTTGTGAGAGGGAACTCTGTGGATGCTGAAAGATCATTAGATGAGCTGCCATTTACTCTCGGTCTCTGGGCTTTCTTGTTTAAACAATCACAATCACGTCCCTCAGCATTCAAGCTGACCGTTATCGATGCCTCTTCTCATGAAACCTGTCCAGTCAGTCCAGTTCCACTTTGCACGGCAGCTCCACTCTGGGTTTTCTCTGCAGCCTCTCTGCAGTGCTGCTGCTTTCTTCCTCCCTCCGCCATTTCAAACAGCTGCCTACAGTCTGCCCTGTGATGGAGGAAGAGGGAGAAGAGCTTTGTTGACAGGGGAACAGAGGAGGAAGGGAGTTAGAAAGAGATGAGACAGAAAGAGGAGGAGGAGAAGGAGGAGGAGGAGGAGTACAGTGACCACTTTCCTGAGGAAGTTTTTTAGTCAAAGTCAAAGTTGAAAAGTTTGGTGAAATTTCATTCTCCTTTATAACAAACAAACAGGAAGACAAACACTCATCAAAACTGTGATATGTAGATGGTCTTAAAAATCGTTTTTTTATTGAGCTTTCCAATCACTGATCTTGTGAAATCAGCTGAGGAAAAAAACAAACAATTTAATAGAAGTACAATCTAGAACAAGACATGTCTGTCATCTTTCACAGGGATGAATAAAGTTTTAACAAAATGTTCAAATCTTTGATCATCAATATGACATTAATTGACAGTGACATTTTATTTGGAAGGTGGGGATGTTCCTCTCCATCAGTTCTGTCGTAGATAACTTCAGTGGTCGGTCAAATAATATTAAACAGGCTGCAAAGAATCAGATCTGATCTTCAACACAAACCTCTGTCCTGATGAACATGTCAAATCTTAAAATGAGGTCTTTTTCTTTATCAGCTGCTGATCTGCAAAAAGTTTTACCTGCTTTCATCTCAGCTCGACCATTGTTACATCATTGTCACTTCATTGTCACTCAGCAACATGCTCTGCTTGGCTTGTTACACAAGATGCACACTTTTTTTTTTTTACCTTTTTCCATTGACTCCCTGTTAGATTTAGAATCAATTTCAAAATTTAATTGTTCACCTTAAAGGCCTTCAGTGGTTCCTAAATACGTCTCTGATTTATTGACCTGGTTTGTGTCCTCTCTACCGCTGAGCTCAGCTGATGGAGCCTGCTGCTTAACCCCCCCACCCCCCCAGATCCCCACCTGAACTTGGTCCAGGTGGTGATCTGTACGCCATTTCTCTCTCCTTCATTTCCTGTCACCAAAGGCATAATATATATATTTTTTACACTCCACAGAGCTTTTTAGTGTTTTTTGGACATTGTTTTGGTTTCATGGCTGAACAATGTGTCATACTGTTTCCTCCCTGTTCAGCACCATGTGTTAGACAGAAGCTGAGCTGACTGACTCCACACATTGTTCACAGAGAGGTGTACACATCAACACCCCCATGAAAGCAGCCAGTCATGATACACAGAAAATACCTGGTAAATGTACAGTCCAGTCACATCATATCAGATGCACTGATCTGCACTGACCTGCACACATTTAAAAATACACATGACAGAAAGCGATTTCTTCAGTGTTGTCATTAAAAAGATGCAACATATAGATCATAATTAATAAACACTTTTTCAAGACTTACATTCATCTAGGGGACACAGACATGACATGTAGATGACAATGTTTCTCTGTGTTTGCTGGATGAGTAATTGTTTGCTAACACATGGGCCATAACAGTTCAATGAGGTCATAAAACAGGCCTTTTTTAAATCTATGTTCTACCCTGTTCCTGTGTCATGGCCCAAGCTTTACTCCAACTCAAAGTCCACATTTAGCCAAGTACGGTCTGAATGATTCAAATTATTTATGCCCCACCCATTTGACAAGCATAGTGCTCATCATGTGCGTGAGCGGTCTCCATGGTTGGATTATCAAACAGGCCCAGGGGACTAAAGGGTCAGGGGACTTTTAGCAAAAGTAACTTTAACCATTTTTTGTTGAAAAGTCAAAGTGATGTCATGTTCACAGTGTCCTGGAAGACCAAAGACCATGTGTGAACACATACTTCTTCAGTTTGTTTTCTACACAACACAGCTGCACAAAGTAGTGCTAGTATAAAACCTTACATTTGACAGCTCAGCAGCTGTGCTTCAAGAGGACATGAGCTACGCCCCATTTCCACAGGTGATTTCCTGCAATACTTAACGCGGGTGCAGTTTTTAACCACCAGGTTTAGACTGACTGTTTCCTGGTCTACACTGCACCGAACTCACTGCTGCTTTAACTGAGGATCACAGTTCACCTGGTTACCTGCAGTACGCCCAACAGACAACCCTTGAATCACCAGCATGTAGCTACATCATCATTAACATGTAGCTTGTTAGCTGTGAGACCTGAGGTTACAAAAAAGTCTGTTACACCCATCAGTGACTGATCCTCCTTTTCCTCAGCCTGTCTGCAGGGTACTGACAAATGTGTGGTTCCATGTAATGAATGTAAAGAGAGTTGTGCTCTGTGACCTTTGTGAGAGTAAAAGAATGAAGGAGAAACAAAAGATGAACAGAAACAATGAGTGAAAGTTTGAAAAGTGAGCATCAGTTGAACCTCCATGCTGTTTCACCATAGCCTCAATGCTTTTCAAATTCTTCCATTATTGAATCATTAGTATAAAATCTGCCATCTCAAACTAACAGCAGTTGTCATACAAATCATAATCAAATCATAATCAAATCATAATCAGAGATGTGGTGTTCCACATAAGCAGAAACATGTGAATGAGGAGCTGGTAACTTTTTCAGCTGAACAGATCAGCGTGTTTCTCCACACTGTCGCCTCAGTGTGTCTGTCCTCTGTTAATCCACCACCGCCCCCTGCTGTCAAGATATCAGAGCTACACATCATGCCGTTTAGATGACCCCAAGGTCAACTGCATGAGACCTGAGTAGCAGGACATTTAATCACAAAAAGTCTGAGCAGCCAGTGGTTGATTCATATGAAAACGAGCAGTGGTGCACTGTAAAGAATACTGAAAAAGACTGAAAGAACAATCTGACCAATCTGTTGTGATGTGGATGAGATCAATTCTTTTTGGATTATTTCTTTATTGTGTTCTTGCATGGGTATTTCCACAGGCAGATGTCATGTGAATATGTTGCAGGACAGTGTTACAGCATGTTGTAACCACTCTGCAGAAAGATTCTAGATATCTAAAGTACTGAATTACAGAACACTGAATTACGGAGCAGCAGAGTCAGGTCACGGTGGAAACAGGTTAAACAGGGTAGTCCAGACCCTCTCCTCCAGTTCCTCCTGGGGGACTCTGAGGTGTTCCTAGGACAGATGAGCTCTGTAATCCCTCCAGTGTCTTTGGGTCTACCCCCGGGGCCTCCTACCAGTGGGACGTGCCTGGAAAACCTCCAGTGGAAGATGCTCAGGACGCATCCTGATCAGATGCCTGGATCACCTCAGCTGGCTCCTCTCAATACAAAGGAGCAATGGCTCCTCTCGGAGCTCGCTCTGCATGTCTGATGTCTATCTACAATGTTGAGCCCAGTCACCTGATGGAGGAAACTCATTTCAGTCACTACCCAGAGCTCATGGCTCTAGGTCAGGGTTATAACATACAACGACTGGTTCAAGAGCTTTGCCCTCCAGCTCGACTCCTTCCTCACCACAGTTCAGTGTATTACCCACATTACTAATGATGCTGCACCGCCTGTCGATCTGGTCAATCTCATGCTCCCTCACGAATGAACGACACTCTGAGACACTTAAACTCCTTCAGTTGAGGCAACGACTTGCTCCTAACCCGAATTCACACTCAGCCGCTAATCGTCCCAGTACATGCTGGAGGTCATGTTCTGATGAAGCCTTAATTTGAACTCTAACCACCATCGCATTAAAGATCAGTGGTGAGGACATGTCTCACCAGTAGAAACCAGTAGAAATACACCATTCATGTTACACAGTTATCTACCAGAAATGTGTGCTTGCTGGTATTTGATTGGCCAGCGCTGTGCCATGCCTGGTGATGTCATGTTGCACCTGAGCAAGGTTAAACTTTTTTGACCCTGTACTGTTTTGCCTGAGCCTCCTGTGTATGCACCCCTGACTGGCTCCATTCAAATGAATGAGGGCTGTGTTTTCTCCCAGAGTGCTCAGGTTGGTCTGAATGTGGCCTGAGATCGCTGCTGGCACTGATGACATCATGACATCACATGTGACGTCTCTTGGGGGGACACTACATCAGTCTAAAGCCCAGACCAAAACCACGCACTGCATCAACTGGAAAAAGGTCAAAGGTCATCAACCTGAGGACAGTGGACAACAGAAGAAAGATCAAGGCAGCCATTGACATCTGACACTAGAAACCATCTTCAAACTGGTTCATTTCATTTCATTTCAATTCAATTCATTTCATCAAGTTCAGTTTAGTTTAGTTAGACCAAGCCACTGTTGTGAGAACTCAGCCTCCAGTCCGCTCTGCCTCTGATTCGCTCCTGCTGTTACCTACAGCCAAATGCCCCGCCCACTTTCACGAACCTGCTCCGGCTGATTGACAGCTGTATCAGCCACTCGTCGGGCGCAAAGCGTCAGCTTTATGTTCACTCCAGTTCACTAACCAATCAGATGAAATGTTCAACAATCGCGACGCCATATGGACCGTAAAAGCCGCCATGTTGGTGAGGGACAGAGCCCACAGAGAAAAAATTAAAAGAAAAATCGATGAAATTATTTTTTTCATCAATGTGTTCTTTTTCAAAGTCAACGTTTATGTATATGAATAGTTTGTATTTTCTTTATCAGTGTTGTAATGTCACTATTTGTTATGTAGTTCCGTATAGAAGAATGTGGTTCCTACCGCTGAGGACAGTAAACCGGTGAAACTCCGCTGTGTGTGAAACCCACTGTGTGTGCTTCAGGGAGCAGTTTACATGATTTCAATATCTATCCACTCACAACACCTCTCCCCGTTTCCTTCTCAACCCCTCCCACTCCTTTCTCCTCCGGTTATCCCCCCCTCCCTCTCCCTCCTTCCTCTTGCACCCATCACTCACACCAACCCCCCATCCATATCTTGTGCTGTCTTCCCTCTCCTGTTTCTTTTATTTTCTATATCTACATCTATATCTGTATCTTCATCTTTATCTGTATCTATATCTACATACATCTACATCTACATCTACATCTATATCTATCTATCTTTATACAGACACTTGCACAAACAATATTCATTAACAGACAGGCCAATGAGAAAAACAACGTCAAGCAGAATAAAATCTTAACCATATATTTTAGACAATAAACCATTATGTAGCCTACATAAACAACAGTCATGGTACCTGAGGTAGTCACAGAGTTGTGTGGTAGTTGTCAATGTAACAGTCCAGTAAGTAAATAATGGTGTCAACAGTAACACTCCTATGGAAATAAAAGCAGCAGTAACAGAGGTAGTAACTCCAGCTGCCGTATAGTTACAGTTGCAGTAGTAACTGCAGTAGTTGTGGTCTGTTAATTGTTGGAATAATTACAGTAGCAATGTGTATTATTGATATGACTTTCAGGTTTTTACGTGAATAAAATACCTTACAGTCAAGTACAATGCTCAGAATATGTTTTTATATCATTTTGAAGTGTTTGCGTTTTGCCTCCTGAGAAATTCCACTTTATGTAGTTTTAAACCTGATTTCAGTGGAAAACTTTTTACTTCTCCAGTGACTGTTATCAGATAATCAAGATTCAAATAAAGATTTAACTCTTAGTCTAAATCATACGATAAAATCAAAAAATGTGCACTCGTTGTGATAAGTAGTAGATCTACCCAACAATATTTAAAGTATTAGCATCTGGACCAGCCACAACATGTAAATGCAGCCTATAGTAAATACTTATGGGTCATTTTGCATGACTGACTACTAGTTTTAAAAAGGGTAGAGCAGTAGAGGAGAGCTGCAGCAGAACCAGCAGCAGCAGTGTAGTAGAAATAACCGTTGCTTGTCACAGTGGGTCGGTTTAGTCAGTCAGTAAGTAAGTAAGCTGAGAACATGACTGAGGTGGCAGTGTGCTGGGCTGCACAACTTATTAAGGGATTAAAGCTATAGCCCACAGTGGGTGTACGTGCGTGTTAGCAGTGCAGGGTATGTATGAGGTTTATAATGCGCACATGTGGTTTATGTGTGTGTGTGTGTGTGTGTGTGTGTGTTTGAGAGAAAGTGACAGATTTTAGATTAAGAACTTGTGTGACAAAATTTGCTCCATATTGAGATAAGACACACTCACAAACACAACAGAGGGTTGTCTATTGTTTCTGCCTGAGCCAATTGCAGGCTGAATATTTTCAAAGCTAATCGACCAATCAGCGCGCAGCTCCAGACACCTTTCACCTCCCACTGGCCTATAAAGGCAGGAGCTCCGGCTGCTGGACGCGCCGCTGGCAGGAGAAACGTCTTTCCTCACCGCCCGCTGCTCTCCAACTCTGTCTTTATTTTTACATTTTTGTAGTGTTCTGACTGGATATTCATTTCTTTTTCTATCACGAACATGGCGGACAGTAAAGTAGAAAGCAGCGGGGAACTGAGCGCCAAGGTAAGGACGAGAGAAGAAGAGATAAGGACACAATGCTTTCCCGAACTCCTGCCTCCATTTATAACTGTATTAGTAATTTTCCTATTTTAAGCACAGTGTCGACATAAAAGAAAACCCTCAGGTTATGATATACTATCTAAAATCTAAAAGCTCTGCGCTGCTATAGTCCATTGAGGTGAAGGTGAAGAAGAAATAAGCCTGTGGATGCACACGAGGGGAGGACAGCGGGTCTCCGTCACCTCTCAAACCAGGCTCCATAGTTGCTCCATCCAGGTCCGGACTGCGCTCCGTGCCGATCCGTCGCCAGTGGAGTAAATACATCCTGTGATGAAGCTGTCAGACCCGCACAAGTAATGCAGCGATTTCACGCGAGTGAAGACTTTCATGGTGCAGCCACGCTGCCGCCCACTCAGTGTTTGGATGCAAACTGTGCAGGTTTGTAAGAAGGGAACAGCCTGAGCAGCTGCGGTCAGCCCGGCCTGAGACGTGAGGTGCTGGTGTTTCAGCGCTGCCGGGACCTGCGAGGTGGATGATATCCCCGCCACGCAGCTTAGTCCCTGCAGGCTCTAACTCTAATCAGTGACGCGGCTGCGCAATAATCTGAGTTTATTCATCCCCACCTCCGCCAGCAGCGCGCACGGCTCCGTGTTTATCAGTGTTTCTGTCGTCACCGTGGAGGTGCTGCGTGTCCCCGCTCACCACAGCCTCTCCGTGGCTCGTGCTGTGCGGGCCCGGCTGTGTGAGCGGTGCTGCCGGGGCGGCTGCTGCTGGAGCCCGCCCCCTGGTCGCTCTCCGAGCCGCCGTCACTCAGCGGAGAAGAGCCCGTCCGCTTTAAACGGGGGGCGGCGGGGGGCGGCGGGAGGGAGCCCACTTCCACTCGTGTCTGTGTCCACCACACTGCGCGAGGGGCAGGCGCGTGCAGCGCTCGGTGCGACTGCAGGAGGGCGCGAGGGGAACAGACTGCTCTGCAGAGAGAGAGAGAGAGAGAGAGAGAGAGAGGAGAGAGAGAGAGAGAGAGAGAGAGAGAGAGAGAGAGAGAGAGAGAGAGAGAGAGAGAGAGAGAGAGAGAGAGAGAGAGAGAGAGAGAGGAGAGAGAGAGGAGAGAGAGGAGAGAGAGAGAGAGAGGAGAGAGAGAGGAGAGAGAGAGAGAGGAGAGAGAGAGAGAGAGGAGAGAGAGAGAGGAGAGAGAGGAGAGAGAGAGAGAGGAGAGAGAGAGAGAGAGAGAGGCTGGCTGAGGCCTGCTCTCCATGGAACAGGAAGCAGACCTGTGGGCTGATGTGCTCCCGTCTCTGACGGAGCAGGGCGGCAGCGGCAGCGGCAGCGGCGGCGGCGGCAGCGGCAGCGGCGGCAGCGGCGGCAGCAGCCTGTCAGGACACATGTCTGAATCTAGCGTCATGTGGCCACACTAATGTGAAGAGCACACAGTGTTGTTCAGGTGAGGACCAGCACTGCTAACCTCAGCAGCAGTTGGAGGAACTTTGTCAGAAGAAAAATATGTATTTGCTTTGGCAGCTGATGAGCTGACAGAGAATAATCCGCCTCTGTGCTGCTGGGAGTTGTAGTCTCTGCTCTGCTGCGTTTCTCCACCAGGCTCCGTCCTGACTGAGCGGCAGCAGTGACAGACGGTGTCAGGTTTCCAGTAGGAGGAGGGAGGGACTTAGAAAGAACTGGCCAATAGGAGGTCTGAGCTGTAAACTACCACCTGACTGTAAAAGGCAACTTGCAGCCCAGCTGCAGGCTGCAGGCTGTGAGGAGGATGGAGGGAAAGCACCTCTGAGAGTTTCCCTCCTTTTTCAGCAGGACACAGTCAGAGAGCCTGAACTCTGGGGACTGCAGCTCAGACCAAACCAATACTTTCTCACCAACTTCCTGTTTTCCAACTGGAACTTGAACTAACTGCTCAAGTATCATCTGTTTGGTTTAGAACTGGGGATGTGTCAAAATGAAACTGTCTAGATCTTAAGTTCCCAATAATTATCATAGAAAACTTTGCAATTACTAACATGATGTCTTTCATTTCACTGCAAAGTACAACCACACACAAATGCTACAAGTCAAACAGGTTAAGGTAAATTAATGTTCATAGAAACAAACATGACACTGTAAGTAACTAATAAATCATCTGCATTTCACTACAATAAAAAACACAATCACAATAAAATATTTGGGACACTGTATTGGGTACAATATGTTGAGACTAGTCTATTTTATGAATATGGTGTATTCTCTGCTCTACACAGAAGATGAGTCGAGTGCAGCCACAGTTTCTAGACTGTTTGACTACACAGTGAAGAACAAATACACAAAGACAGGACAAAGTTTAGAGAAACACAGAGGCGGGTAAACAGTTTGCATAGTATTCAATGCAGAGAGCTGCACACTGACTGACCTTTTACACACATCAGTTACATTAATCTGAAAACATGGAGGTTGTAATGCATCATCAGATTTGGTCATTAGGTCACTTCTTTGGTCCTTGTGTTATTTACACAACACTACATTCATGAAGTGGGACAAGTGTGTGTAAGAATATGTTTGCTTTCAGGAGCTGAAGGAGAAGAAACAGGCCGAAGAGACTGAGAACGGGGAGGATGCTGCTGCCAACGGCAAAACTGTAAGACAGCCCCTCATGTTTCTCTGCTCGCACAACACCGTGGTCATTGTCTCTCAGCTGGTGATGACTATAACTCTGTCTCACCCTGTCAGGACGAGGAGAATGGCGAGCAGGAGAATGAGGTAGAGGAGGACGAAGAGGATGTGGGAGAAGAGGAGGAGGAGGAGGATGCAGAGGGTAGGTGTCTTCATCCCATGCTGAACAAAAGGGGAGGAGGAAACGACAGAGACAGTAAAGGGTGTGAGACCCAGCCACTGCACAACTGACAATTCTTCAGTGAGACTCACACTCCAGAGAAAATATTTCTATATATATTAGTGACTTGGCACCAGGAAGAGTGTGTCATCAACAACAGCAGTTCAAACAATACACAGCACAGCAGCTCTTAGTCAAGACTTCACAGTCACATGGTCACAGGATCTGGTTGGTATTGGCTGGAGCTGCAGTCCAGACGGCTGGTCCAGCCCTCACTCTGAAGAAGAGAATAATTAGCATTAACATGGCCGTGCATGTTAAACAGTACAGGATTTTAATCCCAATGCATTCACACTGATTCATGTCTGCTCCATATTAGTGCCACTGGTGATGCAGGAAATGATGGAGATGATTCAGAATGAAAATACACCAACCAGAGCTCAGATTCTTATCTCAGAATCCATACACACACAAAGACCGATTCTTTATCCAGTTCAGACTGTGCTGTGTAGTGTGAACATGTAAACACTGAACCTGAACTACACATCCAATGGATCAGATAAACCAGCTGATTTCACTGATGTTCATCAACGGAGGGGTTGGCCTGCCACCTGGTGGTCACACTGTGGAACTGTACAGTGTCTTTGAGACCACACTAACATCAGTGCACAGACTGTAACTGGAGTTCAACCAATAACCCAGGAAGGTCATTTACATGTAATGAAATCCAATATCTGTCAGGAGGTTCAATATTCTGAGCGTAAAGTTAAACTAAAACATGGAGGACAAAGTGTCGTCAATGCTTTAAAAACAATAGAAACTATGAGAATATTTTCGTTTTTAGTGAGTGAACTAAATTTGGTAAGATAATATTAAACATTTATCTAACACAGAGATATATTATATATATATTATATATAGTACATAATGAAGTGGCACAGGTGAAGTGTTGTTGTGTTTGGCATTGTGTCTGGAGTCCAGTTGTACAAAAGTGTTACAGACTTGAATTAATGACGTTCTCTGAGCCTGCAGTGTTTATATTCTGCAGTCCTCACATCTGTTTGCATGGAGGGAAACTCTCCAGCAGCAGGTGTCTTATAGTGACCTCCACAATATCTCCTCAATATGTTCAAATGAAGGCTTCCTCCATCATAAAGTCAGTCACCCTCATTATTATATCAGTGTTAATTGACACTTGTCATTTTAATTCAAAGGTTACTGCTGGAGCTGAATATTTCTACTGCAGCCTGATAAAGCTAATGTTAAAATCCCACATAGAGAACCCAGTCATCAACCTGTTGGAGCAGTGGGTCCCAACATTTTCTAACTCATGATGCACTTGAAAATCTTCTGCCTTCTGTTTTTATTTTTAGCCACCTACAGTAACTGTCACTGAGTCACTTCCCTTCATATGCAGATGTTAGTTTCACTGTCATTACACTGCTGTTACATGAGGCCCAATGGTACTGTCCTGCATTTACATGTAAAGTGTGATTTACATATTATTTAACATGTGTGTTATTTTAGATCTCTCTCTCTCTCTCTCTCTCTCTCACACACACACACACACACACACACACACACACACACACACACACACACACACACAAGCCCAGATTATTTACCTCTACATCAGTACAATCAGAGGAGTACCTGAGTACCTGAGCTCACTCTGGTCACCTCATCAAACGGTTAATGAAGTTAATGAATCATACTCGTTACAGTCATGTTCAAGTAGCTCACACTGAGACCAGAAACAGAAATGGAGTCAGGTGTAGCCCTATAATAACGTGTTATAACCACACAGTAACACAGTGAGGGCGGCGCTGTTATCTAGGTGATGTAACACTCTCCGACCTGCAGCCTGGGTTTAACCAGCGTCACTGTGATTCTCTGTGTGTGTTCAGGTGATGAGGAGGATGACGAAGAAGATGACCTCGATGGGCAAACGGGGAAGAGAGCAGCTGAGGATGATGATGACGATGACGAGGTGAGGAAGAGTTGCTGTACATACAGCACATGCCTTCAGTTGTACACGTACACACATTAAAGCTCCACAGCAACACGCTGGAGGTGACTGGAATTTAACCTGAGCTGCTTAAACAACAGCAGCATGGTCTACAGGACCTCCACTGAAAACAGTGTGTGCTGCAGGTGAGGCAGTGTGACAGGGGCCATGTGAAGGGGCCACTCTGAAGGCAGCATTAGAGTCTGAATTTGATTCGAGCGACCATGGGTAGCAGCAGAGTGACACATGGCCCTTCAGGCTGATCAAAGACAACTCATGGCCCACTTGAACAATAACCAAATAAAGCCTTCTCAGAGCACTTTATGTGTGAATGGTAAAGATCAAACACTCAGGACTGAGCTCAAAGCAGGGGAAGCTCAATTTTCTCACTTTGCTTTAAAACATTTAAAAACATTATCTATATTTTTAGTTTTTGTAATTACATCTTTTCATCAAAATTATACTGTTGCAAATAATTTGCTGGCCCACTTGCAGTACCCTCATGGTCCACCAGTGGGCCCCAGCCACAGGTTGGGAACCACTGGTCTATATTGAGCCCTGACCCCCAACCAGTGGCACAAAAAGTGTTGCATGGTGGTCCATGGCATATACACTACCCAGTGCATCAGAATGAGATGAAGAAACTACAGGGATGTGACTCTGCAGCGTCTGAAGTCAGACTGAACCACTCAGTGTCTGTTAGATGAGTAAATGAGGGAGAGAGTTCACACGCAGGTTGGGACAGTGAGCTGCTCAAACTAAACTCCATTCAGCTCCACTGCTCTGACGTGGAGGCAGAAATCACTTAATTCAACAGAAATTCAGGAAACTGATAACCTTCATGGAAACACTTGACTGTACAATGAGCTATTGTTGCTATAACTGAACTGTTCAGATATGACTGTATCATTTAAACTAATTTCACATCATCATCATCATCACACCATCATGATCACCATCATGCACAGCCAATCAGAAGAGAGACTCAGAGTCTCTCTTCTGATTGGCTGACTGTTTTCTGAGTGATCCAATAAAAATATAGCAGATTTCAGGTAAACATCCAAAAATCCAAATCCTGCAGGGATGGATGGTGGGTCCAGGTGGGCGGGGCTTGGGGTGTGGCTGAGAGCAGTCTTTGTTGTTACATCACAAAGTTCCAGAAGTCCTGATGGCTGGTTTTAAGGCTCAGTTTCTAAATACAGGCTGTGTAATCAAAAACACATGGACATCTACCTTTAGACTGGATGGAGCTTTGAATGTTCCTCTGCCATTTGCACAATAAGAAAATATCACAATGAACAAAAACAGTCAAACTAAAGAAGTTAATCTTCATGTTAGTGATCCTGGATCTGTAGTTTGTTAAGGTCTATGTGTGACCAAGCACAGTATGGACTCTGACCAGGAAGATGATGGTGTGGTTACTTGTGTGACATTGACCTGATGCTCCTCTTGTTTCCAGGATGAAGTTGAAACTAAGAAACAGAAGACAGATCAGTAGAGTCTGCAGCGCTTGCTCTGTCTGGAGGACGACACCATCGAGAGACAGCCGGTTTTCCAGCGAACCTTCAACACCTCAGTCCTCTCTTCTTAACAAGAATACTTTTAAAAACAGAATTAGTTTGTATTTTTATTTACATTTTATATTTTTGTAAATACTGTAAGGAGGTTGGCCATTTTGCAACAATGATCTTTCTGGGTAATAAGTGGTGCTTTGAGGACTTTTAGATCCAGATCCGTCCACATCCTGTGTGAGCCAACCAGAGGCATCCGTCCCTTTACACAACCAACACACACACACACACACACACACACACACAGGCTTACTGTTACTACATTAGGTTTATGCTTAGGGTTCCTATAAGGTGTGCGTTGACTCGTAGTGGCATGGGAGAGTTACGGTGACTCAGAACTTCTCAGAACGCTGACTGTGTATTATTGGTAGTTTGTGCGTCTGTCACTCTCTGTCTGTCTATCATGGCCAGATGTTGATGTTCTTCTGTCTGTGCTATTGTGTTGATCAATAAACAGTCATTTGATTTTGTTGGTGTCTTACTGTGTTAGTTTACATCCGTCAGAGGCCGCACACACCTGCAGTAACAACAAAGGGCAGAGTCAGTGACCTTTTCAACGGGAAGTAGTGCTCAGATGCAACTTCCACCCAGTTTCTAAATAAAAGCCCTAACCACAACAGATGTCTCTGAAGAGCCAGGAAATCTAAATGAGGCCCCTTGGTGTTGTGGTGATGGATTAAAGTTGATATCCAGATTTTTTTTTTGTTTGTTTTTATAATTTTTTAGAAATTGTGGCTGAGGCCTGTTAAAGTACAAACTGGCATATTAACTCTCTTCATATTCTTATTTTGAAGATATTCAGCTTGTCAGGTTACACCTGTCTTGGTTGACAGTTTGAATAAAGATTGTTCAGTCAGTGCACTGGAGGCCCAGTGTGTCACACATCTCTGTATGTGGAGTGAGGTGAGTGACGAGCAGGAGGAGCAGGACTCAGTGGATGTCAGGGTTATACTGTGTCGAGTCAAAAACCCCATCACAGGGAGACGAGCTGTCAGATGATCCAGACTGATTCTGGAGGTCTGAACTTTCTGCTCAGAGCTGCACGTGACAGCAGTTTGTGTTTCTGCCTGAAGAACAGATGAATACACAGAAGATGTCATCTGAAACGATGATGACCAGTGTGAAAACAGGCTGCTGGGAAATCAGGCCTCAGCTTTAACTGTGTGTGTGTGTGTGTGTGTTGGTGTCCTCTGTGTTCTTATGGAATAGGCTGGAAAAGATATTAACAGGAAGTAGAAGAAAAACTGAATAAAATTAATCTTAATTACTATTGAAGGTTGATCACGTTTCATAATCTACCACATCTTCTTGGTGATTCATTCCACAAAGATGAAGTTACCTGTTTCTGTTACAAACAATGATTTTGTTGAACCTTTTGAAACAAACTATAGAGGAGCTAAACATCTGAATTTGTCCTGTGATGGATGAGATCATCTACAGTATGGGTGATTATTTGTTAACTCAGGACAGTTGATATCGTTGTTTCTCTGGCTTAACTGAACCTAACATTCCTGATAACCTGAACTACCAAGCTGGTTATCAACTGCTTCACTTAACCCTGGGTTTACCTGTCCAGGTATGAGCCCGTTGATGTGAAAGAGTTTTTAATTTTAGGCAACATCATCAGAACCATGAATAAAGTATTAATACAATATGAGAAGAAACGCTGATGCTCGCTGGTGAATTTGGTAACAGCAACTTCCTACAGTGATAACAACAAGGTGACATTAATCATTTTTTGTCACAACTAAAATAAAAAGGAAACAGCTGAAATAATTCCCAATGATTAAAGTCAAGCTAGGATAAAGTGTAATTGAGTGCAGGAATTATCATGAAGTTTCTTGCAGAGTATTTTTTCTCTTTTGTCTGATGAACAAACTGTTATTAGAAGATAAAAAAAAGAGTTTTAGTGACATGAGACCGTTTCTGCCACCAAAGGAGAGAAGAGAGGTAGGTGATGTGTGTGATGAGGTCAGTGAGACTGAAACGTTTCTAATGATGAAATATTGATCAGTGTATGGATCATTGACCTGAGGTTTAGTTTTTATTTCCTGTTCTGCTCACAGAGTCTCCTCGTGTTGTTCTGAGCTGTGGTGATGAAGAAGAGCTACTCTCTTCATCACTGTCTGGATCCTGTGTATGAAAGAATCTGTGTTCAGTTCAGATGAAGCTCTAATAGTTCTGATGGAGTTATTTAGTGATAAACTCACCTCTGATGGTTAGAAGCTCTGTTATAAAACCAGAGTGGACACAGCGAAAGACTCCAACAGTAAAATAATTCCACTGATCTATATAAATATCTATTGATCATGGTTATTTATCTAACTCTTTTGTACCTGTCAGGATCCAATAGAAATGATGACTCAGTTCTTCCAGGTATCTGATTGGTCAGTAGTTTGGCAGTTGACAGGTTATGATCTGGTCCTGACCTGGAGCAGGACTGTGAACCGTTCACTGACTGTTCAATACCTGACAAAACTGTTCCAGCTGTTTGTTTTAATGAGCCTGTGTTCTGGAAATCACTGACTGAGGTGGTGAAACGTTCGTCTGTTGCTGCTTCACTATTAGAAAATTCACACCATTCCTTATAATCCTTAGCAACTTTATTAAGATCGATTAGCTTTTTCTGATTTTGTTTTTTTTTTTCTGCAGACTGATTCACAGATTTGGGTAAAATTTCAGGTTGTTGGTTTAAGTATTTAAATGTCACAAATTATTTGCGTTGTTGGCGGTGGTGGAGTTGTCTCAGCTGATGTCAGAGGTCATGTAGGGATGCGGCTGCGTAGGTACTCCAACACAGCATCTGTTCCTTTGGCCACGATGGCTGCTCTGGGCGTGCGGAATGGATTCCCCTCCAGACTGAGACACCTGAAGGACGACAAAGGAGTGTGTGTTACCATCCAGATTTTACAGTGATTATATTTTTAAAATCCAATTCTCTCCATTTTTTTAAAAACTCTAAATAAACACAAGTGAATTTTATTTTCAATCAAAACCTAAAATATTGAGCCCTGACCACAATCAAGTACAAGACAGACTGTTCTCCGAGTAGAGACCTACTGCACCTAAAACTCTACTAAACGACTGCTCTCTACTTGTTCATGAGTTTCTGACAGAGGACTTAAACTGTCTAAGAACAAGAACAAGATGCAGTTCGAGAAAAGTAGCAAACAAACACTACAGTCAGTTAAATGTCACAGCAGTGGACATCACACAGGTAAAACACTAAGCAGCACAGTGTCCCTCAGGCTCGGGTTCAGGCTCGGACTCAGATTGACACGTTCCTACCTGAGGCTGGAACACAGGCCCAGCTCAGGGGGGATGTTAAGCAGGTCATTGTTTGACAGGTCCAGTGTAGATAGATGCATCAACTTCATCAGACGACTGGGGTCCACCTCGCCCACCTGGTTGTTACCAAGCAACACTATCTCCAAAGAAGAGATCTGATAGAGGACTTCAGGGAAGGACTTGAACCTGTGATCAGCACAAACACAGTCCAGCTGAGCTGATAGATGCATTATGGGTGTTTTCTATTCAGTTAACTCTGTGTCCTGCGGCTTGAGACCATCGATCCACAGAGGAGGAGGAGCTCAGAGTGAGGAACCACAGATGTGTCACGAGTTTTATACAGGACTATTTATTGATTGATCAGGTGATTAAAGAACTGCCAGGCTGCTGTGGAAAAAACAGCATTACTTTAAAATAAATACTATACTTTAGGGAAAGTATCCATGGAAACACGTTTAAGTCTCTTTGGATAAAAGTGTTTGTCACATGAGTAAATGTGAATGTAAACAAGGATATCAGTGCTAACTATTGCTTTATAATGATTCCTATTTATTCACAAATTGTAAATGATTAGATGTGTAATCAATATTAAACGTTAATAAATCAAAAAAACACTGTTCTATTCTTCTTCTTTGAGTTTATATTGGGTCATTTGGGGAAACTGAGGAATTGTTCAGTTTTTTCAACAAATGAATATCAATTATCTATTGGTGTTTTTCTATCAGTCTCACTCTGAGACAGATGCAGCAGTCATCAGGTGTTTGTTTATGGGACAGGTGTTTTGTCCTATGTGCCATGAGGAACTGTTGTCTCATAAGATGATGCTGGATGTTTCATCTGGTGAATACGAGCTCAACGTCAGTGTCTCATCTCGTCTTATGTCCCCTCAGAGGAGAGGAAGAGACAAAGACTGAAGATCGAGGAGTTAAAGCCACAGGTCACACTGAGGCTCCTCCCACAGATTCACATGATCTACCTGTGGCACCTGTGGAATGAAACTATGTCACATTCATCTCAATGAGGTTATATTTCATAATTCAGTTCTGAACCCTTTACCTCAGCATGGTTAACATCACAGGGCTTTGTTTATCAATTCAACATATTCCGAGCAGTTGATTTATTCTACTGATGTTCAGGTATAGTATCGATGAACAAGTGTTATTCCTCCTTCAGGTATCAGTATTTTTACCAATGAGAAACTCAGTAAATACAGATACTAATCATCAGTGAGTCTGATGACACATAAAGAAACTGGAGACACTGCTGCTCTGTGTGAAACCCTTCAGTCTGTAAGATGAAATGACACCATGAATATGAACGGATGAGGAGGATTTAATTTGAAGGTGAACTGATCCTGAGACAGTGAGTTACCTGTTGTAACTGAGGATAATGGAGCGTAGTTTAGTTAAGTTCTTCATGTCAGGTGGTAAATCACACAGCTGGTTATTCCTGAAAGAAAAGACAGTAGATGAGAGCAACACGCAGCTCTCACTGATTCTATAATTAAATCCTCTCAGAAATGGAAACACTGCTGGACTCATCTGTTAAAGGAATCACTATTTGGCATTAAAACATAAACTCACTGAGCACTTTATCAGGATTTATTAGCCTCAGTTTGATGATGATTTGATTGTGACTGTGCTCCTAAGGTTCTTTATTGTGAATATTTAACATTTACATTTAAACATTTTCACTCTGTGAAAATTCAGTTGGTCTGTTGGACAACACAAGACATTTGAAGCTGGAGCTGGGATTTTTTTATGGGATTTATCAATCAAATAACTGAGAAATTGTTAGTTACAGCCTTACATTTGATTATTGTGTGAGCAGAATGTTATACAGTGTCACAAACAGTACATTAAAATGTAAATAGACTGTAAACCTGTGCGTGTACCTGAGGTCGATGTGTATCAGCTGCAGTAATTTACAGATGTCAGGAGAACAGCAGGTCAGTTTGTTGAAACCCAGGTTGATGTCTGACAGTGAGGAGCTAAACTCTACCAGTCTGCACACACAATAGACACACACAGACACACACAGGTTTTAATTGCTGGACCTGTCTATTAAAGTCAGTGACATTCAGACAGTAGACTACAGCTGCCATAGAGTCTATGAGGACAATCTGTACTATAATCTGAATGTATCCACTCATCACATTTCTTCATAAAAAATCACAATCTCTCACGTAAAACAAAATATGACATGTTCCTATAAAATATGATGCTGAGTCGACAGTGACACGGTGATGACATCAGCACCACCCACACTGAGTGTAGGTGTGTGTGATTGTGTGTGTACCTGGCAGGTATGGAGGTCAGCTGGTTCTTGCAGAAGTTAACAGTTGTAACACTTTGATCTACTGCAGCATCAAACAGCTCATCTGGAATAACATCTGCCTGCTTCTCACTGAAGACACACACACACACACACACACACACACACACACACACACACACACACACACACACACACACACACACACACACACACACACACACACACACACACACAGAGAGAGAGACAGACAGACAGACAGACACACAGTAGAGTGTAACTGATGATAATTAGTCTCTTAAACCAGCAACATTTTCATATAAACACTGAATCAAATGTGATTCGCTTCAGAAGAACATTTACAGGTCATTTACATTTATAGTGTAAAGTCAGATGTCCATGTGTTTTTGATTATAAAGCAGGTCTAGGGACAAAGCCCCGCCCACCTGGACCTACCATCCAATCTTGCAGGATTTGATTTCTCAAATCAAAAGTGTTTACCTCAAATCTGCTATATTTCTATTCAGTCACTCACAAAACCTGTTGTTACTAGAGCTTCAGAGAGAAGCCTGAGAGAGGAGATGTAAAACTACACTGAGATGGTTTTTGGTTCTTAAAACCACAAATATATCTTCTGATGGAGATCAACACTTCAAATGAAACACAGGAGAAGTTAAAATATGGACTTTTATAACATCTTTTTTCATTTTATAACACCTTTCTCATTTTAGTGAGTCATGATAAAACTGTACTCACACAGTGACATCAGTAACAAGAGGTTTGATGGGACAGGGAACACAAGCAGTCTATGCATCTTATCTAAACAACTGGAGGTGAGAGCACCTAAATGTCACTAATCACTAACAGTGATTACGTCCTCACTGTGTGCACACTGATGTCTGATAACACCTCACTGTTTAATATTTCTTCTATTTTCCACAAAAACGCATAACCAGGTGGATCAGGTTCAGGTGTTGTTGGAGAAAAAGACACAGTTTCTAAATGACTTCCAACACCACACAGCACAAAACCAGGATCCTGAGCAGGACAAACAGTGTAGGAGATGGATGGATGGATGATGTTTACTGTTAGCCAGGAGCCCCTTTCTCCAAATGTGCAACATGTAAGCTGTGATTTGTAACATGATCACTTTGACAAATATCACTGATCTTCTGTCCGAGTTCACATGACCAGCGTATGTCACTGTGTTCATGTCATATCGACTGCAAACAACTTTAACACAAGATGATTCCTCAGCTGTTTCTACCTCTGAAAGGCCATCTTTTCTCAGTGTGTGTGTTTGACACAAATGTCTATCACTGACCTGTACGCCAATAACTTGAGAGTTTTAATGGTATGTACGTTGACGCTTGCCTGGCTGGGTAATGTCATGGCTGTGTTTCCTTCATCTGGTCTTTCAGGCTCCTCTGCAAACACACACACACACACACACACACAGACACACACACAGACATATACACACAACTTTAGCTCTGCTGAGTGTAAACTTGAAACATGGAAACTGAAGTAAACATGGTGCCTTCAGGGTTTCACTCAAAATGTTGTTACCAATCAAACATAATCTCTTTATCCTGCGTTGCTCTGTTTTCTATCTCAAATCCCTGTTATTCAACTGTAATATGAGATTAACTGAGGAATGTAATGAACTGTGAAGATGTATGTTCAGGTGGATTTGGTGACACGCTGTAATGACGAGTGGTCACACAGTGTGGGTCACCACATGACCTGCAGTGACCCCCGAGACAAATCACCAATGACCTGCAGGTACACAGCAGCATGGAGCACGTCACACGCTTTACCTGTGTGAGGACAGAGGTCAGCAAGTGGCGTCTCACTGACACGAGAAAATGATGAAAAACTCTCAGCACTGTTAGTGAATGAATTCACAGTGAACTGAGTCACACTCCTACACACAGTGTGTGTATGATCCTAACTCAAGGTCCACTCACTGGCTTTTTCAGACATTTAAACCACATCTCAGTTACATAAGATGTCTCTTGAGGTTGATGACCTTTAACCTCTTCCAGGTGGATGCTGTGAGCAGTTTCACCCAACAGCTGATGTTTCCGCTCTTCATTCTCTCATGTAATGATGGATGTGTTGACAGATGTTGACACTGTTTCTAAGACGTCTCGTGTCAGTGAAGGCTGCTCTCCTCCTTCTGTTTGGAGCTGGCTGCCACGTGAAGGGAACATAAATACAGATGTAGACTTGGGCCATATGCAAAATTTAATATCTTGATTCTTGTTACAGTTCAGCCCAAATACTGTGATGTACAATTTAAATTATTTTTCCCCATATTATGAAAAATATCACATATGGCAGGAAATATCACAATATTCTGTATTATTGAAAATTGGCCCAGGCCTTAATCCTTATTTGACATAACACAGGAGTCATTTCAGGTGTTGATGACATTCAGAAAAATTAATTCATAATTTTACAGCTGTTTCTTTTATACTGACTGTGTTTGGGAAAAATCTCGTTGGACTTGTGGACCTGCAATTCTGACCAGTTGATCAAAGTGACTTCACGTCACAGAGCTGTACCTGACGGCTCGGGTTTTCACCAGGGGGGCCTGTCTGTACCAACTGATCTCTCAGGCCTCGTTCACACTACTACATTTGAGTCTTCTTCTCTATTTCCTCCGCTGTTCACTCTCCTCCAGAGTCTTCAGTCCCTAAAACAGAGATGTTCAGAAAACCTGCTGGACCATGTTTTAGTCTAAAACTCCAGGGTGGGGTTCTAGTCTGGACGAACACAAACAGAGACCTTTGGAAACGATGACGTAGACACCCACGGTGGCTCCTGATTGGCTCTTATCAGCCTGGGCTACCAGTGGTGAAATAACATGGATAATGAATTCAAGTGATACTGACCTTGTTGTCTTTGCAACAGCTGTTGTTCAGTTAAACTCTGTATTTTAACTCTACAACTGTCTTTTCTGTTCCTCCTTCAGAGGATTTACTGAAACTAATCAACTGCAGAGTAGACAATCTGCTTCCTGTTTACACTGGCTCGCACATGCCCAGTGAATGGTCATGTCAGGTGTGTTAGTCTGGACGCAGATCATTTCTGATGTAGAGCTAAAAAGGGCATCTGGATGGAGACCATCTTCATTTTAAAACTCTGCTTTAAAGTGAAAATGTAGTCATGTGGATGTTGCCTTAAGGTGCTGCATGGTTTGTAGTAAGTGATGATGCCGTCTTATAGACTCCCACTGGTACGAGTCAGAAGTCTGACCAGGACACACATCCACTGCGACGCACACACACGTCCCTTGAGCTCACTGATGAAGACCATGAGATGTGGTTAAAAAGCGCCCCGTGTGGGTGGATATGGAACTTGCATCTTCCAAGTTCTCTCTTCATTTCCTGGTTTGCTACCAGCTCCCTCTAACTGCCTCCAACTTTACCTCCAATCCAGTGGTAACTAACTCTGTTAGAATCTGGATTCAAATTAGGAAGAACCTAGGCCTTCATAGGTGCTCAGACCTCTCCCCTATTGTTAACAATCACCTATTTCCGCACTCTTGCACTGATTTGACCTTTCGGACGTGGTTCAACAAAGGGATAACCAAATTTAAGGATCTTTACAACCAAGGGACCTTAATGTCCTTTTCAGAGCTCTCAAAAAAATTTGACTTGCCTAATTCCCATCTATTTCTTTTTTTTTCAGATAAGGCATTTTGTTCAGAATCAGAACCCCAAATTCCCCAGTCGTCCCCCAGAAACACTGATCGATTCACTACTGGCTCTTGATCCCAAACAAAAGCGGCTCATTTCTAGCATTTACAGCCTTATCAACTCTTCTCTTGATAGCCCAGCATCGGGCCCCAAGGATTCTTGGGAGCAAGAGCTTGGAGTCACACTACCTGATGATTACTGGGAACAAGTATTACGGTTGGCTCATTCCTCTCCAATTTGTGCAAGGCACGGCCTCCTACAATGTAAAGTAGTGCACAAAGTTCACTACACTAATTTGAGGCTATCTCGAATTTATCCCAATGTAACAGACTCCTGTAACAGGTGCAAACAATCCCCAGCTGACCATTTCCATATGTTCTGGTCCTGTCCCAGGCTTGCCACATTCTGGTCTGAAATCTTTAAAACTCTTAGCACAGCATATACCACTACTATCTCTCCTGAACCTCTCTTGGCTTTGTTCGTGGGCACACCTACAGCCTTTTACATCTAGAGTTATACAGACTGTCCTTGCCTTTACGATAAAACCGATAAAAAAGATGCGGAAAAATGGAAGGATGGAAGTATTCCCTGTTATATTGCTCTGTTGTACCTCGTGAAATTACTTCCAATAAAAAAAGTTAATAAAAAAAAAAAAACTATGAAAAAGCTGGTCAGTGGATCTTGGGCTGACACTATTTTGTTAATCACACTAAGCACAGACTCAGAGAATCAAGATGGTGCCTGTGTGTGTTGTTGTTATGTCACCAGTGATGTTGTAACTGAAACTCTGGCTCTGGCCAGGAGACGAGAAATCTGTCTCATTTGTGTTGTTGTGATCTGTAACTAGAATCAGAAAAACTTTATTGCGCAGCACAAAGTGATGGAAATTTGTTTTGAAAGCATCTGACTCAGTCACTGAGTCAGTGTTGAACAGGATTAAACATGAACTGTTTTGTTCTGTGATCAAAACAGTTTCCAGTCAGAATAAAAAGTGAATTTTACCTTTAATTCTTCCTCTTAAATATTTCAGAAGCTCATTGGTTCCTTTCTGTGAAGAGAACACAGGAGTGTGAGCAGTTAGACAATTAATAATATGAATATTAAAGGAGATATAAACATTAACATGGAAACATGTCACTGAAATGTCATGACTACAGATCCATCATTAAACCATCAGCTGCCACCTGCAGTGTCCTGTTATCATTTCTGGTTTCCATCCACTAAAGGTACAGTGTATAATGTGCAACAGCACTGATGTGTTGTATGGCAACTAAAGCTCCACTACACTGTCACGCAGTCATTTTTTCATTTAGAAGAAAGGAGAAAACTAATCTTTTCTAGAAGGCCACGGACACTGACAAATGTGTTGAATCCTCTTTACATGGAGGTGATTGTGACACAGTCGACCGTATGTCATCCTCACCTCTCCTGTCACTGAGGAGGAATACATAAACCAAACTGACACTCTGCTACTGTCTTTTACCACAAACATTTTCCCAGTTATTCTTATATTCACACGATCTGGTATTCATTCTAGTATTCATAATTCATTTACATCTATTTGTCAATAATAGTTTTCTGTCTATTTAAGTGTGTATGCTCTGTGTATGTGTCCTCGGTTCGTCACCTACAGTGAGGAGGTCTCTCCTGATTCCTCGCAGAGGGTTTCCCTCCAACAGTAACACCTTCAGACTGGGCAGCAGGCTGAGAGATGCTGGAAGACTGACAGAGAAAAAGTCTGAGCTCAGACAGTGGCTCTGAGTGGGGAAGGCCAAAACATCAGGGTTTCAATGTTATATTTAATCTCTTTCTTTTAATAATTATTCTTTTCTAATTCTAATTCTAATTTTAGCCTCATTTTCTATCAAGTTTGCTTCAGAAATGAAGCTGAGTTAACCAATCAGACTTTTCTTTCTGTTGTCTCTATGCAGAGAAAAGGTTTTCTGGCTCACTCAGTGGTCAGGACTTCAAAACCCCCCAAGTCCCCTGAGCCACATGTGTTTGTTTAGAAACATATTTAGATTTATATAGTGGGTGGAACCAAAAATCATTTACTAACCCTTCCTGAAGGCTTGGGGGGGAGTGGTCAGTGTTGAGTTGAAGGCCCAGCTCTAATACAGTTTGCCACCGATTTAAACCTGTGCATGCACGTGTACCATCACACTAAAATATTTTAGGATTATCACTTAAAGGTGATACTTAAAGTATATAAGATGGAGTGAATGGACAGATCCACAACACAGCAAATTACAACCAAGACTCATCATTATTTCTTTTATCCGTGACCACAATCCATAGTGTCCCATCCAGTCTAAAGGTAGATGTCCATGTGTTTCTGATTATAAAGCAGGTCTAGGTTCCATATTAATACTGTGAAAATATCAAAGCCTCAGTCCACAGAGAAGCATAGGCACGTTCCTGTATTCAGAAACGGAGGATTTGGTTTCTCTGAGTGTTTACCTCAAATCTGCTATATTATTATTGGATCATTCAGAAAACTGTCAGCCAATTGGCTGGTCAGGTCAGGTCAGGGCAACAGGTCAGTGAGCCTGATTGGCTCACTGAACTGCTGTTACTAGAGCTCCAGAGAGAAGCCTGAGAGGGGAGATCTAAAACTACACTGAGATGGTTTTTAGTTCTTAAAACCACAAATATATCTTCTGATGGATATCAACACTTCAGATAAAACACAGGAGAAGAGTCAAATACGGACCTTTAAGATCCAGAAAAGTAATATTTGAAATTAATTCAAATATCACAGGAGGATATATCCACAGAAATTTTCCACTGGTGAAAGCTCTGGTACTAGAACTCTTGTACAAAGACAACTGGTTGTGTTTGTCAGTCGCTGGATGTTTCAATCAAGAGCTGAGTTTGTCTCATGGGCACAAACAGTTAACTGCTATAGGTAGTGATGGTTGTGATGTCGGTGACTTACGTGGTGATGTCATTGTTGGTGAGGTCGAGCCGTGTGAGCGTGCTCAGTAAGGTCATCTGGTCAGGGAGGGATTTGATCTTGTTGTCTCGGAGTTCAAGGAGAGAGATGGCTGCCAGGCAGGAGAGCTGCTCCGTCTCCAACTGCTCAATCTGGTTGTTCCCAACATACAAGTCCTATATATACACACACACACACACACGCACACGCACACGCACGCACGCACGCACGCACGCACGCACGCACGCGCGGCAACTTTGTTTATTGGACATATGATGCTGCTGCCAGCTCTGTCTTCTTAAACTGTAATTGTACCACTGTACCTGTTTATTAATAACACACACTCAGTGAGCATTTTATTATGAACACACCAACACTCAGTATTTCTTCATGTCCTGGACCCACAGATGTTGAAACTTTCCTCTGAGACTCTGCTCCATGTTGACATGACTGCATCACATTCATGCTGCAGGTCTCCTGTTCTGCCACATCACAAAGAGGTTCTACTGGATCCAGGTCTGGAGACTGAACTGAACTTACTGTTTCATGTTGATGAAACCAGTTTGAGACGACTTTAGACATGGAGCATTATCCTGTGGCCATCCTGTGAACTGTGGCCATAAAGGGATGAACATTGTCAGCAATGATAGCTGACAATGTAGCTCATCCACCTCCAGGTTCACTGTGATGCTCTCCTGCTCAGCTCAGTTGTAAAGAGTGGTTATCTGAGTGACTGCAGCCTTTCTGTCAGCTCCAGTCTGTCCATTCACCTCTGACCTCTGACCTCTCTCATCAACACAGAACTGCTGCTCACTGGATATATTTTGTTGTTGGCTCCACTCTGAGTAAAAACTCTAGAGACTGTTGTGAGTGAAAATCCAGGAGCTCAGCAGCTTCAGAAGCACTCAGACTGACACCAACAATCAGGACACGGTCAAAGTCACTGAATCACATTTTTCCTCATTCTAATGTTTGATGTGAACATGAACTGAAGCTCCTGACCTGGATCTGCAGGATTTTATGTACTGCACTGCTGCAATGTGATTGGCTGATTTGATAACAATAATAAGCAGGTATACAAGTGTTCCTGCTTTAGTGAGTGTATATGACTCAGAGAGAGGACTGTCAGAAACAACTCTGGTCAAGAGTTTCATGCCATCAGCATCATTCACACCACGAATAAGTTTTACACTTGGCGAAACCTTAATGTTGCTATGGTTACCTTGAGTGCAGGTGCAGGGAGCTGTGGGAAGAGGCGGAGTTTGTTGTGTCTGAGGTACAGCTGCTCCAGAGCGAGCATCTCTGATAGGCTGGCAGGGATGTCAGCCAGCTGGTTTCTGCTGCAATCCAAGATCTTAACATCTGTCGAATCAAGTCAGAGCTCAGTCAGTCAAGACCACACTCATGCACGCACACACACACACAACTCTTCACATGCACGAGTGAGTCAGCGCCTCAGTGTGCTTCAACTAAAGTGTGTGTCGTTCCATCAAATATTTTTTGATGAAGTTGTGTTGTTTACAGAGGTGTGAAATTCTTTTTTTATTCTTCACACAACTTCTTTCACTTTCCTTGTTGAGAGCAGGACAGAGGGGAGAGATCAGGGAGGCTTTGAGGTGCAGCCAGGAGGACGGCCTGACAGCAGGTTTTCACCAGGTTTTTTACATCTGCTGCACTCCATCTGGACAATTGTTACATACTTTTAACATTGGTGTTCAGCCACCAGAAGCTGTTTTACAAATGTGTTTATTAGTCCGTATTGTTGACAATGCTGTTTGTACACTTAGTATTTTGTTTATGTGCCATCAAAGCTGTTGATTAAAGGCAGCATAAGTGACTTGTGCTGTGCTGTGCGCCAAATTGAGATGAGGTGGAAACCAGCACAAACTGGGACACAATGGCACTGTACTGGTTGGATTTTGGGGAGCAGCAACTCATAGCAGACAGAAAACTTGTGATCAGATGACAATTCAGACCAGATAAATTGTTTGATGCATACTTTAAATCCTGGGCTGCTTTCAGAGCCCTGTGTGACAAACTGCAGTGCTTTCATGTATCTGAGAGGAGCCAGTCCACTGGCACAGCATCAGTGCTGGTGCAGAGAGCTCAACCAAAACAAAGCATGGCCAGTCTGCAAAACAGCTGAATCTGGCTCAACGTTTGCCCAACGAAGAGCACATTCCTGGTGGACTACTCTGTGACATGAACATTTCACAGCAATCACTTCACTCCACAATAAAAAGCTAATCAGATGTCAGAGGTTAATCAGATTAGCAACTGATTAGTCTTTAATCACATTGATCTGTGACCTCAACTGGACTTCCTGGATTGTGTCTCCCCATGCACCATCCCAACACAAAGAGAACAAGACTAGATCAGAACCAGTATCTGTCTGGAGCGTGTATGGTCAATGGTCAATATGTGAAACAGAGGACGTAGTTAAAACTGATGTTGAACCACTGTAAACAACTGACATCATGGCGTTGCATTAGCGTTCGGTCTAGTATCACCTGGTTTTAGCTCTTCATCTGTTTGCTGATGATAAAGCTGGTCTCACTGACTCTGTTTTTCTGTTTCTGTTGTCAGACAACGGATCAGGTTTGGAATAGTGACACAGCTCAATAAGACAACAGGTTAACTTCAAAGTAATTTCCAAAATGTCACTAGGTTGTCACCAGGTGCTTTCTTGAAAAAGAAAAGTTGGAAACACTGCAGAGCTGTAAACAGAAACAGTTTGTTCCAACTCTATTTGAAAGAGCACCAGCCAATAGGAAAACTAACTCAGTCATGTGGCATTCAGCTGACCAATGATGAAACTATGATCACTCAACTCTAGCAGTCAGTCATTCAGTCAGTCAGTCAGTGACAGTTTGTTGCCGTCCAGTCAAAAGGAGCAGATCATAGTAAAGTATGACAACATAGAGAAACAGGAGAAATTAGCTTAGAATTTGCTTAATATCAGCTTGTTTCAAATAAGACTAGTCTACTGTTGGTAAATACATTCATCATTATATAGTTAATCAGCTGTTAAAAGCAGCCATGTAAAGAAGCAGACATGCAGTGAGCTGGTCTTACTCTTGAGCTGGGCCAGACAGTCAGGCAGACAGCTGAGCTTGTTGTCACTCAGGTTCAGTTTCTGTAGACAGGTGAGACCTCCCAGGCCGGGCGGCAGGCTCTTCAGATGGTTGTTGGACAGGTCCTTTAACCAATCCCACCACACAGGACACACAGGTCAGCCAATCACACAACATGGCAGAAAGAGGCTGATGGGATACACTACACACAGTGTGTGTTAGTTACCAGCTCAGTCAGGTTTCTCAGCTGCCCCAGTTCCTCTGGCAGAATCTCCAGCAGGTTCTGCTGGACTGTGAGGCTACGGAGGTTGTTCAGAGTACACACCTCCACTGGCAGTGATGTCAGCTTGTTATGACTGGTCACACAGGAGAACAATCACAAATTAGATTTCAGTTTATCTTAAATCATAAATACATTTTCCATTCGTTTTTCCCTTCGTTGGTCCCACTGAGAGCTCAGTGCTGCTGTCAGAGATTTGAGTTGGAAATCTAGATTATTTATCTCAGAAAGACAAAGTGGGTGCTGGCTCCCTGTGGTGACAAGTGGCCAAGATTTGTTCTTTTTTTTTTTATTCTTAAACTTTGTTAACATGCGACATGTAACAGTTGGGAAAAGGATCCATACTTGGTCATGGTCACTGACACAATCAGCTAAGCTACAGTATGTGCGTGTATGTGTGATGAGTGTGTGTGTATGTGTGATGAGTGTGTGTGTGTGTGTGTGTGTGTGTGTGTGTGTGTGTGTGTGTGTGTGTGTCCAAGCTTGATAACATAATTCAGACTGAGGGTAAAACCACCTATGAAGACATCACTGGTCTTTGTTTGCATCATAGTTCATAAAGGTAACAGGAATCAGACTTGTTTGATCTGGGCCTTTTATAGATCAGAGAACAGAGAACGTTCAAGTCCTCCTTTAACTCACACATCTGAGATGTCACACCTGAGAACACCTGAGAAACGTCAATGTTGTATAATATTTAGTTTCAACTTTTTGGTAGCATATCTACTCAAGACTCAACTTGATTGTCAAACCATCCATGTGTTCAGTAGCGATAAAATTTCTCTAAAACAGGGGAGCAGGATGACGCAGTATAACTTTGGTCTTCTTGTCACTGGGCAGAACTTTTATCAATTAAGTGATTTCATTTTGTACATATATATATATATATATATATATAGCTCATTATATATATATATATATATATATATATATATATAGACACTACCGGTCAAAAGTTTTAGCACACCCTAATTTTTCCAGTTATTTATTGCAATTCAAGTGGTGCAAGTCCAATGAATAGCTTGAAATGGTACAAAGGTAAGTACTGAACAGCCAGAGATTAAAAAAAAAAAGGTTTGGTTACCCAAAACTGAAAAATAATGTACATTTCAGAATTAAACAAAAAGGCATTTTTCAGGGAACACAAAGTGGGTTAACAATTTAAAGCTGTTCTGCAGCAATGAAAGTTGAATCAGCCTTGAAAGCTGGTGCTACTAATTCCTACAGGTGTTCCAACTTTTCCAACCCCCTCTGTCTGCATAAAAGCAGTGTTGGAACACACTGTGGTACCAGACCCTCATGAGCATCAGGTGAACAGTATTGTACTGCAGAAAGTAGTGTGTTGCTACAAAAATGGCGAGAAAAAGGCAATTAACAATGGAAGAGAGACAGACCATCATAACACTTAAAAATGTAGGTCTTTCCTACAGGGAAATTGCAAAGAAAGTCAAGATGTCAGTGAGTACAGTTTTTTTCACCATCAAAAGGCACTCAGAAACTGGGGGAAACTCTGACAGGAAGCGGTCTGGCAGACCCAAAGCCACAACTGAATCAGAGAAAAAGTTTCTGAGAGTTAACAGCTTGCGTGATAGGCGGCTCACAGGACAACAGCTTCAAGCACAGCTTAATAGTGGTCGTAGTAAGCAAGTCTCAGTTTCAACTGTGAAGAGAAGACTTCGAGCTGCAGGTTTGACAGGACGAGTTGCAGCAAGAAAGCCATTGCTAAGATGTCAGAATAAGACAATGAGGCTCTCCTGGGCCGCCGCCATTGGACTACTGAAGACTGGAAGAAGGTATTATGGACTGATTAATCAAAATTTCAAATCTTCGGTTCATCACGCAGGATCTTTGTACGCCGTCAAGTAGGCGAGAGGATGGTTCCACAGTGTGTGACATCAACTGTCAAACATGGAGGAGGAAATGTGATGGTCTGGGGCTGTTTTGCTGGATCCAGGGTCGGTGACTTGTACAGAGTGAGCGACACCCTGAACCAATACGGCTACCACAGCATTCTGCAGCGCCATGCAATACCCTCTGGTATGCGCCTTGTTGGTCAGAGGTTCATCCTACAGCAAGATAATGACCCAAAACACAAGTCCAAGCTATGCCAAAACTACCTCAGGAAAAAAGAACAAGATGGTAAGCTTGAAAACATGGAGTGGCCACCACAGTCTCCAGACTTAAACCCCATCGAGCTGGTTTGGGATGAACTGGACAGAAGAGTGAAAGCCAAGCAACCTACACGTGCCACACATTTATGGGAACTTCTGCAACAGACTTGGGAAGAACTTTCTGAAGAATATTTGATTTCTATTGTAGAAAGAATGCCACGAGTGTGTTCAGCTGTTATATCTGCCAAAGGTGGCTACTTTGATGAGTCAAAAGTTTAGAATACATTTTGGTCTATAAATTGATTCCATGATTTCTTTTTCAACTCAAATTGCTTATTTGTTCTATGCTTTCATTTCAGAGCGCAATGACACAATAATCTGAATAATTTCCAGTAAAAAACTGGAAAAAGTGTGGTGTTCTAAAACTTTTGACCGGTAGTGTATATTATGTGTTAAGATCTGAATTGTATTCTGTGACAAAAACATCATCATCACCACCAGTGTGCTCTAATGTTCAACTCAAAGCTTGGATACATAAAATATCAGGTGTGCAGTGCATGTGTCCGTACCCGAGTCGCAGTTGTTGGAGCTCCTGCAGTTCTCCCACAGCACTGGGTAAACTGCTCAGCTGGTTGTCATGGAGCTGCCAGAGCAAATAAACATTGAGATAGAGAATTAAAAATCTTCATCTTATGGATCATTAAAACTGACGACTCAAAGTAACACTGCTTTCATCAATATCTACGAGTAATAAAAGACAGTCAAAATCAATGCTATGTGTTTACTCAGTGAGTTAGTGAATCAGTAGATAGTAAGTTGTACAAAATTAGACAGTCAGTGAGTTTTTACAACAGTTCTGGGTCAGCTTATCCCAGTTTAATGTTATTTTGGATCCACCAATCAAAATTTGTTTCATCAGTGCTCTCTGCAGACACATTATAACATTTAGTTTGAAACCATTATAACTATAACCTATAACAGATGTCTGCTGCTGTTTTGGCTCCTGTAGCACGTAAAGATAAAGCAGATGAAGCATTTTGAATTTTTCTACTTAAGTCAAAGTTGTTTGGCACAAAACACATCTCGGAATATGAGATTATGAGTCACACTGACTGAGTTGGTGTTACTCACATCCAGCGTAGTGAGTCCAGACAGTAGTCTAATGTCATCAGACAGTTGTGTAAGCAGATTGGATGAGAGCAGCAGTTTGGTGAGGTCAGTCTGTTCCCACCATCGATCTGATGCTCCAAAGGACACGTTCTGCTGGGCCTCCTCCGGTGTGTCAACGTTCAGACGATACACGTTCTGAGGGACTGTTGTTAATACACACACACACACACATACACACACACACTTCAATGGTTAAAGGGTCATATGTTGATAGATTGTCATGATGATTATAATATAAAATGCAGTTATTTATTCTACCACATATATCTGTAGTGTCTAACATGAGCTTAAATAAAGTCCCAGGGGAACATTTATCTAGTGAGCTGTCAGTTTATGTAAATCATCTATAACATCATTTATGATTTTTATTGGTTGAAAGAAAACTGTCCCTCAGAGCAGCTGCAGCTGTTCATCTACACACATGACAGCATGTAGAGTCCATATGACCTCCATATGATTTCTGTTTGATACGTGTCCATTAATAAAGCTTTAAAATATATACTATATCATTTTAAATAAATAAAACACAGTTTTTAAAACTTTAAACTGTTCCATAGCAAGAAGAAAAAATCCACTGCAGTATTATTCATCCGACTCGCAGACAGTGGCCTCCAGTGCTGAATGAATGTGTTTTTTTTCTCTTTTTACTTTACCCTAAGCTTTAACCTCCACATTTTGAAGAATATTTAAACACAGAACGATGTCGGTGGTGCTGTAGCAGTGAAACTAGCTAATGAGTGGACGTTACCTTCTGTCAGCCCCCGGCCGGACAGGTTCAGCTGCCCACTTTTCCTGGCAGCCTTCAGCAGACCGTAAGGAACCGTTGGCTCGGTCTTCTCCGTCCTAAAACCCGCTAAAGAATCCGCCTTATCCGCCTTTCTGAAACGGGACATGGTCAGCGTGTTTGGTGAAATGAGTCTCGGCGACACCGACCTGTGTGTTTACCTCCACACCCAAACCGTCCACGCTCCGCCCGCCAGCAGCGACAAAAATAACGCTTCCGTCAGGAAACCTTCAGAATAAAAGCGTCGGAAATGTCAAATATTCCTTTTGGACACGGCAGTACTGTCTGTGTTTGTCACGTTTTAAGGAAAACCCTAACCCTACTCTAAACTCTGCCATCCTAAACTAAACGTTGTCATCCTCCTGTATTAATGGTCACAGAATGAAAAAAAATCCTGATTTTATTCTGAAGGTCATCATCATATTAAGTTATGCTCTATATCATAAGTTCCGCATTACATCATCAGTGGTCGTATGTAACCAGGTACGTAGGATGTAAGGTCCCTGTTGCTTGTGAGGACCACAGAGAATAAATATCAGTCTACATGTGTCTGGTCCGAGAGAGACAGAGTCTGACAGACGAGGTTTCAAGACCGAAGTGTGAGAGTCGTTCGAGTTGTGATACTGACGGAGACGAGCTGAGCTCTGCTGGCCTCTGACCCAATTTAAACCCTTATAAAAAGCAATATTAGAATATATATGATTCTGCAATGGGCCACTCTGTAATGAATGCAGGACTTGTACTTTAACTGAGTATTTTAGTTACTGGTATTTTTTTTAAGTAAATGATTTTATACTTCTTCCATCACTGTGCATCATTCATATCGACAATGCACAAATGGTAGGAAATGGTGAGATGTAATCCACTACTGATCACCATTAACCCCCACTCCACTCCACCCATCAGACCAGCTGGAACATTACCCTTCCCTCACAATGTGACAGGTAATTAAACACAAGGACATAACAAAGGTACAAATGCAGGAAAACCCTTGATGCACTCACCATTTCTGTGTTGTGCTTTAGCAAATCACCAAGCAAACCAATACTAAACAAAATTACAATGAAATGAAATGAAAGTGCCACAAAACAAACCTAGTGCCTTTAATTCAACCTTGTTCAGTATAATGCTTTTTATTGCACAGACCTATTTGTAAATAATTTACAAGTACTTGTAAATGGACAAGTAATGAAATACTAGTTTAGTGGTGCTCAGAAGCTGAATCAGAAACAGTTAATTAGAAAGCGTTAAATATGTCGATTCACAGATAATTGTATAATTGTTAACAGAATATCTGGTGCTTTATTCTCATGTATTTTATCATTGTCTATTTATTGAAGCACCATGTCTAACAGACTGACAAAAGAATAACAGCAAGCTACATGTAGCCCAACCACCTGTAAATACTCTCCCACTGACTAATGAGGATGGTGTGAACCCCTGTGTGGTGTCAGCAGGTTAGTTCACTGTATGTACTCCATATCCATGGCTGTGAAGACCTGCAGGCTGATGAATCCTCCAATGTGGCACAAGCACAAACATTAACACACACAGCATGACATACAACAGCATCAGATGAAGGATAATCTCGTCACACTGTCCCTGTTAAGCAGAGTGTGTATCTGCCACAGCACAACTGATCCACAATAAAGACAGTGTCATAAAATTCAGTGTTTACGCTATCATTCATTCAGGCCCTCAACTGACTTTATAGCACCCCTCATATGACCTTGTAGATAAAAATGATCTCTTCCATGCAGTGAGGTAAACAGAGATAGCACTACTACTGGATCAGTATCCACAGGAAGTCTGAGTCTGAGACAGCTGGACTGGTGCATCCCTAAATGTTACTTTTGTATTTTGTATTCTGTGTGTTTTTACCAGTATATGTGAGGCTGAATTAGTGACCAGGAGAAGTGAACCTCAGACCCCGAGGATCTGGAGGTCTACACTCCTATATAATCCTGAGGGCCAGTTTTGTAGAGTGGCTCAAGTTAAAGTCCTGTTTTAAGGAATTTGGTATTGTAGTTACATGGTGCGTATTCCTAAATAAAGTTACACGTTTTCTTTCGTTAGATAAGTTAGTAAATCTATCTATCTACCTATCTAGTACCTGTGATACCTGCCAACCTACTGTAACTGGTGGAAATAAGCAAAAGGCTTACAAAGTTCCTCATACTGAGCTGTGGATGTGTGAACTCTTGTATTCTTAATGTTTATGATGCATGTGGTAAACAGAAACTGGCTCAAAACTGCTGACAAGTACATAACAGATAACATACCCAGATGGATGTGCACTTTGACCACAATTACAGTTAGGTGTGTGTTTGTGTGTGTGTGTGTGTGTGTGTGTGTGTGTGTCCCTGCAGTCCAGTTGAGCTGAAGGTCCAGTCCTGGTTCACTTTGTTGAGCCACTGTCTTCAAGATGGAGCTATCTTTTCTTGTGCTGTGTGTGCTGCTGGCTGCCACCAGCTGCTCTGCTAACAAAGGTAAAACCTTTCTATTCTCTTCACTGTATGTGTTTATGTTTGAACTTGTGTGTTTCCCATTCAAGTAAAAAACAATGATGACAAAATCCTTGTGTGAACTCAGCAATATTTTATTACAGCACGTTTCTCTTTGATGTTCATCTGCCATGGTGTGTTAGTGTTACTGTCACTGTGACATTAATCTCAAATGTATATCATTTTGTATGATAACATTACAATATAGTCTTGTAAAATCACAACTTCTCCCACATATAACAACTATTATGCTAAATATTTAACTTTATACATGGTGTTTTTCTCAGTCTACGTCAGTTCATCAAAATCTCAGGTCTCTTCTCAACATTTGTACTGATACAAATAAAATACTAAAAGTAGAACTCACTGTTCACTACAGTAAGATTGATGTCTTCAACATGGCTCAAAAAAGGAAAATAAATAAAAACATGAAGTGTACTTATTTCGCCAAAACAAGCAGACATACAGCAGAGTAAAAAAACAAAGACCAAATATGGTGGTGCACTTATCATGTGCTGTCAGATAAATACACCAATCATTTCCCACTTTATTACACCACTAATCAGTTTTAAAGTGACTCATTGCTCCGATCACCAAACTACAAGCCTCCATATTTGGACTTTAATAGTTGTAAACATGTTTCCTGAGCACAAACTGTGAATGTAATAATTGATGATATGTATGAACTAGAGAGTGTGATGAGATCACAGTGTCAACATGATGATGGGCCGACCCCTGAGTAATTATTACTACATTATTACTCAAGTACTTAGTCATTACTACATTATTACAAAAGTACTCACTAGTCATTACTACATTATTATATGTAGTATAATAATGTCATATGTATAGTAATGTTATTATATGTAGTATAATAATGTCATTACTACATTATTACATAAGTACTCATTAATTATTACTACATTATTACACAAGTACTCACTAGTCATTACTACATTATTACCCATATACTCAGTCATTACTACATTATTACACGAGTACTCAGTCATTACTACATTATTCACAAGTACTTAGTCATTACTACATTAATACATGAGCACTCAGTCATTACGACATTACAGTTCTTCACAGTTGCTAAAACACATTTCTTGAAACCTTCCCTGTTTTTCTCCAAACTGAACACACTGTATGTGTGTGTGTGTGTGTGTGTGTGTGTGTGTGTGTGTGTGTGTGTTCATTCAGGTGTGCAGACTGGCCTGAAAGTGGCAGCAGGATCGGGGTCGGTGACTCTTCAGCCGTGGCTGGTGGGTCTGACAGCTGTGGTTGGCTTCCTCCTCATCGTCTTCACCATCCTGATCGCTCGCAGACTGCTCAGGAAGAACAGGTCTGCTACACACACAGACACACCCTGTCCACATTCCCACAGCAACAAGTTAAACATGAAAAAATACTGAAAACAAATGGTTTCAGTTTTCTAACAGACATTACATCACAATTACTTTTTACTGACTGTGCTGAACTTGTGAATAAGGTATCAGTATCATTATCAGTGTGTGTGTGTGTGTGTGTTAAAATTAATGCAGTGAATCTGGACTATCACATGTGCAGCAGTTTGACCTCCAGCAGCATTCACATGGTGTCTGCTCAGGCTGACTGTGTGTGTCCGACTGTAGCTTCTGACAACAGGACAGTTCACAGTGATAGTTGTGGTCATCTGATGTGTGGTTGTGTGAGGTACTTGTCTATAGTCAGTGTGTTACCTGCAGTAGATTCAGATCAGCTGACAGTTCAGAGAAGCAGCAGTAAACTTTATTTTGATTATTTTCACTGCTTTATTTTGATGTTAAACAGCCCTTTCCTGTGGTGGCCCTGACACCTCAACACACTGCAACTCATGAAAACACACACAAACAGACAAAACACAAGCAAATTCAGAAAATATCATCTTCAATTTGACAACACATGTGCTGCAAATACTCACAACACAACCAAACACACAAACGCTTAACTACCAATTTACTACGCACAAGCACAACTATGGCGTGCACTGTATTACACCGGAGAGCAATAGTTTCAGTCAGACAGAGCTGAGCAAAATAGAGCCATGAAAATATTCAAAATAAAACATTAACTGCTTCTGATATTATTTTTTCTCTGAAGCCATTTTTTTAATTTGATGTGAATCTGCTGCAGGTAACACACTGACTATCGATGAGTACCTCACACAACAACACGTCAGATCACTTTAAGAGACCATGTGACTCAGTCCAGACATGTTCTCCTGGTCCATTAATCAGGACACATTTTCATGTAACTGCAGGTAAAACAGGTAAAAACTAAACGTCTAACCTGTTTCCTTATTGTTGTGCTGTGTTGCAGGGAGGTTGAGGATGGATGGGATTATGATAAACCTGTAATGTTGGATGGAGGTGACACTAAACAAACCAGTCTGTGAAGAAACACAGAGCACCACTCTGCCATCAGATCACATCTACTCACCTGCTCCCGTCTGACAGGTCATCACTGCTCCTCTCACTGAAGAATCCAGCTGCATCAAATCCAGTTTAGTGACAGTCATAACCAGTGTCTGCTGTGGTAATTATATGAAATATGAAGTGGTCTGAGCTGTGCTGATCATCTGTCTTTTTTCTGATGAGACAGAAATGGAAGACGAAAAATCTAATGGTTATTTACTTTGCATTTTAAAATACACAAATACAAAAACTGCTTTTTTTGTTTCAATTGTCATGAAAGGCGTAAAACTGAAATTCACAGTAATTTCTGGCAAAATCAAAATGTAACAAATAAAAGACAAACGTGGATGCTTGTGTTTGAATCCCGTGTCACCACCAGAGGTGCCCATAACACAGACCAACAACAATGAAGTACTCAACATGGCATCATTTACTTTTCAGAGCTACTGTGATATTACAGAGCTGCAAAAACAAGTGATGCATTTACCTGAGTGTGAAGCTGCCTTATCGAAATGAATTATTAGGATTCTTAATGGTTTTGTGGATTTTTATCATTATGTTAGTTTAATCATGTGTTACAGTTGTGTCACAATAAAAATCTGTTTTGGCTCTAAAAACTGCATATTCAAATGATCTTGAATGATTTTCGCCACTCAGATTAATTTGAACAATTGTTGGCTGAAAAAAATGTGAACAACTTGTTTCCAGGTGTGAATCATGTGCTGAGGTCTTCACAGTCACCTGATCTCAGCTGACTGAGACTTTATTCAACACCTTTCCACCACCATCACCAAAACACCAGCTGAGGGAATAATGTAGTTTATCTCTACAGTAGAATTCAGTAGAGTCTTTATGTCGAGTCTTTGAACACCACACTCATCTGTTCTCTGGGTTGGATCACTGCTGCTTGCTCTACCTGCCATAATATTATGTGATACATAAATACTTTTAACTGGCCACTGAAGTTAATCTTCATTTATGTTGTTTGTTTCATTTATTTGTATTTTTTCTCTTCATATGAATTACATAAGAGTAGAGAGTAGTAGTGACTGGACTTGGTAGTAAAGTGTGAGCACTTAGTAATCCTAAAAATTCAAAACTGACTCCTGGTTGGATTTCCATCTGCACACAGCAGACCACAGACCCCCAGAGCCCAAAAAGGCTCACGTTCACTGTGTGGCAGCTGGTTTGAATTTGATATGTTGTAATTTAGTTTTAGAATATGGGTGTATTTACTACTGAAGCAAAATATAAAACACATTAAAAAATATAAAAATATAAAAAATAAATAATATACTCTTTTCCCCACCATTTTTAAATCACATTCAGTCATCTCTTTACACATCAAAAACAATGCCACCATGTTTTTAAATTTATTTTTAATAGTTTGTTTTATTATATGAAGAGCAAAAGGTCTCTGGGGAAAAATCATAAATACTGGTTTTCCTCTCAGCAGCTGGAGGAGTGTGTCAGCATCTGATTGACTGCAGCTGAGTGTGTTTACATGCTGTTTAATGTGCTGCAGTGTTGTGAAGCTGGCTCACTGTACATCACCATGGCTGCTCACCACAGTAGATAAACACAAAGATGGACAAAATGAACTACAGTCTGAGTCACATGTTTACATTAACCAGTGGATGAGCACAGAAGAGGCAGTTTCCTACAGTGGCTTTACTCCCTGTTCCCTCCGCCAACCAGCAGGAAGTATGCTCACAGTCTCTCCTTACTGAGGTATAGTGTTGAATAATGTCCAGAGGTATTTTTGCAGAACATTTTGATGTCACAGTGAAGTTGACCATTGACATTTTGGATATAAAATGTCATCACTTCATTTCATCCTTATAGACATTTGAGTTAAATTGTGTCATAATTAGTTTATGAATTTGTGAGTTATGGCCAAAAACATTGTGTTTTGAGAGGTCACAGTGACCTTTGAACTTTGACCACCAAATTCTAATCAGTTCATCCTTGAGTTCAAGTGAATATTACATATGCAGGTAAATATTTTTCCAGGAGTGCCTCAACGAATCCAGTAATGACTGACACTCATACAGCCATGACTGTTCCGTGCAAATGTCACAGAGAGGCCTGAGCCACTTTTCAGTCTCAATATCATCGTCATGTTGAACGTGCATCATAAGAGCACAGCTTTCTGATGTTTTTATTGTCAGCTGTTAATTAGCTGTTATTAATCTAAAATAGCTGCAGAAAGACAGAGCTGCAGAAAAAAGAACACAAGAGATTTTGAAGTCACAGTGGGGAGAAACTGTTCTGCTCTGTCATTCAGCGAGTGTGAGGTCTGTTCATGGATTCAAGCAGTGGAGTGTGTGTGTGTGTGTGTGTGTGTGTGTGTGTGTGCATTCTGTCCTGTAATTTTCTCTCTTTACGTCCTGTTGTTCTTCTAGATCAATGCTGTGATTGGCTGAGAGGTGCTGTGTTTAAGCCTGATTGGCTGGATGTTTACACCTCTGAGGGAGGTTAAACGGCTAATTTACTGAGGGGGCGGGAGCCTGGAGTTGATTGACCGGACTACTAATTACAAGATTGTGTTTTAGTTTATGTGCATGTGTGTGGGGGGATGTGGGATGTTTCACATCACTAAACCCTTAACAAGTTTCAATCCTCTTCTCTTCTCTTCTCTTCTCTTCTCTTCTCTACTCTTCTCTCCTCTCTCCCTCCTCTCCTCTCCTCTCCTCTCTTCTCTTCTCCTCTTTTCTCTCTTCCTCTCCCCTTTCCTCTCCCCTTCTCTTTTCTCCTCTTCTCTCCTCTCCTACTCCCCTCTCTTCTCCTTCTCTCCTCCTCTCCTCCTCTCCTCTCCTCTCTTCTTCTCCTCTTCTCCTCCCCTCTCTCCTCTTCTCCTTTCTTCTGTCCTCTCTTCTCCTCCTCTCCTCTCCTCTCTCTTCTCTTTTCTTCTCCTCCTCTTTCTTCTCCTCTCTCCTCTCCTCCTCTATCCTCCCCTGCAGTTGTAGATATAAAGTGAAAATCCAGTGAAAAGAACAATGAAGAGCTCTGCTGCCATAAATAATGGCTCTGGTTAAGAACAGCTTAAAACAGCAGTGAGACATTTGGTGGAGGAGTCCTGACCTTCTCCACAGTGGGCTGTGGTTGGTCTGATCCAGAGACCTCAGGCCCTCAGCTGTGAGGCTCTAGCTCTGTGGGCTGACATAGACACTAACCTGACCACACTGTCACCACACCCTGAAAAACCCTCGGTCCTCTGTATAAGGGTTCTCTGCTGAGGGTAGAGGCTCTGTGAACTGGTTCATTTATAAAGAACTGTTCTCAGATGAGTCATGTCAGTGTTTCTGATGTGATGCCTCATGACAGGACTACATGGTTCTAACACTGACACAGTTATAGCACAAAAACATTTATAGTGTCATTCTCGATCTGTCACTGTCATGGTCTGCTCTCTCTCTCCATCTGCCCACATGATGTCCTCAGACTGTCTTACTTGTTCCAGCCACATGACCTCCAGGTCCAGGTCCACCTGGTCACCAGTCTTCTATTCTCTATCACCAGTCTCTCATGTTGAAGACTTCCATTCTTGCCAACCTGCCTGTTCACTGTTCCTATGCCTGTTCCCGTACCTGTTCCTGTCCCTGTACCTGTTCCTGTTCCTGTTCCTGTACCTGGTCCTGGTCCTGGTCCTGTTCCTGTTCCTGTTCCTGTTCCTGTTACCTGTTCCCTTACCTGTTCCTGTACCTGTTCCTGTTCCTGTACCTGTTCCTGTTCCTGTTCCTGTACCTGTTCCTGTTCCTGTTCCTGTACCTGGTCCTGTACCTGGAGTTGTACCTATTACCCGTACCTGTTCTTGTCTACCTGGCCCTTGTCCTGGTCCTGTTACCTGTTCCTGGTTCTGTACCTGGTCCTGTTACTGTTCCTGTACCTGGTCCTGTTCCTGTTACCTGTACCTGTACCTGTACCTGTACCTGTACCTGTTACTGTTCCTGTTCCTGTTCCTGGTCCTGGTCCTGTAACTTTTACTGTTTCTGTACCTGGTCTTGTTCCTGTACCTGACCTGGACCTGGACCTGAATCTGTACCTGGTCCTGTTACTGTTCCTGTATCTGGTCCTGTTCCTGTCACCTGTTCCTGTTCCTGTTCCTGTTCCTGTTCCTAGTACCTGTACCTGTACCTGTACCTGTACCTGTACCTGGTCCTGGTCCTGTACGTGGCCCTTGTCCTGGTCCTGTTACCTGTTCCTGGTTCTGTACCTGGTCCTGTACCTGGTCCTGTTCCTGTTACCTGTTCCTGTTCCTGTCCCTGTTACTGTTCCTGGTCCTGTAACTTTTACTGTTTCTTTACCTGGTCTTGTTCCTGTTCCTGTACTTGTTCTTATTCCTGTTCCTGTACCTGGTTCTGTACCTGGACCTGTACCTGGCCCTTATCCTGGTCCTGTTACCTGTTCCTCATTCTGTACCTGGTCCTGTTACTGTTCCTGTATCTGGTCCTGTTCCTCTTCCTGTTCCTAGTACCTGTACCTGTACCTGTACCTGTATCTGTATCTGTACCTGTACTTGGTCCTGGTCCTGGTCCTGGTTCTGTACCTGGTCCTGTTACTGTTCCTGTACCTGTACCTGTACCTGTACCTGTACCTCTTCCTGTTCCTGGTCCTGTTCCTGTTACCTGTTCCTGTTCCTGGTCCTGGTCCTGGTCCTGTACCTGTTACTGTTCCTGTACCTGTACCTGGTCTTGTTCTTGTTCTTGTACCTGGACCTGTGCCTGTACCTGGTTCTGTACCTCGACCTGTTACTGTTACTGTTCCTGTACCTGGACCTGTTACCTGTTCCTGTTCCTGTTCATGTTCCTGGTCCTGGTCCTGTACCTGTTACTGTTCCTGTTCCTGGTCCTGTACCTGGTCTTGTTCTTGTTCCTGTGCCTGTACCTGGTTCTGTACCTGGACCTGTTACTGTTCCTGTACCTGGACCTGTACCTGTACCTGTACCTGTACCTGTACCTCTTCCTGTTCCTGTTCCTGTTCCTGTTCCTGGTCCTGTTCCTGGTCCTGGTCCTGGTCCTGTACCTGGTCTTGTTCCTGTTCCTGGACCTGGACCTGGACCTGAATCTGTACCTGGACCTGTTACTGTTCCTGTACCTGTACCTGTACCTGTACCTGTACCTGTACCTGTACCGTTTCCTGTTCCTGTTCCTGTTACCTGTTCCTGTTCCTGTTCCTGTTCCTGTACCTGTTCCTGTTCCTGGTCCTGGTCCTGTACCTGTTACTGTTCCTGTACCTGACCTGGACCTGGACCTGTTCCTGTACCTGTACCTGTACCTGTACCTGGACCTGTTACTGTTCCTGTACCTGTACCTGTACCTGTACCTCTTCCTGTTCCTGATCCTGATCCTGTTCCTGTTACCTGTTCCCGTTCCCGTTCCCGGTCCCGGTCCCGGTCCCGGTCCTGGTCCTGTTCCTGTTACCTGTTACCTGTTCCTGTTACTGTTCCTGGTCCTGGTCCTGGTCCTGTTACTGTTCCTGTACCTGTTCCTGTACCTGTACCTGTTACCTGTTACCTGTTCCTGTTCCTGTTCCTGTTCCTGGTCCTGGTCCTGGTCCTGTACCTGTTACTGTTCCTGTTCCTGTTCCTGTATCTGGTCTTGTTCTTGTTCCTGTACCTTGACCTGTGCCTGTACCTGGTTCTGTACCTGGACCTGTTACTGTTCCTGTACCTGTACCTGTACCTGTACCTGTACCTGTACCTGTACCTGTACCTCTTCCTGTTCCTGGTCCTGGTCCTGGTCCTGGTCCTGGTCCTGGTCTTGTTCCTGTTCCTGTTCCTGGACCTGGACCTGGACCTGGACCTGGACCTGGACCTGAATCTGTACCTGGACCTGTTACTGTTCCTGTACCTGTACCTGTACCTGTACCGCTTCCTGTTCCTGGTCCTGTTCCTGTTCCTGTTCCTGTTCCCGGTCCTGGTCCTTGTCCTTGTCCTGTCCCTGTTACTGTTCCTGTACCTGGTCTTGTTCCTGTTCCTGTACCTGGACCTGTACCTGGTTCTGTACCTGTACCTGACCTGGACCTGGACCTGGACCTGGACCTGGACCTGAATCTGTACCTGTACCTCTTCCTGTTCCTGTACCTGTACCTGTTACCTGTTCCTGTTCCTGTTCCTGTTCCCGTTCCTGTTCCTGTTCCTGTTCCTGTACCTGGTCCTGTTCCTAGTACCTGTACCTGTACCTGTACCTGTACCTGTACCTGTACCTGTACTTGGTCCTGGTCCTGGTCCTGGTCCTGGTCCTGGTCCTGTACCTGGCCCTTGTCCTGGTCCTGTTACCTGTTCCTGTTCCTGTTCCTGTTACTGTTACTGTTCCTGGTCCTGTAACTTTTACTGTTTCTTTACCTGGTCTTGTTCCTGTTCCTGTACTTGTTCTTATTCCTGTTCCTGTTCCCTGTTCCTGTACCTGGTTCTGTACCTGGACCTGTACCTGGCCCTTATCCTGGTCCTGTTACCTGTTCCTCATTCTGTACCTGGTCCTGTTACTGTTCCTGTATCTGGTCCTGTTCCTCTTCCTGTTCCTAGTACCTGTACCTGTACCTGTACCTGTACCTGTACCTGTACCTGTATCTGTATCTGTACCTGTACTTGGTCCTGGTCCTGGTTCTGTACCTGGTCCTGTTACTGTTCCTGTACCTGTACCTGTACCTGTACCTGTACCTGTACCTGTACCTCTTCCTGTTCCTGGTCCTGTTCCTGTTACCTGTTCCTGGTCCTGGTCCTGGTCCTGGTCCTGTACCTGTTACTGTTCCTGTACCTGTACCTGGTCTTGTTCTTGTTCTTGTTCCTGGACCTGTGCCTGTACCTGGTTCTGTACCTGGACCTGGACCTGTTACTGTTACTGTTCCTGTACCTGGACCTGTTACCTGTTCCTGTTCCTGTTCCTGTTCCTGTTCCTGGTCCTGGTCCTGTACCTGTTACTGTTCCTGTTCCTGGTCCTGTACCTGGTCTTGTTCTTGTTCCTGTGCCTGTACCTGGTTCTGTACCTGGACCTGTTACTGTTCCTGTACCTGGACCTGTACCTGTACCTGTACCTGTACCTGTACCTCTTCCTGTTCCTGTTCCTGTTCCTGTTCCTGTTCCTGGTCCTGGTCCTGGTCCTGTACCTGGTCTTGTTCCTGTTCTTGGACCTGGACCTGGACCTGAATCTGTACCTGGACCTGTTACTGTTCCTGTACCTGTACCTGTACCTGTACCTGTACCTGTACCTCTTCCTGTTCCTGATCCTGATCCTGATCCTGTTCCTGTTACCTGTTCCCGTTCCCGTTCCCGGTCCCGGTCCCGGTCCCGGTCCTGTTCCTGTTACCTGTTCCTGGTCCTGGTCCTGGTCCTGTTACTGTTCCTGTACCTGACCTGGACCTGGACCTGGACCTGGACCTGGACCTGGACCTGAATCTGTACCTGTTCCTGTTCCTGTACCTGTACCTGTTACCTGTTACCTGTTCCTGTTCCTGGTCCTGGTCCTGGTCCTGTACCTGTTACTGTTCCTGTTCCTGTACCTGGTCTTGTTCTTGTTCCTGTACCTGGACCTGTGCCTGTACCTGATTCTGTACCTGGACCTGTACCTGTACCTCTTCCTGTTCCTGGTCCTGGTCCTGGTCCTGGTCCTGTACCTGTACCTGTACCTGTACCTGTACCTGTACCTGGACCTGGACCTGAATCTGTACCTGGACCTGTTACTGTTCCTGTACCTGTACCTGTACCTGTACCTGTACCTGTACCGCTTCCTGTTCCTGGTCCTGTTCCTGTTCCTGTTCCTGTTCCTGTTACCTGTTCCTGTTCCTGTTCCTGTTCCCGGTCCCGGTCCCGGTCCCGGTCCTGGTCCTTGTCCTGTCCCTGTTACTGTTCCTGTACCTGGTCTTGTTCCTGTTCCTGTACCTGGACCTGTACCTGGTTCTGTACCTGGTCCTGATACTGTTCCTGTTCCTGTACCTGTACCTGTACCTGTTCCTGTTCCTGTTCCTGGTCCTGGTCCTGGTCCTGGTCCTGGTCCTGTTCCTGTTCCTGGTCCTGGTCCTGTACCTGTTACTGTTCCTGTACCTGACCTGGACCTGGACCTGTTCCTGTACCTGTACCTGTACCTGTACCTGGACCTGTTACTGTTCCTGTACCTGTACCTGTACCTGTACCTGTACCTGTACCTGTACCTGTACCTCTTCCTGATCCTGATCCTGTTCCTGTTACCTGTTCCCGTTCCCGGTCCCGGTCCCGGTCCCGGTCCTGTTCCTGTTACCTGTTCCTGGTCCTGGTCCTGGTCCTGGTCCTGTTACTGTTCCTGTACCTGACCTGGACCTGGACCTGGACCTGGACCTGAATCTGTACCTGTTCCTGTTCCTGTACCTGTACCTGTTACCTGTTACCTGTACCTGTTCCTGTTCCTGGTCCTGGTCCTGGTCCTGTACCTGTTACTGTTACTGTTCCTGTTCCTGTACCTGGTCTTGTTCTTGTTCCTGTACCTGGACCTGTGCCTGGTTCTGTACCTGAACCTGTTACTGTTCCTGTACCTGTACCTGTACCTGTACCTGTACCTGTACCTGTACCTGTACCTCTTCCTGTTCCTGTTCCTGGTCCTGGTCATGGTCCTGGTCCTGGTCCTGTACCTGGTCTTGTTCCTGTTCCTGGACCTGGACCTGGACCTGGACCTGGACCTGGACCTGGACCTGAATCTGTACCTGGACCTGTTACTGTTCCTGTACCTGTACCTGTACCTGTACCTGTACCTGTACCTGTACCTGTACCTGTACCGCTTCCTGTTCCTGGTCCTGTTCCTGTTACCTGTTCCTGTTCCTGTTCCTGTTCCCGGTCCCGGTCCTGGTCCTTGTCCTTGTCCTTGTCCTGTCACTGTCACTGTTACTGTTCCTGTACCTGGTCTTGTTCCTGTTCCTGTACCTGGACCTGTACCTGGTTCTGTACCTGTTCCTGTTCCTGTTCCTGTTCCTGTTCCTGTACCTGACCTGGACCTGGACCTGGACCTGGACCTGAATCTGTACCTGGGCCTGTTCCCGGTTACCTCTTCCTGTACCTGTTCTTATTCCTGTTCCCGGTTACCTGTTCCTGTACCTGTTCTTATTCCTGTTCCTGTACCTGTTCTTATTCCTGTTCCCTGGTCCTGTACCTGGTTCTGTACCTGGTCCTGTACCTGGCCCTTGTCCTGGTCCTGTTACTGTTCCTGTTCCTGTACCTGTACCTGTACCTGTACCTGTACCTGTACCTCTTCCTGTTCCTGTTCCTGTTCCTGGTCCTGGTCCTGGTCCTGGTCCTGTTCCTGTTCCTGTTCCTGTTCCTGTTCCTGTACCTGTTACTGTTCCTGTACCTGACCTGGACCTGGACCTGGACCTGGACCTGGACCTGAATCTGTACCTGTACCTCTTCCTGTTCCTGTACCTGTACCTGTACCTGTTACCTGTTCCTGTTTCTGTTCCCGTTCCTGGTCCTGGTCCTGGTCCTGTACCTGTTCCTGTTCCTGTTCCTGTTCCTGTTCCTGTACCTGGCCCTTGTCCTGGTCCTGTTACCTGTTCCTGGTTCTGTACCTGGTCCTGTTCCTGTTCCTGTTCCTGGTTCTGTACCTGGTCCTGTACCTGGCCCTTGTCCTGGTCCTGTTACCTGTTCCTGGTTCTGTACCTGGTCCTGTTACTGTTCCTGTATCTGGTCCTGTTCCTGTTACCTGTTCCTGTTCCTGTTCCTAGTACCTGTACCTGTACCTGTACCTGTACCCGTACCTGTACCTGTATCTGTATCTGTATCTGTATCTGTATCTGTACCTGTACCTGTACTTTGTCCTGTTCCTGTTCCTGTTCCTGGTCCTGTACCTGTTACTGTTCCTGTACCTGACCTGGACCTGGACCTGGACCTGAATCTGTACCTGTACCTCTTCCTGTTCCTGTACCTGTACCTGTTACCTGTTCCTGTTCCTGTTCCCGTTCCCGGTCCCGGTCCCGGTCCTGGTCCTGTACCTGTTACTGTTCCTGTTCCTGTTCCTGTTCCTGTTCCTGTTCCTGTACCTGGTCCTGTTCCTGTTCCTAGTACCTGTACCTGTACCTGTACCTGTACTTGGTCCTGGTCCTGGTCCTGGTCCTGGTCCTGGTCCTGTACCTGGCCCTCGTCCTGGTCCTGTTACCTGTTCCTGGTTCTGTACCTGGTCCTGTTCCTGTTCCTGGTTCTGTACCTGGTCCTGTACCTGGCCCTTGTCCTGGTCCTGTTACCTGTTCCTGGTTCTGTACCTGGTCCTGTTACTGTTCCTGTATCTGGTCCTGTTCCTGTTACCTGTTCCTGTTCCTGTTCCTAGTACCTGTACCTGTACCTGTACCCGCACCTGTACCTGTACCTGTATCTGTATCTGTATCTGTATCTGTATCTGTATCTGTACCTGTACCTGTACTTGGTCCTGTTCCTGTTCCTGTTCCTGTACCTGTTACTGTTCCTGTACCTGGTCTTGTTCCTGTTCCTTTTCCTGTTCCTGTACTGGAACAGGAACCTAACCTGGTCCTGTCCCTGGTCCTGGTAGTCCCTTGTCCTGGTCCTGTGCCTGATACTGTACCCTTCCTGCCTAAGCTTTTGTAACCACTGTATCAAATTAAGCCACTTCAGTACACCTACCTTTGAACCTCAGCTGTGACAGTTCGATCTGACCCCACATGGACTCCGATGATGTGATATTCTCTGTGGAGGAATTTAAGGAGGTGACATTTTCCAGAGAGTGTCCTCCTCCTTCTGCCAGAAACCTCCTCATATTTAACTAAAGAGTGCAGCCCTGTCAGATCACTTCAAAACCCTGGATGATGAAGCTTCCTGTCATCAGAGGGTCAGAGCTTTCCCTCCAGAGCAGGAAGGAAGGGGGAGTCGATGGAGAGGTGACGACAGTAGATGTGGAGCCACCACTCATAAATACATCTTTAAAAACATGTGTATGAGCTCTATCAGTGTGAAATAAACCTAAACCTAATATTTAGCCCTAGGAAAAATAAATAAATAAATAAAAAGTATAGTTATAGTGTCATGGATCGGGTATCGCAAGACTTTGAATCGGTTGGCGGCATTACACACGCGCCAGGTCTCTAAAACAACGCGAGAGCTGAGGCTGCCCGCGAAACGCCGTAGCTGCCTAGCTGGTATTAGCATGAGTGATAAACAAGGGACGACCATGGATGTATTATAAGACCCGGACACGGCGCCGCCCCTCTGCCCTGCAGCCAGTTGTTTCCAGTGGCCACTCGTGGTATTGCAGCGTAAAAATCCCCTGCGGCCCAAAAAGCATTTTCCCATAGACGGCAACAGTAAAAGAGAGGCCTGACACCTCCAGCTGTGCACACAGTGCAATGTTATACATATAATGTTTTACCAATGTTAGCTTTAATTTCTGAACCGCCAAATCATCCCAAATCACCCCAATCATCCCAAAATTAAAAAAACTGCTGAAAAGTATTTTGTTTTGTCCTTGTTTTGACCAATCATAAACACTCAAATAAAAGTTTATTTATATCTGATTGGTTGGTCTGGCCATGTAAACACTGGATACAGAGCTGTTACAGTGGAGAGCAGTTACTTCTCTATCATTTTACCTCATCTACTCAGTTGTTTAAACTCTGGTTACCTGCAGTCAACTTATCTCACACAGTAACTGGACTCCGATGAGAATATCCTGGTTTTAGTTTCAGTTCATCCATGAGATTTGATCTCTAGATTTATCAGCTCGACCGGACCCAGTTTCACAAGCAATGCGCCCCCAGTTTTTAAATTCAAAACTGACATTGCGAATTACATTGTAGCATAGGAAAAAAAACATGTGTAGACTTGAAAACGATACTGGATTAAGGCAGATCTCTTATTTGTAATATACCAGTCCATGTAGAAATAGATAATTTGATATAAATGAAGTTGTCCTCCTGTGCCCCCGAATCAGTCTAGGACCAGAACTACACCCATATTCAGGATCAAATTTGGGCTCGAACATGAACATGTATGGATGGATTGAAGAAGTTGATTGTTCCATTTAATTATGTTACTTAGTTTTAGTTACTAGTTGCTTAGTTTTACATGATGTGTCCCATTTCAGGGGCCACGTCCTTCAGAAGACCCCTTCATAGCTGGATGGAAATGATTTTCACTTGACATCACCAGCTGTGTCCACCCTTACCATTGCATTGCAAAACGGGGCTCCTGTCGCCTAGCAACCTTGACAACACATCACTTTTTTCAGAAAAACTTGAGGTTTTAAGGCCCTCGGTTTTAACTGTTGTACCATTAGCTGTTGGGCTGAGCTGAAATACTTAAAATTAAAGTGTAATCCTGAGACTCTCTGTTAGTGTGGTTTGCTGCCATATTATTTTCATTACCGGTGTGCAATGAATCTTGGGATAGTTGTTGAAAATGACAGCCTAGTCGAGATGCCCTGATGCGGCCAGTCTTCAAATGCAGTGTCTGAAGGTTGCGGCCCCTGAATGGGGACACAGCTACAGTTTCCAAACCAGTAAGAGGATGAGGCCATCCTCACAAGCACTGGCAGCACTGTCCTTGCTTCAGCCAATCAGAAGAAAGTGGGCTTTTGAGGAGGCCTCTTAAGGAGCCCCGAGCTAATGTTGCCTGTTTCAGTCTGACTGCACAACAGGCAGTTTGAGATAAATAAGGACTTTTTTAAAACTGTGACTCATGCAAAGCTGCTCAGTCAGAGGTCCAGGATAAAAATATACAGCTGTAAATGAGCATAATAGGTCTTCTCCAAGATAAGAAAAGAGATCTGAATCAGGGTTCTCTACAGCACTATGATGGGTTCTTGGTCCAAAGTCCCAGAAATGTTTGAGGTCCCCTGCAGAACCTTTTTTGTTCAGAGGGTGTGAGGAAGATGGAAGGAGGGAGAGAGAGTGAGTAAGAGGCAAAAAGAGAAAGGTCAATGCCATTATTTTAAAATGGGCTCTGAGTCACAGTGGAGGGACACAGACAGACCATATGTCATGATGAAAACTATTCTGACCTTAGTTGTGTTTTAACCATATATGAAACAACATGTTGTATATGAGTGTGTTTAGACAGCTGGTAAGAAGCAGTTGATGTATGTGTGTGCGTGTGCCCATGTGTGTGTCTACCAGCTCCTAATCCGTCTCTTCAAAGTGACAGCCCACTCAATGGAATCAAGAGGGGCGGTTGGCTGGTTGGTTTTGTTGGTGGCTGGTGCTTTTTTTGCACAGAGGGACCAGAAGTTGATTGGGCATTTTTAACTGGGAGTTCCTATGTAGAGACATGTGAACTTGTACATGTGCTGAGAGGAGCAGGAGAAACAACACTGGGAACTATTCAGGGCGCACAGAGAACTAAGACAAATCCATCTCACACCAAAGTGATGTGACGACAGTACAGAGCTACAGACATGGATTATCAGAGGAGGACTAATTAACAAAATCCATGCATTGGGCAGTGTTTTGCATTGAAATCAGAGGCCACAGCAGGTAAGAAGCTCCAAGTGGACGACCGCAACTGGAACACATGGTGGACTTGGACTTGTGAGAGTTTTGATTCAGTGGGAGTCCAGCAGGACTGAGAGGAGAAATGGTGCTGATCTGATGGCTCTGTAGCTCAAAGGTGTGTTCATTAAGTTGAGCACACTCAGTGGTTAAAACATCACTTGTTAATAGTTAATGTGCCAAACCAGGAGCACAGGCTGCCCACAGATCTCAGATGCATCTGAAAAGGTTCACTTAGATTACAGAATCTATGCTAATCTCATTTATTTTAATGTGAGTAATACACAGGGGAGTTTTAGTTTTACTGAGGCAAAAGTTCTTGATCATAAATTTACCAGCTGTTCCATCTGGGGGCAAAATGCACCTCTGAAGAACTTCCTCTGTGTGTTGGAATCAGAGCCAAACTAGACCTGGGATCTACGGGGCCTGGACCTGAACTCATACACAAACAGATTCTGACCAACAAACTGAACTGAAGTTTGGACAACACTGACAACAGCAGCAGAATCACAACTGCTGCTGCTAAAGACTTTCATCACTCGGGATATACCACATATCCTGTTTTTACTTCAAGGCCATGGTTGCTTGACATTTCAACAGCTCCTCTTTGTTGTCATGGCGATGTCAGCTACACCAGGAGGCTGCGGTGAGGCGGACAGCTCGGTGAAGTGGCAACTGTGTTATGATGTCACTGCCAAGACATGGTGGATGGTGAGTTTGACTTCTTCAGTGATGTGGTTTGGAGATCTTGACTGAACACTGAAGAATGAATCAGTACGTATCTGGTTATATTTATGAAATCTGTGTTCTGGTTGAGTCCCACTGACACTGACACATGTAAGTGTACATTCAGGTTTATATGTGCACACATTTGATACCTGGATTGTTTGTACAGTCCATGATTGTTGTTCATCAATATATTAAGTGTATAGACATTGTACACACACCTAGTGTGTGTATGGAGTGTCACTATGTGTGCGTTTGTTTAATAGCTCAGACTCTGACTGATCTTTATATTTAAACTAATTTTCCTCCAGTTTCTCTCTTCTTCTTCTTCTTCACTGTTCTTTTTTGGAAGAGTCATAAAGTTTCAGAATAAGAGCTCAAGCTGTTTTAATTTGTGCTGCCAGATATGAATATTCATAATTCAGTCACACTGCCTGTAACTTTTATATTCACTCTGAACACACCTTTAAAACTACAGTTTTTTATAGCTTTGTTTATATTTTCATTCATATTTATTATTTGCCTTGTAGATTGGTAATAATAACAATTTACTAACAGGGTAAATTACTGAACTCTGGGAACACAGTGACATCCTCAGACAGGGAACTAAAAGAGGATCCGAGAGATTGGAAACAGTTTAGCCAAATTTAATGTGAACTCATTTAATTAATGCTCATGTTTCTCACCCTGTCAGACACATTTTTAGGAACCGAGGAAGCATTTAGTTAGTGACAACTGTGCGAAATATGAAAACAAAGAGCCAGGTAAATGTAACCAACAAATAAGGCTACTCAGTCATTGAATAATAATAATAATAATAATAATAATAATAATAACAATAAGAATAATAAAATATTAAAAAATCACATTCACTGTGTAAAACGTCTGACAGATCGTTTGGAGTTGAGTAACTTTACAGTGATTTTATCTACATTAACATCACTATAACATTTTTCTGCAGTAACTCTGAATAACTTTTTTTGTCTTCAGAGACTTTACTTAACTCGTTATGCTCATTGTCTCTTATCACCTTCTGAACAGTGAGTTAATGATCTCTCTCAGTTTGATATTACGGGGGCTGCCAGTCTGTCACAGTGCACTGTTAAAGCTGGATAATACAATAAATGATGGTCTATAGGAAATAACTGTCAGTTGCGTATTTTCAGCTGTGCGTATGGGCCCTGTGTGGGTTTATTTAAACACAATGTGTTCTTGCGTATGATGGCTTTGTGCTGCTTTCATATTATTGTGTTTTGTGTGTCTGTGCGTAATTATTGTGTGTGGATTTGATCACATTAGATCAGTGACAACCAACAAGCTCAACTACAACAGTGTAACTGCAGAAACAGAAACTTTTTAGTTCATTTAATATTTTTAAAAGTCTGTGGGATGACAACAAGACGACAACATGTTAAATATCGTTCTTCTAAAGGACTGAGGTTCACAGCAGAAAGAAAACGTTCAGGTTTTTTTTTTTTTGACAAAAGGACCACTGCCTCCCTATAACTCCAGTCACATCCCATTTAGGTTTAAACAACTCACTGGGTGGCAAATGATGTGTAGGAGGGTAACAGGCTGTATGATCTGTATAATGAAGGGGGAAGTGGAAGGGTCACAGAGAGGGAGAGACACACTGAAGCCTCTCATTACAGCATGAGGGGGAAACAGCAGCAGTGACCCAAATACAAAGGAGAGAGAGACAGAGACAGAGTCAGAAACAGAGACGGAGTCAGAGACAGAGACAGAGACAGAGGCAGAGGCAGAGGCAAAGTCGGAGACGGAGACAGAGTTAGAGGCAGAGACAGAGACAGAGTCGGAGGCGGAGGTGGAGGCGGAGGTGGAGACGGAGACGAAGACGAAGATGGAGTTGGAGACGGAGACAGAGTCAGAGGCAGAGGCAGAGACAGAGACAGAGACAGAGACAGAGACAGAGTCGGAGGCAGAGGCAGAGACAGAGACAGAGACAGAGACAGAGTCGGAGGCAGAGGCAAAGTCAGAGACAGAGACAGAGACAGAGTCAGAAACAGAGGCAGAGGCAGAGTCGGAGGCGGAGGCAGAGGCGGAGACGAAGATGGAGTCGGAGACGGAGACAGAGTCAGAGGCAGAGGCAGAGACAGAGACAGAGTCGGAGGCAGAGGCAGAGACAGAGACAGAGACAGTGTCGGAGGCGGAGCTGGAGACGGAGACGAAGATGGAGGCGGAGATGGAGTCGGAGACGGAGTCAGAGTCAGAGTCAGAGTCAGAGTCAGAAACGGAGACGGAGACGGAGACAGAGTCAGAGTCAGAGACAGAGTCAGAGTCAGAGTCAGAGGTAGAGACGGAGACGGAGACAGAGTCAGAGTCAGAAACGGAGACGGAGTCGGAGACGGAGACAGAGGCGAAGGCAGAGACAGAGACAGAACCAGAGACAGAGTCAGAGACGAAGACAGAGACAGAGGCAGAGGCAGAGACAGAGACAGAGACAGAGACAGAATCAGAGACTGAGACAGAGACAATGTCAGAGGCAGAGACAGAGACAGAGACAAAGACAGAATCAGAGACAGAGACAGAGACAGAATCAGAGACAGAGACAGAGACAGAATCAGAGGCAGAGACAGAGACAGAGACAGAGACAGAGACAGAATCAGAGACAGAGACAGAATCAGAGGCAGAGACAGAGACAGAGATAGAATCAGAGGCAGAGACAGAGACAGAGACAGAATCAGAGGCAGAGACAGAGACAGAGACAAAGACAGAATCAGAGACAGAGACAGAGACAGAATCAGAGGCAGAGGCAGAGGCAGAGGCAGAGACAGAGACAGAATCAGAGGCAGAGACAGAGACAGAGACAGAGACAGAATCAGAGGCAGAGACAGAGACAGAATCAGAGGCAGAGGCAGAGACAGAGACAGAGACAGAATCAGAGGCAGAGACAGAGACAGAGACAGAGACAGAGACAGAATCAGAGGCAGAGGCAGAGACAGAGACAGAGACAGAGACAGAATCAGAGGCAGAATCAGAGACAGAGACAGAGACAGAGACAGAATCAGAGGCAGAGACAGAGACAGAGACAGAGACAGAGACAGAGACAGAGACAGAGACATTCATCTTCATAGCTGCTGGAACTGAATCCTTAAACTTTACTGTCAAATTCACTTCATATGTTTTCAGTGTAAACACATGAGACCACTGTTAAAACATGACTGCTCAAACGCGTTTCTCTGGAAACCAGAATTAAGTCATTTCAATGAGCTGAGAAGATTCTCACCATCATCATTTCTAGAGAGGACCTTCAGAGTTTGAACTATCAAGCATCATCACCAGTCTGCCAAAAACAGACAAGCTCCATGTAGCTAACTTTCCATTAGTGTTAATATCTGTAAGTGGTCCTGTCACAGAATAATACAGAAATCAGCCTTTTGCAGTAACACAACAAGATCAGACTGTCAATTCAATTCAATTCAATTCAATTTTATTTGTATAGCGCCAAATCATAATATACATTATCTCAGGGCACTTTACAGGGTCAGGTCAAGACCTTACTTTGTTACAGAGAAAAACCCAACAGTTCGCACAAAGAGCAAGCGCTTGGCGACAGGGGGGAGGAAAAACTCCCTTTTAACAGGAAGAAACCTCCAACAGAACCGGGCTCAGGGTGGGCGGCCGTCTGCCTCGACCGGTTGGGTCCTCCCCTAACAAACGGCCTCACTTATTACGACCCATAGTCAGTGTAGTTATATTGTTAAGTGTTCTCTAGAGGTCGTAGTGATCACGATGACAGCAAAGGAGGAAGTGAGGTAGAGCTCAGTGGGTGGAGGTTGGGTGATGGACTTTGACATGAGGGACCACTGTTGATCTTGAGTCAATGTTGTGTCTTTAATCCATGATTGTTCTACAACCTGCACGTTTATTATTGCAACCATGACGACAAAGGTCCCCTAACCGTTGCTATAGAGATGCTATTTCAGGAGAAGTTCCTACAGGTTGTATCAGAAATAGAGACAAATGACAAAATGTAGCAATGTGTCCACAGGGGTGAGGGAGAGGAAGAGCAAGATGATGAGCTAGTAAACATGGATGTAAACAGAGATGGATTTAAAATACTTAATATCAGGTTTGCAGATGTTTCATGAGGAAGGAAGTGTATTCAACATGTTTGTTAGAGCTCCAGTTAGTCCAGGCCCTCACACACAAGGTCTGTATTTTTCATCCCAAACTGATGCACTTAAAAAATAAACATGACATCACACAGCGTCATTCATGTTTACACACAACTCTGTAACCTTTGTCTGTCATTTAGATTTTCAGCAATTTTATTTTTTTTACGTACTGCCAGCTGCTGTTCAGGACCAACTGGATTGTGAAAACAGTGGTCTTCTCTTTAACGTGTGGCTCCAGTGTTGTTGCAGAGAATCAAAAATGTTGAAACGATCGGGAGGATTCTGCAGCGCCTGCTCTTGATGGACCAGTTTTTTCTCTTTTCTGTGAGAGGACCACAAAGTCATCCTCACTGTTTGATGACTCTCTTTTGTCTGTATTTAAAGAATAATAAAACACACCAGACACAATGTGCAAAGGTTTGTGTGCGTTAATTTGATGATTCGGTCTTGGTGTGAAAAGGCCTTAACATAACTTATGTTTGTTTACAAGAAAACTTCACAGGGGACCTTTGAAGGCCTAGACCTATGGAGCCTGGTCCGGCTGATGATGGGGCCGCAGCCGTGAAGGTGGGGGAGATCCTGGGCCCTCACTGTAAACTGTAATCTGTTGTCTAAACAAACTTGACTTCATGCATTTCCCCTGAGGGAGGATACATAATGTGACATGAAGAATTACAGGTTTCTTTCAGATATTTATGTTTCATATAGATCAGATTGACTCTCATTGGTCTTTAAATCAAATCTAGAAACTGACAGTGTGTGATTTGGAGATTTGTTTGTATTTATGTGAAGTATAAGTGTAGCCACCAGTGTAGAGGCATCCATCACATGGTCCTTCAGATGAATTGACCCTGTGCTCCCCACATAATAAATAAGAGGTGTAAGTACAAGGCCACACATATGGAGATCAGAGAGACGTGCTGGTACAGTGCAGATGGAGGTCTTACTGCTGGGACATCAGGTCTGTGTGCTGCTCGCTGAGAGTAAAGTGGCTCGAGGCCAACTCATCATATTGAGTTGAAGGCATGTAAAGGAAGTCTCTGGATGGAGACCAGAGAGGTTGATGGTAGATAAACATGTCAGAGCAGCACTTTGAAGTCCACCAGTGAAGTCTTAACATGTGGTGTGAGACTGACAGAGCGACCGCTGCAGCTACACACTCAGGTTTCCATGTTTTTGTTACAGTTAGCACGAGCGCAGGATGTTTTCCACTCGAATGGTCAGCCTGTGAGTCTGACTTTGTCTCTGAAAGAAGCTGCAAATTATTTACATTTTAAAGTGTTGAAAGGACTTATGGGAGCTGGGCCAGTTGTAGTTGATGGCTTTGAGGCTTGTTTATACTGTTATTGATGATCCCAGAGAGAGAATCATCAGGGTCACACATTTTTTCCTCTCATGTATTCGTGATGTAAATGTCACAGAGGATCTGAAGATCGTCTCGAAGCTCTTGTGCTCAGCCGTCTGATCATCCTCCCTTAATCCTCTCAGGCTCCCCACTTGCCAAAACTTTTTTTTTGTTTTTGTTTTAAGAGCATCAGCAACACTAACAGTGTGTTTTAATCAATGCTTGAAATCAGTTGCCAAGGAGCTGCGGTGGTGTTGAGGTGGTGTTGAGGTGGTGTTGGTGCAGCCAGCAGTGGTGGAGGAAGTATTCACTTCCTTTAAGGTAAAAGTAGAGATATCACACTGCACTGAAAATGTTACTGCAGTAAAAGTACAGCAATATTAATAGCTACGTGTACTTCAAGTATCAGAAGTAAAAGTACTCAATCAGACAAATGACCTGTCTAAGTGTTATATTGTTATGTCACTGGATTTTTGTTACTGATACACTGGTAATTGGTTGAGGTGGAGCATTGTTTTTTACTAGTTCATACTACTATTGTGTAGCTTCTACCTCTTTATAACTATAATAATGAATCATATTTTAGGCCTATAGACAGATATAAATACATTTCCATTTAATCTCCATTTATTTTATTATTATTCTGTTTTATCTTATTTTCTTCATCTTGGTTTCTGTTATCTTAAATGGAAGCTGCTGGGACACTGATTTCACTTTGGGATGAATAAAGTGTTATCATATCTTACCTTAGACTCGTCATATGTTTTGTGCAGAACACTGTAATTGGTGAAGTAACCACAGACTGAAGCTGTCAGAGAAATGCAGAGGAGTAAAAAGTTTAATATTTCCCTCTGAAATGTGATGGAGTGTAGGTATAAAGGTGTGTGAAACTGAAATACTTTTGTATAAATATATATAGGATATGTGAATACTCACAGTGATCTGGGTTGTAGTCAGGGGGTGTAGTCAGGATGTAGTCAGGGTGTAGTCAGGGTGTAGTGCAGTCAGGATGTAGTCAGGGTGTAGTTGGGGTGTGGCCAGCACAGAGTGACACCATAGCTGTGTGGAGTTGTGTCTGGTCACAGGTACAACAGACCTGAAACAGTGATTTTCAGTCATAGTAGAACATAGTAGAAAACAGTAGAACTCCTCTCTCTGTTGGTGCTGTCACTCATCCTTCTATTAAACTGTCTGAAGTACACCCGTCTGTGAGTTCATCTCTGATGCAGTTACCACAGAAAGTCTTAGCAGGAAGAGGCTGAGCTCCGTAAGCTCTGCTGATCAGTCTTAAAGCAAATAAATCCTCCAACATCTGTCCTCTGGATACTTAGAAAGTCACAGCTCTGACTCCTCTCGCTCCACCTCATCACAGGTGAGGGAGAGGTTGTTCACAAAACAATGCTCTGCTGCTTTGTTCCACCATGAACAGTGAAAGGCTGCCCTCACAGAGAGGAAGATTCCCCTCTGATATCACACTGACACTGATACATTCACACTACTGCATCTGCTCTACTTAACAGGAAATGCTCCAGATCAGTCAGCTCCCCTGGGGTGGGAGGGGATGAACCTTACTGTTGGGAGACTCAGAACTTTTGTGTTTGTGTGTTTTCACTTGCAGCTTCTGCACTGAAGTGGTGTGTGTTTGTGTTGTCTACTGCCTCTGTCTGAGATCACTTCATCCTGCTCTGTGTCAAATATTTACAGTTTTATTTTAGTGTCTGAATTGTGAGTGTGAAATGTGTGTGTGCTCTCAAAGGTTCCAACAATGGAACTGCTAACAGTCCCACAATCCAGTGGGTCATATGTTATAATGTGGAAATGATCTATACCAGTGGTTCTCAACCTGTGGGGTGGAATAGTATTGCAAGCAGGCCAACAAATCATTTTCAACACAGTATATTATTGGTGAAAAGATGAAATTATATATTTAAAAAATTCAAATAATGTTTTTAGATATTTTAAAATTATTTTTAAGAACATAAAAAATGTAGAAAAAGAAAAATGATATGAAATGATAGGAACTTTGTTGGCGCTGGCCAGACTTTGCTGCCAGACCTCATCGTATACTTGTTTGTTAACTTAGTCTCAGATTAAAAGATCATATCCAACTGGGGTATGAAAATAGATGGCTGGTTAACAACAGGAAGAGTTCAAAGGAAGAGAGTCAAGAATCAACAGGTTCTTCTCCTCTGTCAAACTAAAGAAAAACTAAGCTTCCCCTGCTTTCACTTCTGTCCTGAATGTTCAGTCGTTATCATTAAAATAAAAACCGCTCTGAGAACGTATTATTTGGCCTCCATATTGTTACAGAGTTGGATGTGGGCCATCATTTCTGAGATTTACAGATGAGTTGGAAAAGGCTGGGGATCGCTAATGATGATGATATGAAACCATGATGATTTATGAAGTGAAGTGAAATATCAGTTCACCGCTTCATGTGTGGAGTAAACTAGTGAAACTACTCCCTGCTGTAGGACTGAAGGATGAACTGCTCATCTGTCATGCATTGTCCACATTTCAGTTTTTCTGGTCTGTTTTTGTCCATGTTGACTTTCAGTGGATATTTACACAGATATGACTGAGACTGTCATGTTGTGAACCTTAGTGCAGGGTTAGTTCAGTTAATGCATAATGTTTCCAGTGACCATATGAGACGCAGCATTGAACTGAGATGTTTTGAACTAAAGACAATGTCTGGACAGACAATGAGAACATGACTGGCCTCAGTCTTCAGTCATTACTCCACCTGTACCTGTTCAACCTGCAGCACTGAGACTCCACCGACCTATCAGCTGCTCTGTTACTGTTGATCTCAGTCTCAGCTCTCAGTGTGTGTGTGTGTGTGTGTGTGTGTGTGCGTGCATGCAGGCCTCCAGGGATAGTTGCTATGCAGATTGAAGGAGGCTGAGTCAGCAACTACCCCTCTTTTGTTCTAGGACACACTCTCTCTCACATACACACACACACACACAAATACTGAGGAAGAGGCTGCTGTGTGCCTTTCTGTGTGGAGTTTACATGTTGTCCCTGTGTCTGTGTGGGTTCCCTCCAGTTTCTCTGGCTTCCTCCCACAGTCCAAAGACATGTAGGTGAGGTTGAATGGTGACTCTAAGTTGCCAGTAGGTGTGAATGGTTGTTTGTCTCTATGTGTCAGCCCTGTGATAGACTGGTGACCTGTCAAGGGTGTACCCCGCCCACACCCAGTGTCAGCTGGTATTGCCCCCCCCCCCCCCCCCCCCCCCGTGACCATGTACGGATAAACGGTATAGAAAGTGGATGGATGGAAGAAATGGAGAATATGTGGTGAAGTCAAGGTTAAACTTTTTATAGTGTGCAAAACGTTTTACAGCGTTTGGAACCGAGGGGTCCTGGTCTTGCTGAATGTTGGCTTAAAGGATCAAAAAGCTTAAAGGCTCAGGAACCAGACCATAAGAGGAAGAGCTCATCTTCAAGCATCTTCAGAGGAGGTCGAACCCTGATCTCTGACTAAAAAGACATAAAATACAAACTGAGATAAAATTATTTGAAACTAAGATCTTATGTCAAAGACCACGTATTTAAACAAGCCCAGTTCAGGTGGATTACACGTGGAACTGTGTTCGGTATCTGTATGTGTTCCAGTGGGAGTCCTGTGTAATATGAAAACTAATTGCAGTACGCTGTCATCCTGGGGGAGCAGCTGAGGAGGTGTTGGCTGTGGGACAGAGAGGCACAGTCACGCGTGTCAGGCTGCTGAGCTGCTGAGTTTAGTGGCAGCAGGATGTTGTTGATTAATACTCATCAGCTTTTATTTCAAAAGGTGACAAATCATTAATAAAAGAAGCTCTAACTCTGACCTGAAGCTGCTGAGGTGAGGTCAGAGAGGTCAGACAATCTACACCTGTACTCTGTTATTACAACATGAATTCGGATGTAAAACCCAATTTTGAAGTAATGACTCAAGGTAAAAGTCAAGGTTATTTTTATTTGATCAGTCTTTAAAGGGCCTGTACACAGAGGAACAAACCTGTGTTCCCAGTCCCCCAGAAGAGAACTGGCTTCACAACATCTGCTACCAGGTTGTGGAGAAACCAAATGTTTATATAAGTTAACAGACCAGAGGAGAATAAAGGAGCTGTCAATCAAACTGAGTCTGTACACTCCCACACAACCCTGAGAGGAGGAGGAGTTGGTGAAACAGGTCTGTGTGCAGGAACTTTCATAATCACCTGGTACTGTCATTACAAGAGTTTTATTTGAAAATGATGATGTAAAATCCTTATTTATATATAATAACATATATATAACTATTATAAAATAGTTACAGTACAATAGAGGAACAAAAGACCATGCAGCTGTAGCCATAAATATTTATGGGTATGACTTCAAATACTGATAAAATACTGAAGAACAATGCTGCAGTTTTGGTCCAGTGTTGATTCATCTGATGATTAAAGCCAAACCTTCACCTGATCACAAACATAAGGAGCCAAATACATATATATGTTCATCCACAGACACACTGAGGTTTGACATTTCCTGTACAATAAACAGTTTAATTCACACTATTCATCAGGTAAAAAGAAGTTTCAGCTCTTTATAAACATGCAGGAGGGACTCCAGCTGAGCTGAAGTGACTCTGGAGGTCAATGAATTAAATGGAGTGAGTCTGATTAATCAGTTACTCAGCTGGCAACATTTTGTCATTTTCTGCTTTCTGCCTGTGCACCATGGAGCCTGTAAAAAGGGCCCCAGCACGCCATCTCACAGCGAAGGCTCCGTTTTTGTTGCTGTGCTGCCATCTGCTGGACTGGATCAGTGAAGCTGGTCATGACTGATGTTTCATCTCTTCAGAGTGAAGTGAGGAGCATCTAAAAGTCTCTGCTTCTCTAAAGAGGAGCCACGATTATTGATAAGATGAGAAAGACACAGACGTTCCTCCTCTGTGTGGACTCTTGAGTGGTTTTATTTGTTTTAAGGTGCTGTCTTCTCTATATAACTTACCTGCATCAGATGGAGGATGGAGTTGAAGGAGCAGGAGTTTTTGTGGCTAGTTTCATTCTGTATAAATTCACTAAATACTTAAAAAGTAAGAAGTGACCTGCTCACATGGTGGAGACTTGTGAACCTACTGTGGATCTACAGGGATGTACAGTACTATAGGAAACTGACCCTGTCATTTGAATGTTTCCATGTTGGGCAGCTCACTAAAGCATTAAGGCAACACTGTAGAGCGGTGAATGAGGGACTGTTTGACTTCACCGCCTGCACCATCCAAACCTGCACTGAGATATTTTTCAGTGCTTCATTCTGATTGTAGTTGAAATTGTCACCTGTTGAATTTCTCAGTTGCTCCCCACATTATTCTTTATTGTGTTCTAGTCCAGTGAACCTCAGCAAAAAATTGTGTGTGAGTTCAGCTGTTAAACTGTGTGATGATATAGCAGGACATGTGCAATATATCAATAATAGTAAGTTTCTCATATTAAAACTTTACAAAGTCATTTTTTTAGAGTAAATTTTATTTGTAAGTAAATCATAATTTTGACAGTGTTGGTGAAACTACTTTGAAAGCAGAGCTTTGCAAGTGACTTCACACTGGAAGATGCTGAAGTACAGCAAAGCCACATGACAGATAAATCTAGTTTGATTAACTAAAGCTACTTAGAAGAAGTCATTTGAATTACTTTGTTTGAAAAAAAAAAATGGACGATGTACATGTAAAATGAAGTCAAAGTATAATACAGAAAAGTTACCATGCCAGTTTAGTGCAGAAAGTGTTCACAGGTCATACATAAACCAAAAACTAAAATGGTCAGAGCACTGAGCAGTGTCCACCCACAGTTTTACTACCCAAAATAATAACAGGAAGAAATGGAAAAAAAAATTCTTCTCCTTTTATGGCCCAACAGTCTTTATAGTTTCAGTAGTTAACTACAAAAAAATGGTAAACAGTAATTGAACGATTGAATTACTGTGCACATATGAAAGTAAAGAACTATCATTAAGTCACTGCAAAATGTAAATAATTAAACTACCAGTTTATTTACATGTATTCACTACTTGCCAACATTGAATTTTGAAATATATATTAAATTATACCATAATAAATTTCACTGCAATATCAACACAGTAACTACTACTACTACTACTACTACTAGTACTACTTAATTATTTATTAGACACTGAGTAATTAAAAAATAAAATCAGTGTAAGTTAAATCAAAGTCCCCCTTAAACATAAAGTTATTTGTTATCCCCATATTATCTATAACCAAACCACTTGTCTGGTTCTTCTTCTTCTTCTTCTTCTTCTTTCCTTTGTCTACTTTAACATTTGTCTCAGTAAAGCGGCCCAGTAATTATCTATTTACAGGGACGTCACCAGGATTGAAAGACAGGGGGGGCTTAGCCCCCACGGTTGTAGGTAGGAATGAATGAACCTAAATAGGCTTCATTAATTAATTTATTATTAGTTGTAGAGCATTTATCAGGACCTGTTATCTGGCTCACTCTCTCTTCTTTGGAAGACAGGGGGCCTTTCCTCTCCTCAGTCTTCAGGGTGTCTTTTTGTTGTATTTTAAATAACAGTCTTAATGAGTTCATGAGTTTAAAAGTCTACATCTTGGGGTCGTGCTCATGAAAAAGATCCTAGCAAATATATCCATCAATGCATTTAGTAAAAATTAAATGTGGTATATAATATCTAAAAATATGTAGTTTCATAACTCACCTTTCTTCTTGCATGGTGCCTTTCTAAATAAAATTAGTTTGTTTCTGTCTGCCACTGATATTTCTCTATCTGACTGAAGATAATCTACAAATACAGTGAACAGCAGGCAACATAATGCTGTGGTGTGTTGCTTAATTAGTTTAGTTCAACGTCCTACTAAAATTTGACAACACAGTAGGACTGACCTATGAATCAATTCTTCTGCTGCTGAACAACTCTGCAGACCGTTCATGGAATGTTAACGTTGCTTAACAGAGAATCAGTGACATGCAGCTTCCCCCTGGGTCCTTATGCCCACCTACTGCCTACTATAACAGGGGAAACAACCAGAAGGATCATTTTAATCAAATAATGACAACTTGTATTATTATTTATTTCAACTCATAGTCTTGCTTCTTTATGTTAAGTGCATCCCTGCACTGTTTTCTTATTTTAAAAAAATCCTAATTATTATTATTGCTATAATTATTGTTAGTGGGGCTTGGGAACCCCTAAAATAGACCTAACGACGTCCATGTCTATTTATATCCCATATGTAGTAAATAATGACACTGTTTCATCCACACATTGCAAATCAGGCATGTGTGGATTTGAAATAGTAAAACGCTTCCACTGGAGAGTGTCTGTGCACATCATTGCTGTGAGCTAAATGCTAATGCTAACATGGCAACATAACCACAATGACAATATTGACATGCTGATGTTTAGTAGGTACTATATAAAGATTACTATGTTAGTTTATAGTGTTAGGATGCTTATTACATTAGTTAATTGACACTTAACAGTATAAAGGTAAAGATACAGGTCATCCTGATGTGACTCTTGTTCCAGTGACGTACTGATCCTGATCCTGGTTTTTAGTTTGATGTTAAATGTGGCTCCCGCTCCACTGACAGATACCACTCCAGCAGACACTAATCTGATTATGATATGACTTATGAACAGCCTGTGTTTCACTGGCAGATACCACTGAGCACGAGCCTCTCTGTGAAAGTCCTGCTCTCATTCTTCGCACAGTCACCATTGCTCTTTGACACTGTGCTGGAACAAGTGTGCAGCAAGCACACAGGACGGCTGATGTTGTAAAGCAGCTGTGTGTGTGTGTTGCTTTATACCTTCACCAGGGAGGTTATGTTTGCACCCTCTTTGGTTTGTTAGTTAGTTAGTTTGTTGGTTTTAGTTGTTAGTTTATTTGTCTGTTGGATTAAACAAAAGGAACTGAACTGATTTGCGCCAAACCTGTTTGAAGGATGGGTCATAGACCAGGCAAGAACTCATTACATTTTGGTGTGGATCTGGTTAAAGGGACGGATCCAGCCATGTTTTGACATTTTCATTAATTTCTTAGGAAACAGTGTTTGGGTCTTGATGTAAAAATCAGACATATTACTGTAATGAGAAACATGTGCTACATGTTTCCTTATATAGAGAAATGGATTAAACCACACAGAAAAGTTACGTTTTAGCGGAAGTTTTAGTCATTTGACTTATTACAGATGTCATTGTGATTCTGTGTCAGATTATCTGATCTGACTGTTGACAGCTCTGAAACTTGCTGCACCACAGTTTCAGTTTATTTTGCATCAAGGAAACAAGTTATCAGAAACTAAATTATTTCATGTCACATCCAGTGATTCCTGGGCCTCTAAGCTGTGAAATGTAGTGTATATATAGCAAGTCCAGGATGAGGTGAATGTAATTTGAACCTGTCGTGCTTAGTTGTACCATTGACAGGTATAGAGGGCTAAAACTCACAGTCACTTCAGCCTTATGAAACACTCCAGACTGGCACTGAATGGGCCAGTTTGGACAGGCTTGTCAGTGCCCCCTCTGTTTTCTTCTATCATGTGGCTAATTCTGATTCAGCTACCAGTGAAAGAAACAATGACGTGGCCCTTTTATTATCGCTAGTCAGCAAAATCTCTGTTTATTCTCTTTGTGGTTATGATGAATTTTACCTGCCCAAAAATCCGTCCACTCCACTGCTGTTTAATCTGATATCCAATCAGGAAGTTCCTCCATAATATCTCATAACCCTTAGTTTGAAAAAAAAAAGTAACTCAAGGTCCACTTACTAGCTTTTTTTCAGAGCTTTCAACTGCCTTGTGGTCTTCTTCAGCAGGTGGAGTTTGCTCAGCTGTAGTTGAACTTTGATCACACAACAACATGCCACCACATATGGAGGAGAGATGTCTGTCTGTGTTCAAAAATGGTCTCTGGTGACTTGTGTGAGTGGATCTGTCTCCAGTTGTGCACTGACTCCTGGTCGATGACCTTTGACCTCTTCAGTGGATGCTGTGAGCAGTTTTGGTCTGGTGTCTGTTCAGTCTCTTGGTTGGAGTCCTTACTGTTTTACCTCTGCAATGAACAGCTGTCATGCGTGTTGTCATGGAGACGTCAAGCACCACCTCCACCACACAGACAGTCCTGTCTTTACAGCACAGATCTGAAGGTGTTCAATGGTTTTCAGTAAGTCCTGACTCCTTATGGAGGACTCTTGAAGATGTTCTTCCATAATTATCTCTTGTGTTGCCAAACAAGGCAGCAACTCAATTTACTAATGCTGTCATGTGGTAAAAAGCTCTGGAAGGAGCCAGTAAGTAGACTTTGAATGAGGACTATTGACAAATTATCAAGACTGAACTCTGTAAAAAGGCTTTTTCTCTAAACCTCACATGTGATAAGAATGTGGATTATTATTATTGAGTATAATAATAATAATAAAAAGTATAAAACTGTAGAGCTTCTAGGTGGTGTGCTCATTAAAACACAAGGATCCAAGATCCATTTAACATTTACTGAGAGAGGGAAGGTAGTCAGTGATTGGATGGAGGAATGGTCTGGTAAACAGATGATTTTCTGTACAACAAACAAACAAAAGTCAATATGTTGCCATAGATACAATAACAAAAATAATAAAGAAAAGGTACATAAATTGGCTAAGGCATCCACTGAGGTAATGTTTATCACATTGGTAAATACGGGACAGAAAATTATAATATATCACATCTTTCTCCTCTAAATGAAAATAGTTTGCCTTATTTACAGGGTTCAGTTCGTCTGTATGTGTTTGTTATATGTATATGTCATATAAGTATATGTATATATACAGTGTATATATATGGTCTATTTGCACAGAATTCTGCCTCAAAGGTATTTCTGGATCTGATAAGAGGTCAAATACAATCAGAAACAAGAATTCATAATATATACACATAATTTGAAGGGAATATACATTAAGTAATCTCAAACAATGGCAAATCATTTCAAGCAGCTGACTTGGTGTGGCAGCATGGTCTCAGATACAAGGATTTGTAAAGAACACGCCTCGTCCTCATGACCACCCCTATCTCCTCCCGTGTGGTAGACAGGTGACGGGTGAATATCTCCACCCACCACGTCTCACTGAACTAAAGCTAAAGCTTTAGATTCTATAACAAACAAAAGAATGTTAGTTTAGTTGCAGGTGTAGAGAGTGAACGTCTCTAAACTCTTCAGTCTTTAATTATAAAAATGTGACTGTGGGAACATCTGCAGACATAGAGGTTCAGTCGTTATATTTGCATTGATAAAAAATAAGAAGTCCAGTAGATATTTAGCACGGAAGTGAACCTCAACAGCATGTGACAAAATAATCTCACATCATGGTCCACTTACTATCTTTTTGGGAGCTTTCAACCTCATCTGACTGTCTTCATCAGCCAACGGGATAGTGAGAATTATGAGACCTGGACTGGTGCTGTTTGCTTCATCACATAATGAAGCCCATGAGATGTGGGTGAAAGCCCTGAAAAAGCTAGTAAGTGGACCTTGACTTGAGATAAGTTTGTGACTGATACAATGGATACATTTACACACAAAAATTATAAAAAATATGTCTAAAGTGTTTGAAAAATTATGCTGATGCTATAATTTTAATATAATAATTTAAAAATATTTATAATTCCTCATTTTATTTTTTATCAAAAAAGTGATCAACTTAAATCATAACATTGCAATTACACAATAGCAAAGATTTAACAGTTCTGGAAGAGAATTTTCTCTTTTTCATTTTGTCTTTATTTAGGAAATAATCAGAATCAGAATCAGAATCAGTTTTATTGCCAAGTATGTTTCCACATACAAGGAATTTGTTCTGGTGATTGGTGCAGTTGGAGGTTCTTGGAGGTTCTTGGAGGTTCTTGTAAACAACAGGTTTACACAGTTTTAGTGTAACTACTACAGTTAACTACTTTAATCAACCTATTTCCAGGAGAGAAGGAGCAGCAGTGAAGGCCCAAGTATTTGGTAGGAAGTGAATTCAGGCCAGGGTCAGCGCTGAACCCAGCTGGATACTGCATCACAATCTGACACCTGAAATCAAGGCCCCCATTTAAGACACTGCACAATCTCCTGGTGGACTTTTGAATACATCAAAACAAAAAGTTGTAGTACAGGAAGAAAGAAAGAACATGATAAAAGAGTGAGGGAGGAGTGGAGAGACAGCGAAGAGCATAGAGTAACAGAGTGAGAAATGAAAACATGAAACAGTGTAGTAGGAGAACGGCCAGAGAGGGAGAGAGGGGGAGAGAGAGGTAATAGGTGAATGTAGCACTATTCTGTTCTGCCGCAGCCTCCCGGGGGGGTGGGGGTTGGTTGGGGGGGGGGGGGGGGGTTGCTGCCGTGGAGCCCGAAGCTTGACGCGGGACGTTCCTGGTCTCGAGCACCGCGGATTTACTCCAGCTGGCACGCGCACGGGGACAGCATGAAGAGCCCACGGAATGAGACCGAGCCCCGGCGCTGAGAGCGGCTCTGACGGCGGCGGCTCCGCTTCGACATGGTAGGACGAAACCTGTTCCGGTACAATAATGGAGTAGACTGTGCCTTCCTGCTGCTGTGCTGTTTCGTGTTTTCCAAAAAGACGCAGTGCGAGGAGTTGAATGAATAACATCAGCTACGCAGCTGAAAGTGGAGCAGAAAGCGGCGGCAGCGGCATCCCTCTCTCCAAATGTCAGAGAGCCCATTTCCGCTATTTTTATCCGTCTTTCAGTCTGGAGAAGCGTCCGAACATTAAAGTCCGAAACGTGACGTTTCCACTGTGGAGAGAATGTGTCGCTAAATGTAATTCAAAAATCTGGCAGTTAAAAATTCACCCAGCACGAAAGCAGATACAAACCCCTGGACAGAAAGACTTGAAAACAGTGCTGAATTGTCAGGATCTAGCCTTGAATTCGGCACAGAGACGACACGGAAAACAAACCATACTTTACGGAAATCTTAACTTTTAGCATCGGTTCGACCGCTCTGTCAGTCGGTGTCTTCCGTCAAACACCGCTGTACAGGGCGGAAGCCGGCAGCGCCAAACGATTATTAAACTTGATATTTTGATGACATGAAGGTCTTTCTGAAAATTATATATGTGCCGAATTTTCCTCAACACCATCGCACAGGAGAGGCTTTGACGTCACGAGTGAGACGACAGGCGTGTTTGTCATAAAACGAGTGGACTCAGACTCCCGCGGTTTTGAACGGGGTTTGGAGCAGTGTCGGCTCCGGAGAACGGGATTCGGGCTTCATCCCGCCGGGAACTGTGCGACCCGCGGCGGCGCGTGAGTACGCGGGCAGCGTGCACCGGTGCGCGTTTGTGAGCGCGTGAAGCGGCGCGTGCAGCAGCGGGCCCCTCTGCCCCCTTCCGTTCGTCACGCGGGACCGCGGCAGGCTGGAAGTTCAGCTTCAGCCTCTTCTCCCGGTGCGTGTGCGCGTGTGCGTGTGTGCGTGTTAGTCAGCAGAAAATGGCCGCAGTTAAAGCCAGCGGGCTGAGTTAGGATGACAGGCCGACAGAGGGCCTCCTGTCCCGGCATACAGCTGGGGCAGAGGACCGCTACGTTCCAGCTGGGGGAGGCAGTCCTCCTGTACCCGCAGCGCTGCTGGAAACACTCAGTGGAAGATCTGAGTTCATGTTGGGAAGTGAGCCACTTGACAACAGCACAGATGCCACAATAGCGAAGAAAGCACACAAATATTGCCCCTCCATCACCCTCAGCTTTGTGGCCCAGTTTGAACTTGAGAATAGACTGTGTTAATTAATTGCTGCAGTTTACAATACTCACAAAGCTCAAATCAAATTAGGCTACTGTTTATGTGTTGATGTGATAGTATTTATTTTTGCTGCTACAGTTTAGATCATATAGATCATACAAAACGTAGACATATGGCCCAAACTTTGTCTCAGTTTTTTTAAGATTACATATCTTCTATCTGGTTTCATTGTAAAACTGTAATAGTAGGCTACATATTTCTCCTCTTACTCCCTACCAGTGTATAAACACCCACACAGCCTGCCATAAAAAGCCAGTGGTAGAATTATTTCCAGTGGTCAGTTAATGGGGTCTGTAGTTCAGCAGGAGGGCCTGAAGGCATCCTTTTTCACGTGTTACCCTATGAGTTTTTATTGTTCATCGAATGTATTCATCTTAATGTATCTATAGCCTATATATATGCACTTTGTTACTCTTTGCATTGTCAGATACTGAACTGCATTTCATTGTAATGGTACTTACAATCAAGTTGAATTTTATCTGATGTTAAAACTAAATATCTGCTTTTAGTAGTGTTGGATGAAGGAATCAAATACTTTACTTAAGTAAAAGCACCACCACCATACTGTGAACACTCTTGTAAAGTCCTGTTTTGAAAACATTACTCAAGTAAAAGTGAAATGTACTTAAAGTATAAAAGTTAAATGATTTAGAGCAGTAAAATATGCAATTTGTGTGTTGCACAGTTGTCAGCCAATCAGAAGAGGGAAGAGAGGCTCTGAGCCTCGCTTCTGATTGGCTGACTGTTTCCTGAGCGATCCAATAAAATATAGCAGATTTCAGGTAACCATTCAGAAATAGTGATATTTTCACAGTATTAATATAGAACCTAGACCTGCTTAGAATCAAAAAACACATGGACATCTCAAGTTGTACAATATGGTCTTTTATGTCGTATTTTGTTGTGTGTTTTTAGGTAATGTTAAGTATTTTACATTCTGCTGAGTAATTCACTTTAAAAGATTCTACGGTCAAAATAAAGTAGTGAAATTAAAAGTAGCATCAGATGTTAAAAGTAAAGATATATTATAACTTATTGGAAGTACATCATCGAGCTGTGTGTGAACAGAGCACTGTGGGACTGATGGCTGATGTGCTGTCGTGTGGACAGTCCTCAGATGTCGGGACCACCGTGTTTACAGGAGGTGCTAGCAGCTCCTCTGTGGTGCCTGTGCAGCTGATCCTCACATGAACTGTTATGAGGCCAGTTGCTGCTGCGGCTTTAAGCCCGTCGTCTGGGATGGGCTGAATTCATAACGTCATTTCAGTTTTTTCTTTTATTCTTCGCCCCCTCATCTCCTTCCCTCTCTAAATGACACAGCCCCCCTGCTCCGTTACACCTCCGGCCATATTCTCCTCAGAATGATTATTCCGAACTTCCTCGGTGCTTTTCTCCCTGCGGGGCTTTTTTCCGGGGCCTCAACTTTTCTGACGTGTCATCATTTCTGGAGTTAACGCGGCGGAGTCATCCGAGGCGACCGGATCCCGCTCCTCTCAGGCTTCTTGAAGAGATTCAGTGAAACAGTCCAGGGACGGCGGAGTTTTCTCTAACCCGGAGCTACCGCTGCTGAGCGGGACGAGCGCGCAGAAATCTGCAAAAAGAAATGACGACGCTATGGAAATTAAGGTTTTCAGCCCAGGGATGTTTGTGATAACGCAAAGCCTGGTCTGATTCAGCTCCTCCTCAGCAAAATGATGTTTTCTCCTCTCTCTCTGTCTCAGGTAAAACTACACTGTGCTTCTCTCTGCCTCTCGACCACTGCTGTTACACTGGCACTGCCAGAGGAGGGTCTACCCTGCAGGGAAATGAAGCTACCCTGTAGTTAACTAATTGCCCATGATGCTGTGTTGATTTGATAATGCAGAGTGTACATGAGAGAAAGCAACTTAATGACAAACAGCTTTAACAGTCCTGGCTTCAGTTGCTGCCATTGTTCATGTAGGACAGGCAGTGATATGAATCATAGATTGGTATCAGCAGCAGGTTCACAGTGAAGGGGTGGAGAGCTGAATCACACTGGCTGCAGCAGGCCCGTTGAACCGGCGCTTGAATTAACATGTAGTAATTAGCTGGAACTTGCTGAAAGGAGTGTTTGAAAGCCTGCATCAGATTTTTCCTCTGTACAGTGTGATCTCTGTCTACAGCATGCTTTGTGTGTGCATGAGTTGGGATAGGTTTTTGTTTCTGCCTCCAAATACCAAAGGAAGCCTGAACACACACACAGCTACCTGTGTCCATGCAGATCTGAAATCCCAAACTGTGGACTAAAGAAAAGGGAGTGTGAGAGGAGGCAGAGTGAGAGTGTGAGGATCAGTTTTCAGCTGCTGTTGGTTTTTGACCATCAGTATCAATATCACAATATGAAGCTGTCACTTTTTTAAGCTGACCGCAGGTTTCTCTCCTGAACTCACTCTGATTAGGATGAAAAAACAAAAACATACAACTGAAATTCAACACACTGCTGCTGATCTAACAGCCTGTCAGTGCTGCTGGTGCTGTTACTGCTGCTACTACTTCTGACTTCTGCTTTTACCAGTGCTGCTGTTATTACTGGGCTCTGTTTCAAAATGTCTCCTGACTCTGCCAACCCCTGTTAGTAGGCTACTATTATTACCTCGGCTGCTGCTATTGCTATGATCACTAGCTGCTACTGCTGCTATGTTTACTGTTACAGTAGTACTGCAGTGGTACTAGTTCTGCTATAACTGGTATTTCTTTTGCTGCAAAGTTATCACTGGTACTGTTGCTGCAGCTCCACCTTCAATTACTCTATGATATAATATAAAACTGCTGCCACCACCAACGCTGACTTACCAGCCTGGCAGTGCAGGAAACTGCCCAAGGACCCCCACTCCCAAGGGGCTTAAAAATCCCCAGGTTCTGTGTGTGTCTTTTGGTTTTAGTAATATGAGTAAATGGGGACTGTTGAGGTTATATCACTTAAGTATAATATCAACTGAAGTGACTCCTGTATTATTAGCCAGTCTTGTAGAGGGGTCCTGTCTTAAATCCAAGTTTTCAGACCTTTATTGTTTTAGTTTATGTTGCGCTCACACTGTTCATATAAAGTTATGTTTACTCTAATAGCTTCACCATATTGACACAGCTGCCAGTGTGATCTGCTGTTTGCACTGGTCTTAATGGGATCTTAGAGTCAGCAGGGTGCATGGTGAACAATGGCAGAGCTGGAGGGTGGACAGACTATAGCCAGGGGTGGCTTCAGGTCATTCAGTTTTTTCTGTGTGGAACCATTTCTTTATTGCCACAGCTCCATTGGGGACGTTTTTTAACAGCACACTCATCTGGTTTTACTGCCCCTCCCCCACCCACTCTGTGTTCAACTCACTTGCTGCGGTAGCCTAAAGGGAGATCAAACACATTATGTTGCTGAGATTTGCTGATATGGGGTAAAAACTGAAGTCACTCCTGGCAGTATAAAAACCAGAAAGATGTTTTATTGACTATAGGTTTAACTCTTTCATGAATAGATCTGTTTTAGTGAAGGACAGACTCAAGATTCAAGACGCAAGAAAACTTTATTGTCTGTCACAAAGTTACAGCAATGACAAGGCTGTGATAATTTATTGTTAAAGGTCCATATTTTAACTTCTCATGTGTTTTATCTGAAGTGTTGTTATCCGTCAGAAAATATATTTGCGGTTTTAAGAGCCAAAAACCATCTCAGTGTAGTTTTACATCTCCTCTCTACAACAGGTCAGACAGCCAATCAGAAGACAGGATCTGAGCCTCTCTTCTGATTGGCTGACTGTTTTCTGAGTGATCCAATAAAAATATAGCAGATTTCGGGTAAACACTCAGAGAAACCAAATCCTGCAGGGATGGATGGTGGGTCCAGGTGGGCGGGGCTTGGGACATGGCTGAGAGCAGTTACTGCTTTGTTGTGACATCACAAAGTTCCAGAAGTCCTGATGGCTGGTTTTAAGGCTCAGTGTCTGAATACAGGATGTGTGCATTGCTCTGTGGACTGAGGCTTTGATACTTTCACAGTATTAATAAAGAACCTAGACCTGCTTTATAATCAAAAAACACATGGACATCCACCTTTATACAGTATGGGTCTTTAAACCAACCAACTCACTGAATACACGACTGGAGTTGAGGACACAACTGCACACATACAGTATGTGGGAGTTGAGGCTTTAGACCAGGTTTACTTGACTCGTGCACTTTTACTGCATGGAAAAGATGTCCACAGGACTCCGGTGTAAAAAGATGAGACAAAAGTGTTTATTCCTTGCTTTCCAAAGTATCTTGTTACAGGAGTAAAATAAAAATCAAGGTTTTCTCAACAGAAAAGGCACTACGGTAAGAAAACTGTGTGGCTCAGTCCTAACCAAGCCCCAACTACCTCTGTCCTCTTAAAGCGACAGTAACAAAAGGTTACAAAGATTCTTTTTAACTTGTCATACATTAAACAACATGAATTTAACTAATATTTTTCCTATTTTAATCGACTATTTATTCTATCCAATCATATCAATTATTTATTTATTTACACTCATATGAACTTTACAAACAAACAAACATGTAGGAGCACACAAAACACACTTTGGCTCCCAGTATTTATGATCTCTCTCATTGAGGGTCATAGTATAATGTTTGCATGGAGCATGAGTTACCTGGCTACAAATGAGCTGCAGGGATAGAAAAATGTAACAACTGCAGGTCATGTGTGAGTCCTTCTACAGTGTATCAGGTGTTTGTGCAGTGTGAGCAGTGTGTTTTTATAAGGGGCACACTGGATGTCAGTCACAGACTTTTAAAAGTAGATCTGGAGCAATTACAAGATATTATATGTTATTACCCTCTGGCATCCCTCCAGCTGGTGGCACCCCTGGGGAGCGCCTGGGTGGCCTACGCCTAAAGCCAGACCTGCAGACGTGAAGAATGAAGGAAAGTGAAAATCACCTGCTGTAAAATGAGACAGCTCAATCTGACTGTGCATTCATCTGAGACCCTCCTCCTGTAATAAACGAGCCCGCAAGTCGTCTGTCAGCAGGTTATTATGACCCATAGTTAGGTTTTGTTGCTAGGCGACATCTAGTGGTCGTAGTAATGATGACAGGAGCAAAGGGAAAAGTGTGGTGACGTAGTTTATAGAGCGACAAACTCCACGTCAGGAGGAGGTTGGGCTGGATGGATGAATATGACCCAGGAGAGCGGTGTTCGATTCCCATGTGACAGCAGCAGTTTATGTTGTTTCTATTATCCATGACCGTTCATTGTTACTATAGTAGCCATGACAACCAAGGTCCAGTACGCCTGCCACTGTAGGGTCATTATTTCAGGAGACACTCCTGTGGATCGTATCAGAGGGTTGGAGAAAACGACCTGTGTAGTTGTTCAGGTTGAGGACTTGTTGGTTCATCTTGTAGCAGGCTGTATGATCACTGATCAAAAAATATATATGTAATATAAAGACGGTGTCAGTGCGGCACTTGGTCATAGTTAGTTTGATTCAGGTTACAGCAGCGTTGGATGGATCACTGGTGTTTCCATGGTGTTCTTTCCCCACGAGTGAAAATGTGTCTGACTTCACTGTTACTTCTCACTGACACAACTTTGTACTGCAGAAAAACAGCATTGAGGGTCTGGGGTGTAGGTTTGATGTGTGCAGGTGCTTCTTTGCTTCATGGTATGAACAGTTCATCGTAGAGGCCTCAGTAACTGATGTGAATAGTGAATGTGGACAGTCAAAATTGGTTTGGCAAGAAAACCACTTTGGATAAATATGGTGAGTCTTGCATGAGGATCCTGATACAACAGGTGTAGAAGCCATCACAACATTCACAGTTCAGAAAGTTTTCAGACTCCTTCATTTTTTTTTTACATTTTGTTATGTTGCAGCCTCATGATAAAACAATTTAATTAAAATTTCCCTCATCAGTCTACACTCCTACACCAAGATGACAAAGTGAAACCGAAACATCACATTGATATAAGTATTCAGACACTTTTGGCAGTGATTACAGCCTCCAGTCTTCTTAGGTATGATGTCACAGGCTTTGCACATCTGGATTTGGGGATCTTCTGCTGTCTTCTCTGCAGATCATCTCAGACTCTGTCAGGTTGGATGAGGACGTCAGTGCACAAATATTTTTAGGATCTTTCACAGATCAGAGATGTTTGATATGGCTCCAGTCAGGACCCTGGGCCCCTCAAGGACAGTCGCAGAGGTGTCCCTAAGCCTCTCCTGTGTAGTCTTGGCTGTGTGCTCAGGGTACTTGTCCTGTTGGGAGGTGAACCTTTGGCCCAGTCTGAGGTCCTGAGCTCTGGACCAGGTTTTCGTTAAGGATCTCTCTGTACTTTGCTCCATCCGGCTTTCCCTCAGCCCTGACCAGTCAAAGCACCCCCACAGGCTGATACGGCCTCCACCATGCTTCACTGTTGGGATGGTGTTGGACAGGTGGTGAGTGGTGTCTGGTTCCTCCAGACATGACGCTGAGAATGAGACCAAACTGTTCAATCTTGGTTTTATCAGACCAGAGAATCTGGTTTCTCACAGTCTGAGAGTCTTTCTATGTAAACTTTCACTGAGGAGAGGCTTCCTCTGGCCTCTGCCTTAAAGCCCAGATCAGTGGAGAGCTGCAGTGATGGTTGTCCTTCTGGAAGTCTCTATATCTCCACAGAGGATCTCTGGAGCTCGGCCTGAATGACCATCAGGTTCTGGGTCTCCTCTCTTCCCAGTGTCCTTCTCTCTGATTGCTCAGTTTGTCCGGACGTCCAGCTCCAGTAAGAGTCCGGTTTTTGTTGCAGACTTTATCCCTTTGTTTCAAAATAAAATACATAGTTAAAACATTTCTGGAGAGGAACCTTAAACACACACATATGCGCACACAATATAAGAATTAGACTGTTTAAACTTGTTTATTACAAAAATCATCCTGCATTGACTTTATCAACGTAACACTTCACTGAGGCTTTGCTGACGAAACATACGACCTGACACATTTTGTGTGTTGAGAACGAACTCACTCCTCATATTGATGCTCTATATGTCGAGGGAGGGAAGCAGGTGAGTATTTACTACAGCAGGCTGGCACCACTTCCTGGCATGACGCCCGATGAGGCCAGAGGATGTGGGTCTTGGTAGGGAACAGCGGGAGTCTGTGGCAGAGTAACACACAGTGTACTGAGTATGCACACACTTACTCCAACATTAAATAAAATACAAGTTTAATACAAGAAAATGCTGCCGAACCATCTGTAGTAGTAACTGTAATAACAACAGAGCACTGCATGTGGCTGCTTCAGCTGTATTTAGGTATCCATGTTGTTTATCCCACAACCCCTTCAGTCTCTGGCACTTTGTCCTCCTCTGGTATTAATGGAGCTGCTGCAGCAGTTGGCAGAGCTGCATTATTTATGGTGGTTTTTACCTGCTGATTCTTTGCAGCAAGTGTTCACAGCAACAAGATATGGTATAAAAAATAAAAAAAAATAAAAAATGTTTGTGATTAACCACAATCAATTGGTAACATATTCATTCACATTATGACACTTACTATGTCCAGTTTTAGAGTAACTCAGTATTTCAGGCTGAACTCTGAACGACCATACAAGACATTTGTGTCTTCACTGATTCGACCCACAGGAGGTTACATAAACATGTGGAGTGTACTGGCATACTGGACCTTTGTCGTCACGGTAACATGGTTAAGCTTACAGAATGGTCACGGTTTGGTTTGGTTTGGTTTAGGTGCAAAACTACTTGATTGAGAAAAGATTGTTTGGGGTAAAAAAAGTACTTTCTCAAGGTTACACGACTTCTCTCTGGAGCTCTACTAACAACAGGTCAGTTAGCCAATCAGAAGAGAGGATCTGAGCCTCTCTTTTGATTGGCAACTTTCAGTCAGCATGGTCTCTGTTCTGCTCTGGTCTCTCTACACTACATCACCTGACTTCCTCCTTTGCTTCCGTTATAATTAGTATGGCCACTACAGGTCACCCAACAAGAAAATGTAACTCTGGGTTTTCTCTGTAACCCTCTCTGTAGGTACAGCATAAACAAACACTACCATACCAGGATAAAAAATGCACAGCTACAGTGGCCTTTTCAGTGTATTGTAGATAAGATGAAAATAAAATCTAGGTGATTTTAAACCTTGAAAATTGTTGAGGAAACTTCAGTCACATGACAACAGGTGGTTGTTGTGTCAGATGTTATGACCTCCCTGGTCTTTGATTGGACGTCCACTGACTCCTGGTTGATGCCTTTGGGCCTTTTCCAGATGCTGTGAGGAGTTTTGGTCTGTGTCCATAGACAGTTGGGCCAGATGTTTAAGTGATGCCTACATTTTTTAAAGACCCCCTCTGATGAAAAACACATTTTTAACCTTATCAACATTTGAAAATTATGTTTTTTATATGATATAAAACATATGATGAGTGAAATAATCAGTCAACACCATGACTGAGTGTTTCCACCTTCAACTGCAGTGAACCAATGACAGTCTCATAAAAACAGATTCAGACAGCCAGGGATTCATACATCATAGAACCTGAGGAGCCAATCCTGTCAACTTGTAAATACACCTGAAACCTTGTCAGTACAGAGAGCCAGAGTTAGCATAAGCACAACCACTAACACTGTGTCAACCACTGCCAGTTAGAAGCTAACAACATAAACAAATAAAAGATGCTAACTATGCTAACGGTTCTGATCCGTCTGCTAGTCTCTGATTCTGGTCTCAACAGACTCCTCATCTGAGTCTGGGTCTGACTGAGGCTCCAACATGAGTCTGAGTCTCTCTGATGTTTCCTCCTCTAACCATCTTCATCCTCTCTGCTCTTTCACCTGGACACCTGGAGCCAGCAGGTGGTGGACGGGGCCAAGGCCTGATCCAGGTGTCTCAATCAGGAAGTCAGAGTAGATGAGCTTCAGACCCAGTTTGGGAAAACCATGTTAAACAAAATGTTATAGCTGAGGATTTTTACAGAGTTTAAAACATGACTGGAGAGGAACTTTAACATGCCTCAGGATGGAGGATGAAGATGAGGCAGAGGCTGCTGAACTGAATGCTCAATCTGGAGGTGCACTCTGCAATCTGACACCAAGCCCATGAACAATAATTATACATTAGGCACAAAAAACAACACATGGCTGCCCAGTAATCTGAACACTCTTCATTAGCATTTTAAGATTCATTCACTACTGAAAAAGGCTGCAGTGGCCAGGAGAAGGAGAGACGAGAACTCTCAATATCTCTTTAGACTTTAAATAATTTTTTTATCTCAAACCCCATTTTTATACTAGTTATGGTCAGTATTCTTCCTACAACAGCCACATATCATCAATCTAATAACATTATGTCATTGCAGCAGTTTTTATTCCTACGCTGTGTGAACACAATATCTCCGCCTTGAGGGAATTTCTTCAAATTAAAAAAAAAAAAAAAGGTCAAGGGGCAGTGACCTCTCAATACCTGTTTTTGGCCTTGTGAACGTGATATACCAGTAACGTCTTCAAGGAACTTATTCAGCTTTGGCACAAATGTCCATTTGAACTCAAGGACAAACTGATTAGATTTTGGTGGTTAAAGGTCAAAGGTCAAGTTACACTGAGCTCACAAAAATGGTTTTGGCCTTGTGAACATAATGTCCATAACGCCTTTGCTTGAGGGAATTTCTTTAAAATTTGGTACAAACATTCACTTGGACTAATTAGATTTATGTGGTCAAAGGTCAAAGGTCAGTGTGTCACCTTACAACACTTTTTAGGCACGGAGGCCTAAAACAACCATGAGGCAGTAATTCTAGCTCGTACAACAATAAACGATGGCCTGACCTAGCAGGTGTATTTGCAGTTGATCCTTGAATCTCAGAGATGAGGTTACAGAGTGTTCAACCTCTGCTGCCACCATTAATGATATGAAGGAGCAGCAGGCACCACAAAAAGAACACCTACTGAGCCCAGCTTACTTGGGGGCTCGAGGGACTATCATGAGCTGTGAGGCCCCCGTTGACTCATTACTAATAAGTTTGTGTTTACTTGATTAAGCACAGTTTTGCACCATATAAACACAATAGTAACCTGCTCAGGCTCCCTCTACAACTCAGGGCCTACATTAGATACTAATGTTGGACCCTGTTCAGGCTGACACAGTGATGAATGGGACCATCAACTGACCGTCCTTCACAACCCTCCTCTCCACCAGGGCTGGACACGGTTCACATGCTACCCTGGCTTTGATGAACTGGCGTTTCTGCCTGGAATGAAGATTAATTAAATGATGCTGACGTTTAAATGTAATTTAACCAACCTACAAAAAAGAGAGAGAGAAAAAGAGAGCGAGAAGGGGAAAAAGAGAAATAGAGTGAGTGTGCTGTTGGACAAAGGGGTGAAACTGAGACTTGTTTTTTATCTGGTCAGTTATTCTTTGTAATTCAGTGTAACTCTCAGGTGTATCCGTGAGATGAAAGTACGCTGCAGCCTGTCTCTGTTGACAGTGAGGAGCAGGGTGACGGCCTTTATGAACGGCTCCATCACCGGTTCAGTGCAGGTCCAATATGTCAGTGGTTGTTAAGTTGACCCACATCATACACAGGTCTGCTGTCTGAACGTGGTGAAGCCTTAAGATCCTTATCGTTTCTGTTTTCATAACCCTTCAGTGCTGTATATTGTGTAGTGTATATTGTCACAGACTGAGTGTGAAGGCCTTTAAGGATCTGGAGCCCCGAGTCATGGCTCCAAATAAACAAGGTTTCACCTTTAATGAAGGAAATACAGGCGACGGACAACGTCAGGCAGCAGGCAGGCAACAGGCAGAGTCCAGAAACAGGCAGTAACCAGAAATAGACAGGTAACCAGAAACAGACAGGTAATCAAAAACAGGCAGTAACCAGAAACAGGCAGGTAACCGGAAACAAACAGGTAATCAGAAACAGACAGGTAATCAGAAACAGACAGGTAATCAAAAACAGGCAGTAACCAGAAATAGGCAGGTAACTGGAAACAAACAGGTAATCAGAAAGAGACAGGTAATCAGAAACAGACAGGTAATCAAAAACAGGCAGTAACCAGAAACAGGCAGGTAACTGGAAACAAACAGGTAATCAGAAAGAGACAGGTAATCAGAGACAGGCTGAAAATGTCACAGAGAGAAGAAAATGACAGAGGATGCATGTGTGATACAGTCATCTCATTTTCTCTGGTTTTCCTGAAACTGCACCAAGATGAAAGACTTGATAACAGCTCAGCCTGAACTTCCATCGGACTCTGTAAACAACATGACCTGTCACCCAGCACACCATCAACCAGTGGATGTCTGATTTTTGGAGCAAAGTTTGACCATTTTTAGTTTGTTTGTTTTTTTTTAATGCCTGTATTGGATAGGTCAGTGAGAGAGTGACAGGAAAGTCAGGGAGAGAGAGGGGATGACATGCAGCAAAGGGCCGCTTCGGCCTTAATGGTATGCGCTCTACCAGGTGAGCCACCGAGGCACCCCAGTTTGACCATTTTTAACAGAAAGGACAAATCAAAAGAAAAGGAACTAACTTTGGTCTAAATGAGCAGTTTCCTCTCAAAGAAAACTAGAGCCACCAGCAGGGAAAAATAACTGGCAAGTACCTGGTGGTGGACAAATGATTTGCTGCTGCTTTAACGCTAAATCTCTTAATGAGAGTTTGGTCTTGGTAATGATTCCCATGTGAAAGTAGCAGTTTTTGTTCTTTCTATTATCCATGACCGTTCGTTGTTATTATAGTAACCATGACAATCAAGGTCCAGTATGCCTGTTTCTGTAGGGGCGTAACTTCAGGAGACACTGCTGTGGGTCAGATCAGAGGGTTGTTGGTTGTTCAGGTTGGAAAAAGGACTGAGAAAACCATTTGGATCTAAAAATCAAATTTGTACTCAAACAATCCCAATGAAAAAAAAAAAGAACTACAAAATACCACATTTCAGTTAGATGGAATCCCAAATTAAAAAAAAAAAAAAAAAACTGATTCAACAACTTCATATGAAAACATCTACATTGCAGCCATCAAGAACTCAGCTGGTAAAGTAATTAACACAGTAAAAAGTAAAAAACACAAGAAACACAATTTTCTACACAGTCTCTTTGTGTTATTATCTATGCTGCAGTCTGCAGCCTAGAGGAGGACACTCTCCAACAGCTGGAGCAGATGTCTTCCTGCTGAGTTCTGGAGACACTTTTGGTGCACACTGCCTGACATCAGAAACACAAAACATATCACACAGTCCTTTGCACGTGAATACAGCCACTTCATCAGTTCTACTGAAACACAATACATATCCATCTCAACCTGCCAGCTACCACCTGCTGTCATTAAATAAAACCAATTTAAATTCATTACTAAAGAATCAGATTAGAAACAATTACTCCAACCTCAATGAGACATGAAGAGACATGCCTCAGATAATGCCTATAGATAGGGCTGGATGATATGACTTCAAATCAATATCACAATTATTTCAAACCGTTACCTTGATTAAGATCAATGAATGATTGGGGCGGCCCAGTAGTTGAGTGGTTAGGGCACGTACCATGTTGAGCGCAAGACGCTCTTAGCAGGCAGTCACTGGTTCGACTCCCTATCGGTCCGACTCTTTCCTCTTTCTCCACTGTACTATCATAAAGTACCCCCCCCCCCCCCAAAAAAAAAATCAATAAATGATTACTTTGGTGCTTATCGGTCTCTCTCTATTTCTGAGACACGCACTCTTCACATTCAGCAGTGTGACTGTGTCCAAGTAATTAAAGAAACTGGTGGTGTTACCTTTGGTTGCTGAAACTGTGTTTCTGCTGTGTTTGTAATTGACTTGTCACTGAAACCAGAATGAGCCCAAACTATGGGCACAGTTTCTCTTTAGGGTTAATCTCCTCAGCCTCAGGCTCTGTGTCGTCCATATCGCCAGCTTCACGTTAAGTGAACCTGGGCTTCATTGGATGGGGTGGAGGCATGTGACTGAGCATGAGCTTGTATTTTTTTATGGAGGCAGTTAATGAACGCAGCATTGGGGAAAGTATTAACTATGTTAACTGACATTAATGAGATTAAGTCAGTGAGAGGTTCTAGATGTCAGTTTTCTTACTCCTTTAGTTAACTGTCCAGTCCTACTTGTAGACCATTTAATGTTAATGTTAATAAATCTTTCACAACAAACAAGAGAAAAAACAGTGATTGCTTCATTAGTTGCAGAAAAAGTGGACATTTGTACTTAACACTATCCTAATTTGGCTGTGGGTAGTCATTCAGTGTACACTCCCATATAGTCATCTCATCTTCACTACACTGCAGTAACCACACAACAGTAGAAAATGAGCTCTGGTGTGGGATGAACCTTTCTTTTCTGACCCTCATAGGACAAATTACCACTGTCAGAATGAAAATAGCTTCAAATATTAACTATTATTTTACAATGATGTCTGTCACACCATTAAATAAGGGGTTCAAAGGTCAAGGTGGGCTAGATGCTCCAAATGTCTTTAACTATTGCTTGTCAGGTCAAGAACTATCTCACTAAACTGGTTTATCAAACCTTTCACTATAGCCCATGGAGCAATTAATGTAAAAACATTTCACTTACAGATTGACCTTTCCTTAACGCAACAACCAAACACGAGCATCTTTTATTTGTTCTTGTTAGCTTGTAACTGGCAGTGGCTGACACAGTGTTAGTGGTTGTGCTAATGCTAACTGTGGCTCTCTGTACTGACAAGGTGTCAGGTGTATATATGTATATTTACTTATTTATTTGGTTGATGACACTGAATATTTTTGAAAGTGTAAAGTACTTTTAAAACAAACAAACAAAAAAAATTAACCTGCAAATGTAATTTTGAGCCAAAGAGTAAAATATTTCTAATGTTTGAATGTGTTTTTGTTTCATCTTCAGTAGCTGCCAGGTGTTAGTGTGTCTCTGTCACATTACAGGTGAAGAAATATGACAATGTAGCTGATGTATTATTTACAATAGCATGCCACCATACTCACCATCTGATGGGATGGGGGGTAAATGTGGGGTAAATACAGAGTAAAGCTTAAACACATACATACATATACACACATACATGCATATCTGAGTAGAATACACTTGAACACACTTGGCTTTGCTGTTATGTGTCCACATAGTGAGTCACGTGTGTATTGATTACCACTGAAGTGTATCTTTACAAATGGCTGAAAAGCTGAAACAGGTGATGTTACTTCCTCTTCTCTCCCTCATGTCAGTGTTTTATCAAAGGGACTGTCAGTGTGGATGTCCTGTTGAAACCTGTCTGTCACAGGTTCTGATGTACGAGTAAAATCAGAGCAGTGGAGGTGAATATTTTATATATAGGAGTGAAAACATATCTCTGCTGTGCTGTGGCCTGACTATGCTGCAGAGAAAATCAGCCATGTCCATGTTCTGACTGAGGATGTGGTTGAAGTTGAACTGTTCATTGACAACTGTGTGTATACTTATGTTTGTCTGTCTATCTGTCATGTAGGATGAGTTCCATCCGTTCATTGAGGCTCTGCTGCCCCAGGTCCGTGCCTTCGCCTACACATGGTTCAACCTCCAGGCCAGGAAAAGGAAGTACTTCAAAAAACATGAGAAAAGGATGACTAAAGAAGAAGAGAGAGCGGTCAAAGATGAGCTGCTGGGGGAGAAGGCAGAGGTGGGATGGAGAAGTTGAGTGGTGGACAGTAGAAATAAACTGTTTTATTTTGTAGCTAAAATGAACTTATGATAAAAACAGAGGACATTTTATTTGTAGTCATATCAGTGTTTTACAGCATATTAATCTCCTTTTCCCAAATTACACTGATCCCTTACTTTTAACATGCTATTAAAAACATTATTCAACACATTCACTGACATAACTGTTCTGTTGTCAGGTGAAACAGAAGTGGGCCAGCCGTCTTCTGGCCAAGCTGAGAAAGGACATCAGACCTGAATGCAGAGAAGACTTTGTCCTGTCAGTCACCGGGAAGAAAGCCGCGTGTTGTGTCCTGTCAAACCCTGACCAGAAAGGCAAGATGAGACGCATAGACTGTCTTCGACAAGCTGACAAGGTAAAAATAATTCTCTCTAACAGCACATGTTCAGTTCCAGTAGTTCTGTTCCACAGTTTGCTAAATAAATGTTAATAATGATGAAAGAGCAGACAAAGGCGAAGCTCAGCCACTGCAGAAATACAGGAATTTATTTCCCACCTCAGATTAAAAGTCTGCGTTTAGAGTAAAGATCGAAGGGTTCCATCATAACTGTTTCATCAACAACATGTTTCTGTGTCATTGGTCACTTTAACATATGCAGAGAACAACAGTCGTGTGTCTTTATCAGTGCTTTATTTTTCATGAATATGCATCCAACAAGGAGCTAATAGCCTTTAGAGAAACACAACACATCTGGATCGTATTGATTAGTGATTGAACATTATCTCTCCATATGTAAGTTGTTTCACTCAGGTGTTCTCTAGTTCATAAGCTAATGTGAATGCACACACTTCTGTTGTTTGTGCTTTTACCAAGACACAGAGTTTTTAGGGGTAACACTGTTGTGTGTAAAAATCAGTTAAACAAAGCTGGAGCTGACAGGTGTGGAGGCGAGAGAGCAGTGAACTCTTAACGTCTACTGATGTTAACATGTGTTTTCATATTTAACTGTTCCCTGTTTGACACTGTCTGGACAACTGTCCAGTCTCATTGCATGTTGTTATACAACTCAGGTGTCATGTAACTTGATTAGTCAGAAAGGACAGAGACACATCTGGTTTCACACAGACACACATCTGGTTTCATATATACACACATCTGGTTTCATACATACAAATATCTGGTTTCATACATATGCACATCTGCTTTCATACAGACACACATCTGGTATCACACACACACATCTGCTTTAATACATGAGCACATCTGGTTTTGATATCAGGCTACAGAAAATCTGATCTGATTCATATTTATTAACATTAAACGACATGTAGTTGTGTTTATTTTGGAATTTTGTGGAATTATTGTGTGTTAATGAATTTAACACTTGCAGTTATTAAAGTTGAAACAAATTGTACCAACTCAACTTTGAAATAATAGGGCAAGGTTTTGTAATGCTTGGTTGAGTTTTATTTTTCTGTTTTTTATTTGTAACTGAAAGAAAAGATCAGCCAGACACCCCCTCTCAGTAATTTGTGTACAAATCCCCAAGTTAAAGGAAGTGAAGGAAAAACACTGGGATTTACATGTTGGGTCTTGTCTAGTCTAGAAGATAATGAAAGTGAAAACATTTGATCACCATGATTTATCAGGACAGGCTACAAGTATTTTACTCTGTCTGACATCAGCGCTGCAGTTGGGCTTAGTATGGAGAAGATGTCAACGTTAGGGTTTGTTTCTCATGTAATCCCATTATGTTCAGAACATTTGAAGACCAAAGGCTTCCTGGTGTCACAACTCTCCTCTGTAGACATCATCAGATGTTATTTGCTCCATCTCACTTAATGTAAATGCACATAATTCCCTTTTGTAGCCTCAGAAAATTTGGCTTGGTTGACAAGTAATGAAATTCTTAAGTTACAGTCACACTTTTGACCAGTAGAGACGACTTGAAACTATCCAATGAAACAGTGTTGTCATCATGAAAGGGGGCAGTGTTGCAGTGTTTCCATGTGGTGCATTGCTACACTAACCTCTCTACATCTGAGTTAGATTCACGTTGTTTTAGTCAACGATCTTGTCTCTCCCCAGGTGTGGAGGTTGGACCTGGTGATGGTCATCCTGTTTAAAGGAATCCCATTGGAAAGCACAGATGGAGAGCGTCTTGTGAAGGGAGGCCAGTGCTCCAACCCAATCCTCTGTGTCCAGCCCCGACACATCTCTGTCTCTGTCAAAGAGCTCGATCTTTACCTCGCTTACTACGTACAAGAGAGAGGTAAGTCCCAGCACACAGCACACTAATGTTGCACTTTCATGTGTGAACAGTTCGTGTTTTAAAGACATTTCCAGGACATGTTTAAATCTAAAACAATAAAGAATACATTTTTAATAGCATAAGCTAATCAACAACCGTCATTATTAACATTTAAAGTTTAGCTGTAAAGTTTATAATTCATTTAACTTGAACCACAGGCAGGTAGTGGTGTGTTATCAGCAGTGGTTTTACATGTCAACATTACATGAATCTCTGAAGCTGAAGAGAAAATGTGGATGTACAGTATCTCATCTGGCCAATATGTGATCAGGTCACATATTGATCAGGTGCTGAGGAGGAGCACTGGAGGAAACCCACACTGACAGCAAGATACTGTCAAGGTCAAACCTGCCCTCAGAGCAGTGTGCTCTCTGCAGAAACCAGACCTGCTGAGGATGTTGCTGAAATGACATGAAAACAGTGATAGTTGACTATGTCCCTAGTTTGGGCCAAAAAAACAAGACAGTAGTAGTGTCAAAGCTCAGGACTCCACAGTTCACCTTCATTCGGGCTTGGCAGAAGAAGGAGAAGGGAACGGTCTGACAGGACAGGTGATTGGGGAACGAGGAACAGCTGAGCAGGTGGGCGGGGAAGAGTCAGGTCAGGCAGGAGCTGGTGAGACTTTCTGACAGCCTGGCAGGAGGTTTTCAGTTTTCAGACAACAAAAGTACTGAGGAAAAGATCATAAGTCAATAAGTCTATTACAGGGCTGACAAACAACCACATTCACACCTACAGGTAATTTAGAGTCCCCAGTTAACCTAACGTACATGTCTTTGGACTGTGGGAGGAAGTCAGAGAATCCAGAGGGAGAACGTGTAGACGCAGAAAGGCCCCAGGTTCAAACCCAGAACCTTCTCTCTGTGAGGCAACAGCGCAAACCACTGCTGAGGTTTTAAATTAACACAACCCACCCCCACAAAACAGTGACAGTGTTCTGACACAACTCTGGCTATGTGTGTGTGTGTGTGTGTGTGTGTGTGTGTGCGTGTGCGTGTGTGTGAGAAAGTGGAATTGCTGTAGATGCAGCTTTCACAGGAAAAACAACCAACAAGACGCCAACAAATCTTTACAGACAAGAAGAAGAAAAGCAGCAGCACACATGTTGTACAGTGATGACATGTGGCCACTGAGGGAGTGTTAACAAAGAGGCATCACGTGTGTGTTTTCATGTGTGTACAGTGTTGGAGAGCGATGGATGAGAGAAATATGTTAAATATGTCCGTTCACTAAACTTCTGCTGACCTGCTGAAACCAGAGCTCATCATTATTCACAGAGCACAGAGACGCTCAGCACACACACACACCACATACAGTAAAGAGCCAGTTGGAACCAGACGTCTTCCTCTGGTCAGTGAAGCATTCATCTTCATCATCAGTCATCGTCGTCCTCGTTCTGTAAGCTGCATTAACGTCATACATTTCTCTGTAACTGTATATGAATCTCCTGTCTTTCACACAGATATTTGGTAGAGGGTGTGTGTGTGTGTGTGTGTGTGTGTGTGTGTGTGTGTGTGTGTGTGTGTGTGTGTGTGTGTGTACTTGTACTTGCTACATAGTAAGGACCAAAAAAAAGTATTTTACTAACAGAGTGAGGACATTTTGGGAAAGTGAGGACATTTTGGCCGGTCCTCACTTTTTGAGACACCTTCAAATCACATGTTGAGGGTTAAGACTTGGTTTTAGAGTTATGGTTAGAATTAGGTTTAGGTTAAGGTCAGGGTCAGGGTTAGGGTTAGGCACTCAGTTGTGATGGTTAAGGTTAGGGTAAGGGGCTAGGGAATGCATTATGTCAGTGAGTGTCCTCACAAAGATGGAAGTACAAGTGTGTGTGTGTGTGTGTGTGTGTGTGTGTGTGTGTGTGTTTGTGTCAGTATTTAAGTGATGTGGGCTCCCATGTTATTTTTGGCCTTGCTGTATCTCTCAGACCAGGGACACAGTGATGAAGACCTAGATCTGGTTTTCTAACCAGGCTGACTGTAAAGAAGCACATGTGACTTTGTTCTGTAGACGTGAGTCAGACCAGCTGATTATAAGCAGTAAAACACTGAATGAAGCAGTTTCACTTTAACGGTCAGAGATTCACGGATGCTGTACAGCAGACAAGAGACGCCGGGGAAGGGTTTTGAGCTGAAACTGCTGCTAACCTTTGTTTCAGTTGTTTCTCTGGTAATATATGATCCAGTGGTTCACGAGGTTTTTACCTGGTGCTGAATTAATCACAGAGGTTTCCTCCTCTCCTCAATAAACAGACCAGGGGATTAAAATCAAAGTCAAAGTCAAAGTAGCTTTATTGTCAATTTCTTCACATGTTAAGACATACAAAGGAATCGAAAGGACGTTTCCCACTCTCCCGCGGTGAAACATATAAAGTGCGCACTGCACAGGCACGACAGATAAGACAAGACAAGACATTTCCTAATGCTAAGTATACATTCAATTCTACATAAAATAGGACGTTTCCTAATACTAAAGAGATAAATAAAAATAACTAAAATCTGTAGAAATGCCAAATAAAGCAGTTTCACTTTAAAAATCAGCAATACACTGATGCTCTTCGGCAAACACAGGGCGTCTCTGAGCAGCTGGGAGCTGAGCTGTCTAACATCAGTTTTTTTCTCTGATAACTTCAGATCCAGATCTGACGACTAAAATCCTTCATCTGGTTCAAATACAAACCACCAAGGTGTAAGAAGTGAATCTGAAAAATGTGACTTCAAACCGGATATAAGTCAGTTTGAGCTTCTGTCAGACAAACACAACACTGACACATGAGCACAGAGGATATGACATCACTGACAGGCGACCAATGAAACGGAGCGTATGATTAAAGTCACAGATTTCTCCGGTTTGAGAATTGATGGAAACATTAGTGATAATGTAAGAACACAACTCAACATAATATAGAACAGAGGTCTGGTTGTTTTTAGACATTTGAATGTGGAAAAGTTACAGATTTTAACTTTAAATATTATGTGTGCTAAAGCCAGATAATGTGAAGTATCTGCTGACGTCTCTATATATATCACACATACGTCATCACGTACAGATTTCATAAGGAACGATTGTTATCATGCTTCTTTTTAATATTGTCCATAACTGTAAACTAAAATAGGAGAAGAGGTTCTTTCATTATTTTAACTCGTGATACTTGCAGTAGTTTTGGTTGCATGCAGTGGTTGATGATCCATGTTGTGTGTAATGAACAGAGTTAGTTAGACGGCTGATCACTGTGTGGTGGTGCATGTTGTCAGGTTTGCGACACGTTGTCTGTTGTTACTGTTGTGAAGCTACAGCTCTGAAAAATTAAAACAAGGTTTTAACAAAAGGTCATTTTTTATATATAGCCCCAAATCAAAACAGAACTCATCTCAAGGCACTTTTCCAATAGGTCAGGTCTAGACCATCTCTTTGATTACAGAGACCCAACAATTCACCATGAGCCTCATGTAAAATGTAATTTAAGTAAACATTAACTCTGGTCACATCTACTCTTGTTTTCAACACTGCACTGCACACCAGCTTCACTTATATTTATTGGTCCATAAGAATCAATTTTCATTGTGGATGAAAATAGTGAAAAATGTTTGACACTTGCTACCTCTGCAGAGCGTTCAGCTTCTTCCCACAGTCAGAGTGTGAGTCAGGTGATAACAGGTGGGGAGATTGTTGATGGTCTCTGGTGTCGGTTGTGAATGTCCTCCTTGAATTTTTGCTTTGCCATCCTCTAACGCTTGGTCAATGACCTTTGACCTCTTCCCAGTGGTTTAGGTCTGCTGTTCATAGACAGATGATGTCGTCTGTTTCATTCAGTCAGTTATCCAGGGTTGACTTGACTGTGACAACCACTATAGCAGGAACTACCACAGGAGGTTTTAGTTGTTTATTTGTCTGAGACACTGTGATAACATCAAAACTGTCCAAGACACAGTCATGAGTTTGTATCACTGGTGCGATCCCATCATGTTCTCTAGTTTCTGATGATACAGTATCAATTACCTGATTATAATAACAGCTGTGCTGTTATTAACAAGCAACATGTGACCTGAACCTACACTGGAGACACTGTGGGACTGTGTGTGTCCATAAACTGACTGAAGACTGGTTCTATATCACTATTATGGGCTGGAAGTTATTTCTACCCACAATATTTAGTCAGGGTATCCAAACACTTTTATTGTTACTGAATCTTGGTTTAGGCCAAATACAGTGTTTTCTTTTACAATAGGTAACTCACATTTTTCTATAATAGTTTGTTATACTGGTTCAATTTTACACACAGTTTTCTTTACTGACCTGCAGCTCAGCACGACAGTTCACCCTCAGAGGTCTGTGGGTATTTTCTCAAGTTTTCCATAAATTCACCTTTTGAAGTTATTAGTTATATACATATAATATACAGTATATGTGTTTGTGTGTGTGTGTGTGTGTGTGTGTGTGTGTGTGTGCCTCATTACAGCTCTTTCTGTAATGAGGCCTTTTGTCCCAGAGCACTGTGTAAAGATCATTTGGCCCAATTGCTGAAAAATTGAAGCCTGGTTTTTGAAATGTTTAAGTCTCTTGTGGAAACATCCCTTTATTGAGGAGGATGAATTGTCTTGGTGCTTGAAAGTCGTAGGTTCCTAAAAATAGAGTAATATATGAGTAAAATAGTAAATAAATGTATAATAATAATAATGATAATAATAATAATAATGAAATAACATTTTTGAGTCTGTTTTGAGTGTTGTCTGTCACTTAACTTTCACCAGACGTTGGAGGCCTGATTATTGTCCTTCCAGCTCCAGCTGTGACTCATGTACGATCTTGTGAGGAGATGAACCAGAAAGTGAAGCGTCCACAGGTTTTAACAACCTTTAAACCATGTCTCTGCACCGTGTTATCACAAACATATCAGCAGAAACATGTTGAAAACCTGCCCCCATCCAATATGTACTAATGCAAACCAAACACCTCACACACAGTCTGGTAATACAACACTGACCTAAACTCACAACAACAGGTAACACAACAGCACAGATCAGTTTGTGTCCTTTTTATTTATTTGATCCCAGTGTGTCGTCTTTACAGTGTGAGTCACAGAAATCAATCAGATCAATCAGAAACCTGCAGTTTGGGCTGAGCCACCTGGTGGAGCGCACGCCGCTTGGGCTTAGTCGTAACCGCAGCGGCCCAGGTTCGAGTCCGGCCTTAGACTCTTTGCTGAGATGTGTGTGAGGTGTGTTTTTTTGTAGATGTGCGTTTAGGTTGTGAGCTCTGAGATTAACTGTTGTGTTGCGCTGCATGTCGGTGAAGAGAACTGTCTCAGAACAGTGAGCTGAGTCTGGAGAAATGAGACCATGATGCACCAGTGGAGACCTTTGATCTGTTCACATATTCTCAGTAAACACAAATGAACCCACTCATGATGACTGCTGTTCCATTCAAGTGTCCCAGTGACACCAGTGAGCCAACCCACTCACTACCTGGTCCTGTACCTTAACGACAGGTCCCCATCATTAATGTGAATGGTTGGTCAGAATGTCTGTCATGAAGGTAACACACATTGTCAGATGTGTTACTGTGCTCTGCCCTCTACTGGCACAAACTGTGTACAGTGTGAAATGAGACAGAACCTGCAGGACATGAGGACCAGACAACATCTGATAAGATCCCCAAACTTCACATCCAGGACCAAGACGCCACCCTGTGACAATACTGAGTGATTAAAGAAATTATAATTCATTTTATATAAGATATATGTTTTTAGCTATATCTCTCAGGATACACAGATGAAAGTAAAATCCTGGTTTGTTACTTTGTGTTTTGCATCATTTCTGTTCAGTTTAACCAGTGTAACACTTCAGATCGGAGAACCTGAAGTTATCACTTCATCCACAGTTATCAGCTGAGCCAGAAACACAAGCTATCAGACGATCAGACAGTTTGATGAAGGCGCTGCAGCAGGGGTTCCCAACCTTTTCCAACTCATGGTCCACTTCAAAATCTCACTTCCTGTAACACCCTGTAACAGTATGGAGGCTAAGTGATGCTTTCTCTTTTTATTTTAATGATAACAACTGAACTGAAAACAGTGGAAACTGGATTATTTACTAAGGAGCTTCTTTTTTTCTGAGCAGATTCATGGAGGTTTATCTGACGTGATTTGATCATGTCTTTGTTCAGGTCTGACTGACTCATGATAAAAAGTGAGTTACAGATGTTTTTGGTACAAAATGTGAGCTCTGGATATTGATATTTGATGACTTTTTGGAGATCAGTTCAAAAGTTTTAATATGTGAATAATGTAACCAGTAAAATAACACATGACGAGCTCTCAGCCTCTTTTATTTTGTCACAGTAGCTCTCAGAGTAAAAAGTTGGAGACCATGGTACAGATTTATAAACAGGGATGAAATAATAGGAAATTGGCTGAAATGGAAACAAAATTCAGCGGCAGAACCTTTAGCTGTTGTTAGAAAACGTACATCAGTGAAATCAGACTGTACCAGACTGATACACAGAGACAGTGAAGATGGTTTTTCTGCACAGATTCATCTGTCTCTCTCTGTCTCTCTCTGTCTCTGTCTCTCTCTGTCTCTGTCTCTCTCTCTCTCTCTCTCTCTCTCTCTCTCTCTCCAGAGGCAGAGCAGAGCAGCAGTCCCAGTCGTACAGGAGTGGGTTCTGATCAGGAGGACAGTCGAACCACGACCATGGGTACAGTAACTGATTCTCCATCATTTCCAGTCTGTCTGACCTGGTTTTATATATGTTATATATGTGTTATATATATTTCATGTACGTGTTGCATATGTGTTATATATGTGCACATGCATGATGTGTAAAGTTTCTCTCTGTGTATGATACAATTTTCCAAATGCTGTTGGATTATTAGGTTTTCAACATCAGCCTATATTGTTCACAGTTTCCTTTTTATCAGACTCTGAAAGAGTAGAAAGAAAGAGGGAAACAAAGAAACAGTGGCCATAAAACAATCCCCTCTCTGATTTAAATCCCAGCTTTACACAGGAGAAGTTTTTACAAGGACAACTACAATCACTGTATGTGCTGTACATCCACATACCTTAAACAGGATAAGTCAGCAACTGAATTTATTATTGTTACTGCTCCAGACACGCACGCACGCACACACACGCGCGCACACACACACGCGCGCACACACACACATATACACACAGTCTAACTGCTGTTGTGTTTCACAGATGGCCCTGAGTTCCAGGAGAGTTTTGTGACATCAGGAGTTTTCAGTGTCACTGAGCTGGTCCAGGTTTCAAGAAGTAAGTCAAGTCCTGAACGCTTGGGGTCATAAAGAAGCCAAATTTAATGCTATTTAAAGGTTCTGTAGACAATCGTCACTGCCACATGATGTGGCACTAAACCATCAGCATCTCAGAACAACACAAACACTCCATCAGCCACCCCCTGCGTACTGCACTGTGTGTTACATAAACGTGGGGAGGACCAACAGTATAACAGGAAGGACTCACGTGTATTAACATGCACGTGTTGCCAGACCGGCAACCAAAACAATCTACTCATGTCGACGAGCGACGAGGAAATCTGACCGACATCAGGAGTTGTTTGATATTTCTTTGCCTTAGATTGTCTGAAAGACATAAACACACACATGTTGTGAGAGGGCACTCAGTGTTCAGTTTGTCCTCGTAACTACAGTGTGTGTTGTCCCTGTGTGTGTAGCTCCGGTGGTCACAGGAGTAGGACCTAGTTTCTCTGTGGGGGAGCTCCAGGGTCATCTGGCCTATGACCTCAACCAGTCTGTCAACCAGTCTGTCAACCAGCCAGTTAGCCTCAGACGATCACTGGCCAGCACTTCATCCAGCGGGTAATAACACACACACACAGTCTGTCCGATTGGCTAAAATAACCTGTTTATTTACATATAAAGGATAAGTGAGACACATTTTAAAGCAGGTGTGAACAGATGAACTGAAGATAGTTAATACCAGGACTGAACAGGGTCATGATGTGGACACAGTAACACTCTGTATGATTCATTACTGTTTCGTCTTTTTTTGTCATTTATGTAGCTTGATTCTATTTGTTATGTCTGTGTGTTTGATTTTCAATCAGGCTGTTTCTATAATAAAGATTATATCAGACTGATGCTGTTGTAGCAATAACCCTAATGAATCTCACCTTGTAGCTCACGTAGTTAATGTTACACAACAGTGTTTGAACTGCAATGTTTGGAGGATTAAACATGAGACGCTACCTCTCTGCTGGTGTCAGAGGCTGCTGACTGATTCATACCCTCTGTGTCCATGTGGCCCTCAAGGTCTGCTTTGGTCTGCGTGACGTAAATGTTGTCATCCAATCGTATCCGTACATGGATCCATATACAGACTGTACACATATCAAGTGCACCAACTGTTCATGCTCCAGATAACACAATGGTTTTTCAAAGATGTTGTGTGAGGTGATGCGGTGTTACCCACATTTATATGATTCTTTGAGCTCCTGGCCTGTCCTCTGATCCCATTGAGTGGGTGCAGGTTATATCTTCTCTTTTTGATTTCCTCTTGTTCTCTTCTTCGATTTCTTGATTGGGTGCCGGTCCTCTTTTCAATGTGTCAACCATCGACCTATAAAGTGAATCATACTGTGATGTTTGGTTTTGACCTGTGTGGCGGTTTGATGATCACTATCTGATCATTATGTATCAGATGTGCTGACTCAGTCAGTCAGTCCTCTGTGTGAGGCACAAGCGACTTGGTTTTCCTTCCTGTCTCTGAAAAACAGAAAATACAATAGTTAACTAATGTATGAACTGTTGCACTCAGGAATATGAAGTCACATGTGTCTGTGCAGGTGCAGTTGCAGGATGGGAAAGTGATGTCAGACTTTTGAACCCCACTGTACTTGTGCTTCTGTCTTTGTGAAGACATTCATTGACATAATGCATTGTCTAGCCCCCTGCTCTAATCTTAACCATCACAAACAAATCCTAACCTTGCTTCTACCTGAACGCAGTCTTAACCCACAAACAGCCTTTTTAAGTTGTTATGTCCTCACTATAAAGTCTGTAACGCAAACTGGTCCTCACAAAGATAGAAGTAAAAAAGTACAGACACTCGCACACACACGCACACACACACACACACGAGTTGTTTTGATCTAACATTAACCATCACAATTGAGATGTAGCATTTGGTGTTAGCTAACTTTAGCTAGCGTACTTGTTATTCCAAATTCCATTTGTAATAACATTTGTATAAAGTCACTGATGGTTAGTAATGTGTTCCTAATGTTAGTAACGTTACTAATGTTAACTAACATTACTAACACAACTGATGTTATTGATCAATCATGTCTGTGTCATACAAGGATCTGTGTTTAGATTGGACCAGAACTTTGAATGAATCAAATGTACTTTAAAGGAGCTGCATGTAAGTTTGTTATTGCTACATAACTAACGTTAGCATGAACAGCTGTTTCCTGACCAGTCGTGAGTTCAGCATCAAGCTTCATTCTTTTACTCACCAACAGCTGTCTCCATTTCTACCAGTAGCATGCTAACCAGCTAGCCCCGGCCCAGTTGGCCTGTGAGGTCATTTTCCAGTACAGAGTCACTGTAGCCTCCAGTCTACCCTGAAGAAGAAACTGCTCAGAGGACAAATCATAACCTCATCTATTGTAAACACTGATGACTGAAGCTCTTGGCAACAGCTGTTAATGCTAACGTTAGCTATGAAGCAATAGCAAAGCTTACAAATAGCTTGTTTAGATAATGATAAAGGCTCTCAAAGCACTTTTATTTTTCATTTAGTTTAGTTTCTATGTTTTTGCCTTTTTATATTTCTATTCAAACCTGAACTTGAACTGCAGCAGAAGTGTGTCAGTGCTTCTCTGGTGTCAAGGGTTTTGCTTCTGCTTTTCTGCAGTAATGATCGTGTTCTGTGCTATTTTTGTGGCTCTCATTCAAAAGCTCAACAGCTCCTTTTGTGCACTTTATGGTGGACAACATGTTGGCTGCTGCCCACCTTGTCCTCTCCTACGTCCCTCTCTTCATTAGCTGCCGTCCCCTCCTGACCCTCTCACTGCTCCAGCTTCAGCAGCAGCTCTGCTTAACAAGACAGTTAATCACACTGATCAGACTGTTCGTGATTCCTTCCTCCTGCTCTTCATCATGTGTTGATTTAGAGTGTGCACTGAGAGGAGGGGTTATTCACAGATGGTGCCTGTGTGTGTGTGTTTGTGTGTGTGTCTGAGAGAGAGAGAGAGAGAGAGAGAGAGAGAGAGAGAGAGAAAGTGAGAGAGAGAAAGTGAGAGAGAGAGAGGAGACACTCATATTTGACACTCATAGTGTTTTGGCCACATTATTTTGAGTGGGGTATCAGATGACGAGTTGAAATGTGTTTTAACTACATATTTATATGTAAATACATACAAATTGTATTGTCCCTCAGCCTTGGGCTGTGGTTGTCTGTACTCTTTGACCCCCCGATGGCGTCCTGGAAAAAACTGACGTTGTGAAGTTTGAAAGATGTGCCAGGTACTGTGCACAGTGTGTCTAAAAAAAGTTGGACGCATTCTGGTATCTTCCTCTACATCCAGTTTTTTCTGACCAAGGACTAGAGACTAAGAGTCAGAACATTTAGGCCTCTGATGCCTCAGTTTAGATAATTTTGTTTTGAATCTGTTAAAATGCTGGAGTACTACGATCAAATGTAACAGGTGAAACAGTTGTGAAGATTTATTTATTGACCTTGGCCTGACCTCACTCTTTACCCTCCAACCTCTGACTTGTACTTCTACTAGGTGCTGAAACACTTTGACTCCAACAAAAACATCTTAAGAAGACACAAAATACTTCGTGTTAAACGTCTGAGAGTGTGTATATGTGTCTGTGTATGTGTCTGCAGGAGTAAGCGTCATAAGTCTGGCTCTATGGAGGAGGAGGCTGACAGTCCAGGAGGGGAGTATTACCACTCACCTTCCTCACCTGCCAGCAGCTCCAGGAACTGGACTGATGACATGGAAGGAGGTAACAGAACAAGACTGAGACTGGTGGTGGGAGACATAGCTGAATATGTTACTTTAATACTGAAATCATTATCTGACAGATTTAACAGTGCTAATCACCTGAGATAAAGAACAATGAGTTCATTGTTGTCTTTTATTCATCTGAGGTCCTCTGACAGCTCCTGCTAATTAGTCACCACTGACTAAACACACAGATTCCCAGTAACATCAGCAGGTGTCAAACCACAGCCAGGCCACAGCAGCTTCTCCAGCGTGCAGTGAATCAGAATCTGTCCGAAGCGGCTTCACTGAAACTCTGAGGCTGTTTCTGCAGCTGCAATGAGGTCGTTCATTATTTAATAATAATTCAAAGTGCATTGATGAGGTTCTGTGTGCAGCCACACACTCCCACCAATACAGTGAAACTACCATCTATTTATTAATGAAAACTCTGATTTGATAACAGGAACAAGGAAGAATAACTCTTTCTAAAATTTGAGCTGAGACATCTAATCATAAAACTCAAACCTCACAAACTCAAGTCAAACTACACAAAAGCAGAGTCGTCCTCCTCCTGTGAGGAGTGATGCACACAGCTCTGGACTTAAGAGAAATAACAACACAACATCATTAACAGCTAAATGTCAGTGTGTCTGCAGCAGATGTTTGACCTGAGGTCGACTCGCCAGCTTGTTCTGGTGAGGAGACACTTTCTAACACTGACTCCAATGATGCACATTTAGAATATGTTATCCCATCAGGCTGTCACTGTGACCACAACTACCATACACAGAGCAAAAACACACATAATGCTCTGGATCATTAGACACAGCCCACCATTAAACGAATGAATGCTGATGGCCCAGTAAACACATGATTCTGAGCAATCAGGAACCAGAACCACTATTTAAGACCAGCTCCCACCTGAACCTGTCACTGTCACAGCGTCTCAGAGCAGGGCATGCTGGCTGACTGGAGTTCTGGGTGTTTTCCCTCTGGACCACTTTACACAGTGGGTCAACACAGTACACCACACCTGAGTCTACAGTGTGTAATCAAGATGGGACTGCTGTGTGGTGTTGTGGACCCACTGTTGTGAAGGAGGTTAGGAGTGTGAGTGTTATACATGCTCTCTTGCTGTGTATCATTGTACGATTTCAAAATAATGCAACATTTTCTCAATTTTCTCCAATAATATGTGTTTTTTGTTAGTTTTTTCTATTTATTTTGTACCATAACATGTTTTATTATTTATGTGTATAAATATAAATATGGGCTCTGCCCTCAAGCCCAAGTCCAGGTTAGTTTTTCATTCAGCTCCGAGGCATCTTGTTCCACCCTGGTAAACTGGCGAAAAAGGCTGTAAAACTTTATTTATAGCTACAGTTAAGCTGCTCTTTAAACCCACAAGTTCACAAATGAAAGGGTTACAGTGCCTTTGGTGGTGGCACTAATAAATATATGTGTGTGTGTGTGTGTGTGTGTGTGTGTGTGTGTGTGTGTGTGTTGTCAGGTTTGTCTCCTCCAGTGAAGAAGGCAGAGCTGGACAGTCCCTCTCCCCAGGAAGACTCACCAAGACTGGGCTCCTTCACTCAGCACCACCGGCCAGTCATAGCAGTTCACAGTGGTTAGTCACACACACACACACACACAAACACACAAACATACGCTCTGGTGATTATTTACTAAAAGCCCCACAAGTGTGTGCATCTGTGTGTGATTGGTACAACTCAGCCATGTTACTGTCTCTTGTCTGTCTCTGTCCAGGTCTGTCTCGTACCCACCCCTCCTCATCTGTTCATTTCACATCCTCCTCCTATTTCCCCCACGGAGCAATCCGCTATCCTCCTCACCTGGCCCAGGACCCCCTCAAAGATCTGGTCTCATTGGCTTGCGACCCTGCCAATCAAACCCCCAGCTCAGTGAGTACAACCAGTTTTAATGTCAGATCCAGTTACTGATCTCTTTCTCCACCACTAAGAGCTCACAATTAATCAAGTTCTTCACTTCTGTTCTGTTTTGTTCTTATGTTGGGCTCTGTAAAAAGAAGAAAACTAATATGAGCCAGCTGCAGTGCCACAGTGCCAGTATGTGCCATCTACAGACAGAGAAAGTAACAGCTGCTACAACTTGACAGAACCAGCTCAATCAAAGATTAATCATGTTGATTAATGTCTGTGTTTTAATTATAAACTAAAATTAAACTTGAAACCATGACATATAAGTTGTTGATTTGTCAAACAGGCAGCTCTGAACAGATACTCTGAACAGACTCAACAAACATCAAGTAAATTCCATTTTTTTTGTCAAAGTGGGGAAAAAAGGAAGTTTTCTGTTTGCAACTAGAGGGCAAATTATGCTTGTGTTTGAGTGTTCACTGTCTGGACTGAGGTCAGTCTAGAGGTTAATGTGTTTCCTGTAGATGGTGCAGGGTGGCATTTATAGATTGAGGCTGATGAAGAGCAAACAGTTCCCTCTGTGGAGAATCTGAAGTCTGCTAAAAATGAACAAGTGAGTTGTGAGTCAGTTCATGTGGTTCTGTTTGAGACTATAAGCAACCACTTAGTGCTGCGTTTTTTTCTTACACATTGAACATGCACCTCTCCCTGTGACCTCCTGTCTACATGTAATCAATGATTAAAGCTCCATCCAGTCTAAAGGTAGATGTCCATGTGTTTGTGATTATAAAGCAGGTCTAGGTTCTATATTAATACTGTGAAAGTATCAAAGCCTCAGTCCACAGAGAAATGCACACAGCCTGTATTCAGTGTTGGAAAATAGCTTTTAGCTTCAGACAGAGAACAGATGTAGAAAATGTTGGGGTCTGTTTTTTAGGACAACACTGAACAGAGTTAAATGTACCCTTCACATTAAATCTGAGGACATGTGTTATTCTGTCTTTTGTTTTGCAGCTTAATGGCAGCAACCAGATTAAAGTGCCCAGTCACTACATCTCCTCGCAGATGTTGGCGCCTCCTGGACCAGCGCCTTCCCTGGCTCCTCCCCCTTCCTCCCTCCCCAGGCCGACATTGCCCGCAGAGTCAAAGGCCACCACCACCTCCTCTGATGGGGGAGCAAACTCCCCCACATCACCTAGTAAGTGTTCCAAACACTACCACTGACAGTGTTGATGTACGGCGTGACACATGACATAAACATGTACGCACGACCCTCTGATGGGTGTTTGGATAGAATATGTTATCACTGACAGAATAGAAACAGTGGGGATGGCAGTGCAGGACTGAGGGTTTATCAGTGTAAATGCTCCTGGGTGGTATTCCAGACTGACAGCACACATCCTATAAAACTGCTGACAGTGTTTTTAACTTCATATAAAGATATTTACCTAATCAGAAATGAACTGATTCCACCAGTGAGTGTTGTCTGTCTCTAGTCTCCACTGACCATTACAAAGATAACAGAGCCACACCACTGGACTGGGTCACATGTTCTCACATTATATCGACCAAGGCAACAAGTTAATGACCTCCTGCAGCATGTTCTCCATGTTCAAGATGTAGATCACAGCTTTGGAAATAAAGGATGAGATTTTATTATCACAGCCACTAATTTATTTTTTTTATTTGCATCTAATAATTATTCATTGCCAGTGCCACAATGTTGTAATTTGTGTGTGTTCAGCACATGATTGACTGAGGCAGCAACTCACTACACAGCAGAGCACAGCTGGGGTGGGATTCACGAAAATTAAAATATGGGAAATTAAAAAAGAGACAGAATAAGATGAATTATCTTGTACCTGACTGAATCAACTGACACTCAACACAGCTTTCAATCACATCAATATATCCACAACAATTAGTTCTGATTATACAAGTTTATATGATTATAAACCACTGAGAGCTTATCTCACCGAGCCTTCAGCTGTGACTTTAGACTGAGAGAGAGAGAGAGAGAGAGAGAGAGAGAGAGAGAGAGAGAGAGAGAGAGAGAGAGGCAGGTAGGTGGATGTTAGTGGTGCTGGAGGTGGACTGATGGTAAATGATCACTGTCACTGATCACAGCCGTCACAGCCTCTGGTGCTGATTACCTTCAGATTCCAGTTTAATGACACAAAGCACAACGTCCTCCCTCTGTTCATGTGCTGCTACTAAATAATATGTTTGTTTTAATAGTTATTTTCATATTTTTCATTTCATCATCATTAGTTAAATATATTTATTAATTCAGATCTCTAGATATTTTTTGGGAGGTCATTATAAATCTGGTGTTGTTCAGGTATGCCACACAGAACCTAAGTGTTAGAAGATCCAGCAGATTAATTAATCATCCTCTGTTAATGTGTCTTCTTCCATAACTTTGAACTACAATCTCTTGTCTGTTGTTCCTGTTCATTTACAGTGTGTTCCTGTTGAGTAATTATAAAACTTTCTGCTGTGAGAAAGAAAAGTTCCTTTTTACTGAGCTCAGAAACGACTGACAGATAAATTAAAATTAGATAAATGATAAAGGAAGACACAGATCATGATTCTACACAGCTTCACCCTAAGGGCCAGAGAGCATTGTGGGTAGTTTTTTATCTTTATTATGATTAATCTTATTTTTATTGTTTTGATAGAAGCTTCTCCTTGTGTTTCCACTGTATCTTAAGAACACGGACATGTGGACATATACATCATTAAAAGGCAAAAGTCTATATTATGTCATGTTCAGTGGCTCCTGCAGCTGTGCAGGTTTCTGGTTTGGCTTGTTGAACAAACTCTGATCTTTTATCTGCAAGTTTCATTGATTTAGTTACATATTTTACATATTTACTGTTGCATCACTGAGAAATCATCTGGTCCACTGTTTGGTTTCTAACTGCTGATTCCAGCTCAGACTGAATGAGCAGAAATGCTGATGGGGTCTGAACATGTTGATGTGTCCACTGTTCAAAGCACTGGTTCTGCTCCATACATCAAACAGTGGTTACTGCTGTCTTTGTTGTAGACGTCCTATTGTGATGTGATGTCACAACTGCTTAACCAATCATTATTGAAAACGCCACCGGCAACCCTTGAAGTCCATGAACCAATCAAATTTGTGAATATAGTTGTTGGCAGATTTGCCAGTTCCACAATCTGGAATACCTCTCAGGTCTATTTGAAGGGTCCAGTGTGAATTCAGCTTATTTCCCACGAGTGTGAGGTCAGAGTTCATCAGAAAGAGTCAGTTTATTTAAAGTGCTGCCTTTACAAGTGACATGTAACTTTGAGAGACAATAAGAGACTGATGTTGATAACACCAACACCCCCAGCATACTCGGCCCCCGGGACCCCCCCTGCCAATCGCTCCTCCTTTGTTGGAGTCACCCCTCGAGACCCAGGTGGACTCTACCAAGCCCAGGTTCGTATGGTTTCTTTGAAATTGTTGAGTTCAGTTTAGAGGGGATTCATCTGACCCCACCAAACCCAGATTATCAGATCATAAGAGCCTCCAGTATCTGTCACTTACTCACAGTGGTGTTTCTGCCTCTGAGACTTCTGCCACCACCAAAGAGAGGTCAATAAAAGTATTAATTATTGTACTATTATCATAGTGTATTTAATCATAGCAGAAGTCAGTGAGTATGATTCTTTGTGAGCTGCTCTTTCATCCATGATTTGTTTTCTTCTAAAGGTTTCTGAACTCATCCTGCTTTCAGTATGTTACCGACACTCTCAGGGCTCTAACCTCTCTGACAAGCATCAAATTTGACAATAGATTTGACATCTCTGCAGCGGTGAAAACACTGTGTTAGTCAGACAGCTGTGAGGTCGTTGAGTGTGTAGGAGGTTGGAGATATGTGGGTGTAATGGTGGGGAGGGGGTGAGGACGCACAGACAGGTGACAAATTAAAGGAAAAACCAACATAAAAGCTGTGTCTCAATTCAGGGACCAAATCCTCCAGAGGACGTGGTCTACTCAGGTGTGGCCCGCGTAGACGCTGTAGACCACGAAGGCTGAACTGAGACCGATTTTCACTTTGCGTCACCAGCTGTGTCCATCCATACTGTTGTGTTGCAAAGTGCAGCCCCTGTTGCCTACAAACCTTGATCACATAACTTTTTCACTAAAACTTGAGGTTTTAAGGCCTCTGGTTTTAACAGTTGTACCGTTAGCTGATGAATTCTACTGGAGGATGAACTTTACTGGAGGATTAACTCTACTGGAGGATGCACTCCACTTGAGGAAGAAGTCTACTGGAGGATGGACTCTACTGCAGGATGGACTCTACTTGAGGATGGACTCTCCTGGAGGATGGACTCAACTTGAGAATGAACTCTACTGGAGGATGAACTCTACTTGAGGTTGAAGTCTACTGGAGGATGAACTCTACTGGAGGGTAGACTCCACTGGAGGATGGACTCTACTGGAGGATGGACTCTACTGGAGGATGGACTCCACTGGAGGATGAACTCTACTGGAGGATGGACTCTACTGGAGGATGAACTCTACTGGAGGATGAACTCTACTGGAGGATGGACTCTACTGGAGGATGAACTCTACTGGAGGATGGACTCTACTGGAGGGTAGACTCTACTGGAGGATGAACTCTACTGGAGGATGGACTCTACTGGAGGATGGACTCTACTGGAGGATGGACTCCACTGGAGGATGAACTCTACTGGAGGATGGACTCTACTGGAGGATGAACTCTACTGGAGGATGGACTCTACTGGAGGGTAGACTCTACTGGAGGATGAACTCTACTGGAGGATGGACTCTACTGGAGGATGGACTCTACTGGAGGATGAACTCTACTGGAGGGTAGACTCTACTGGAGCATGGACTCTACTGGAGGATGAACTCTACTGGAGGGTAGACTCTACTGGAGGGTAGACTCTACTGGAGGATGGACTCTACTGGAGGATGAACTCTACTGGAGGATGGACTCTACTGCAGGATGAACTCTACTGGAGGGTGAACTCTACTTGAGGTTGAAGTCTACTGGAAGATGAACTCTACTGGAGGATGAACTCTACTGGAGGGTGAACTCTACTGGAGGATGGACTCTACTGGAGGATGAACTCTACTGGAGGGTGAACTCTACTGGAGGATGGACTCTACTGGAGGATGAACACTGTTCTTCATAAAGATATTGTTATGTTCTGGTTAATTAGCTAAGGGGCTGTGACAGATATTTCCTCTTGTGGTGTTTTAATGATGTGGTGGAGAACAGTCTAAATCTCCCATACCTGTTCAGCTGGACTGAGATCTGATGACTGTGAAGGTCACAGCAAATTAATCACATCATCATCATCATCATCATCATCAAACCAGTGTTTCCCTGAATGAAAGGGACCCTGACGATGTCACTGTTCCTATGGAAACAGCAGCCAGCTGAGCATCTGTGTGTCTGAAGCTGCTGCTCTGAGCCTCAACAGTGAGTACTCTGTCACAGTCACTTATTTCTTCTCCTCTTCATACAAGATCAGAATCAACTGGTCCTGATCAGCGTTTCTACCTGATTTGCTTAACTGTACCATGCAGTGCACCTGTGGGAAAGCATCTTCATTAGTCATGTTGGTCCTCCCATTTACTGAGGTGTTCGCAGTGGATAGAGGTGGAGGTGGAGACATAGGTACAGGTTGTGAAGCTGGACCTGAAGTTTGAAGTTTGAATTGTGTCTCTGCTGCTGCAGCTTCACTGCTCCAGAAACAGCGCAGCTAAATCTACTGAGCCAGGAGTCTCTCTCTCTCTCTCTCTCTCTCTCTCTCTTGCATGGTGAGATAAGTTTTTAGTATGTTGTGAGGGATATTTTAATGTTATTTATGTTGATTTCATCTGTGAAATGTGTCTTAATTAACAGAGGATATTAATTAAAAAAATTAAATAAAATTGATTTAAAAATCAAAAAATAATTTGCATGTTGTAAATTAAAACCCAGCAATACAGAGCAGCTTCAAAGTCCCACAATCACTCCAGCCAAAAGAACTGAGTATCAGTGCAGGTTCACTGCATGTCACACTCTGTGTCAGGGGAGGCTCAGTCAATGGAAGAGAAAAATTATTTCAAGTTATTACATTAGTTATGAAAAGGAGATCAGGTAAATGAGCCTGAAAGTGTGTTTGTGGTTAAAGAGACAGTTACAGATAGATACAGTCAGAGGACAGACTCTTTCTGTATTTGAGTTAGTCTCATGTCAAACAGCAGTATTAGGATAACTGCTGAGAGTCTGTGGGATCAAATAACATAATCAGGTTCCTATAGGCGTCCAGGAGCTCAGCGAAACCAAGCAAGTAAACTGAGGTGGGGCGAAGGGGTGACTCTACCAAGGTTTGTCTGAGGAGAGCCTGAATTCTCTTCATGTGCACACGTCACACTGAGGAACCTGTAGATAATTACATCAGGTATGTGTCCTGCAGAGTGTCAGGGCCAGTGTTTTCCAGAGCAGCTCACTCTGACCTCTGATTGGTTGGTGTTGGTTGTAGCAGCAGTCACTCAGTGCAGTAACTCTGCTGGGAACAGACACAGTCTTAACTGGACTTTAAATGTTCAGAATCAAAGCAGAAGGTGTCCAGACAGGACACAGGTCTTGTGCAGAGACAAATGACTCCACTTCATTTTGTAATTTGATTGATTACCTTGTCCTGATTTGATTGGTGCCCAGATGGATTATTAAAGTTTTGATTGAGGGTTGAGCTTCATGAGCACAGGAAGTACAGTAGTTCTTAAACGTCGACAGTGTGTAATGACAGCATCACCAACAGTCAGGATTATTACAGAGGTGGATGTGGGTGCAGCTGCAGGCCAGCAGCTGATAGGTACCTACACAGCTGTTCCTGGTCTCTCTCTCTCTCTCTTTTCTCCTCTCTCCTCCCCCCACCCCCTCTTTTTATCTTCTCCTAAACCCAACCGGTCGAGGCAGACCCCCCCCACCCTGAGCCCGGTTCTGTTGGAGGTTTCTTCCTGTTAAAAGGGAGTTTTTCCTCCCCCCTGTCGCCAAGCGCTTGCTCTTTGTGGGAACTGTTGGGTTTATTCTGTAACAAAGTAAGGTCTTGACCTGACCCTGTAAAGTGCCTTGAGATAATGTATATTATGATTTGGCGCTATACAAATAAAATTGAATTGAATTGAATAGGTGAGCTGGGTGATGTGACATCTTTATTTCTACTAATGACTCTACTGTTCAGGTAATGTTTGGACCCAGACTCAGTTGTAGTGTTGGTGATGTATTTATTAGGAAAAATAGTTGAAATGGGTTGAAGGTGGTGAAGGGTGAGGGTGGAGGCAAGCTGGCTGTTGGGGGAGGAGGTGAGATGACGTCTGGCTGAAGACTTGGGTGTAGTCCGGCAGATAAGGAGGCAGCGTGGGCAGGCATTCTGGTCTGGATCAAGAGATGACTGAGGCACAGGAGAGAATCAGGTCAGTAAAGAGCACGAGGGAAAAGAGACAAGAGGTCAGTCAGGTCCACAGTGCAGTGGGAGGCCTAGAGAGCTGTGAGGAGTGAAGGGTGAGCCGGAGAATTTGAACAGATGGTGATGAGTAGATTCCTGTCAGGTGTGTAGGAACACCAGGAGCCACATGCGCGCGCGCGAGCACACACACACACACACACACACACACACACACACACACACACACACACACAAAATCATCAAAAATGTCTTGTAGTTCTGTGTGAGAGAAGCGCAGGCTGAGGTTATATATTATAGTATATTATATTGTATTGTATTGTATTATAATAATAATTGTTTTTAATTGTGTGTGTGTTTCTGTTGCAGTCCTGGTATCTGGGCAACTGATTGACCTCTGGAGGAAGAGTGACTGTCACGGCAGTGCTGTCCTGGAGGAGAGGAAACAATGTTGTCCAGACAGAGGAAAAATATATTCAGCTTTGTAGAAGCATAATGTGTGGTCATACACATATATAAATATACAGTGAGGTGTGTTTACATATGTGTGTGCACCCAGAGGAGACAGCGTGGATGGAAGACGTTTGCTGCTCTCACTCAGCCATTTTGCAGCCCCAGAATGTACTATGCTATATGACACTAAATGGTTCTCACGAATGGCCACTGACGTGAGTTGTGATCTTCATGAGGAAGCAGTGGATTGATGCGGATGTCCGGTTGGTCCAGATGAACTTCAGACCAGAACCAGGCCTCAACACACCAGATCCTGAGAATCCTATAACCTAACTGTGTCCCCAGGATGAGGCCTGTTTCCCTGGGATGGATGTCAGCCTTTACCCCTGCACCCTGGTTCTCTATACTAAGTCCAGTATAAGGCCTCTTCCCTGGGACAGACATAGACCTCACCCCCCCCCCCCAACACCCAGAATGCCCCCTCCGCTGCAGGTGCTGCTTATAATATATGCAAATAAGCCTCCCTTATTTTCTGAACCAACTAGAAAGAGAGATCCTGTTGTTAATATGTAAAGTTTCTTTGCACTTTTTGATATGTTATTGATACGTCTGAAGAAAACGAAGAGTTGAAACAACGCTGTTTTTTTCTCTCTTCCCACCAAAAGACAGAGGCTTTGTCTTTTTTATTGACAATCATCAGCCTGAAACCGTTCAGTTGCTTTGCGAGGCTCATGTTTTTAAGACTGATTGTGCTTTTTTTTATCAGAAAACAATGAGTAATAGTGGAATATAAGAGCTATATTCATGCCTCCTCGAACACAACACACAATGCTACAGTTGGACACCAGTATAGAGTAACCAGTGACACCAGGCCTTTACAGTACAGAGGTCCAGTGTCTTTAGCAGAGAGCATCTTTTTACATGAATATCCTGCTGCTTCCCTCCCATGCTGATCATTTTGTCACGACAGTACTGATCCAAACGCCTGAGGCTCAGACGAGCACCAGCCAGAAGGAACCGGCTCAGAGGAGCTGAGGAAAGACAAAGACATGTGAAAACCAGGAGCAGGAGGCAGCGTGGCCAGCTGTAAACTGGCTGCTGAACGCAGTGTGTTTGAAACTGTAGCATCCTGTATGTGTGTGTGTGTTTGTGTGTGTGCGTGTGTGTGTGTGGTTCCCGCATTTCCACACTCAACCCTGCTCTGTTTTGAGGAGATGTTGTGTAGATTTTGTTTGTGTCTCAGAGAACACAGTGACGGGTTTTGTACGTAGGTGGATTAGAGAGATGTTGAAGGTGTTTTACACTATGATCACGTTCAGATTCCTTTTTGAGAAAACTGTGACAATGTGGCAGGTAATGAAGCTGGAGGCTTAAAGTCATGTGCATACTGACTTGAACTGAGCACAAAATCCAGGTCACTTGTCCAGCTCTAGAACGACTGGTGGTCCAGAAGGTGACAGCACTGTGTAGCTCAACCCCAACCCAACCAAACGACCTGTGCAGCAGGGTCCGGGCCGGTTGGAGTTCAGGCCGGGGTGAGCTTGAGACAGATGAATGGGTTTGGCTTTAGGTCAAACCTCAATGGTTACCAACAGCAACAAGCAAATCAAGCATTTAAAACCAGAGGTCATAGGTCATGAGCTTGTTTTCTGTCTTTGCATCATGACAGTGCTTCAAAGAGGCAGAGCTATATTCTGTTACGGCTTCATTTAGTCAAGAGTCTTTAACAGCTTCAAGTTTTACATGCATTTTAACTTCCTCTTTAACATTTGACAAACAACATGTGGAATCCACCAGTTCATACAGCAGGAGTAACAAAGAGCAAGACGTCAGCTCCGCAGACGTGAACAACTCAGTCGTCAGAGGTCTGAATGCAGAAGCAGAATAAGAAGAAGTTTTTAAAATATATCACCATTAATATTTGTATGTAAAGCTCCAAACACAGTAGAGGAAAACCGTGGCCCTTTGATATTTCCCTCTCTGTCTCTTTGGAGATGAAACTATGATTTTTAGGGACTAATATTTTACAAATGGTGCCATATTTTAATTTCTGAGGCTTTGCAACTACACAGCAGTGTGTTTCAGTTTGTTACCGGGGGATGTGTTTAGTTCAGGGACTGGTGTTCCTGAGTTGAGGTGTGATCAGATTGAATGCCAAGCAAATTTTTGCCTCATGTTATTCACATGAATTTGACCTGGAGTGTTTCTGCAGACGTTTAATTCCACTGTTTCTGAAGGGAACGCAGGTGAACAAAGTCTGCACATTATCCTTTCACTTGTTAGTCACAGTTTTCTCTGTGAGCTCACAAGCGTCCTTCATCTGCCTGGAAGATAAAATGTTCTCCAAGGAAGCCGTGGTCTGAGTCCAGGGGCCAGGGCGGAGGAAACATTAGATTCATATGTTGGTTTTGCTTCAGGAAAAAAACATTTTATCATCCAGAAAGCAGACACATCTGTGGGGTGAAGATCGAACCAGGAAAAGATAATGTTCTGACTTTGTCCTCTAAGGTTCACAGCAACATTCAGAGTCCGTGGAGTCCCCCCCCCCCCCCCCCCCGATGGCGACACATTTTCAACTCTCACTGAGGTGTCTCCTCGTTGCGTTGCCTGCAGGTTGCATCACTCTGTGCAGTCAGACTGCATCTAAAATTGGCTTAGCGTTCAGTCTGAATACAGGTGTCTGCGTCTTTTCCTTCCCCAGGATGTGGGGTCAAAGGTGAGGACAGTCGGAGCCTCCTGGGGTTCAGATTTTCTACTGAAGGTGCTGATATGAGCTGGTTTTGGTCGGACGAGGTTTACGGTTTGGTTAAAGTTGGCTTAAAGCTGATGTATACTGCATGGTGCTGCCCTGGTCGCTGTGCTGACCTGAAGAATGCATGGCTCAAACTATTGATACCTCTCCCTCAATCCTGCTCTTCCTCCTACTCCTCCTCCCCCCTCTAGACTCTGTGCTACATCAGAGGGCACTGGAGGGAAGAGTTATCTATTTCTTTGAATTTTAATAATTGCCCTGTTGTTAAACTTCTACTTTGCACGATATATCATAAACACATTATGTGCCTTGCCTTTAGTTAAAGAACAATAATACATTATGGAAAAGTGATCATACTTTTCATGGTACAGCTGGTAGCACTTAAAAAAACAACAACAAAAAAAGCTGCATGTGTGATTGCTTGACATTAACCAGTGTAGCAGGTAGACAGTTGTAGGTTAAACAGTGGTGATGAGATATTGAGACGCTCGCCTCAGTGTTCGCTCAATGGAAACTCTCATTAGCTTCAGCAGAGGCTGGGACAGCCCTCATCCTCTGCCACCATTCAACTGAATAAAGACAGCACATTTTTACAGTGTTGCATTTTGGGAAATACACATTTGCTGTCATACTCAGAGTCACATGAGAAGGACAATATGTCTTTCTACTGGAAACAGTGTTTAGCTAAACTTTGTGCCACGTCAAGCTAAACATCCCAAGTTATCTTAACTCAAGGTCCATTTACTGCCTTTTTCTGTGGCTTTCAACCACATCTCACATGATTCATCAGCAGACTGAGTTTCCTGAGGGGTTATCCAGTGATCTAAGTATGAGATCTAAACCCTCATTCTGGTTCAAGCATGGCACCAGAGGTTATGGTCCGCCCTCCAGATACAAACACCTGGTAACATGTTCTGGACTTGATTTGATCACGTTACAAAGAAACATCCATGGCAGCCGAGCAAAGTGAGAAGGCTCGTGAGTGAACAGTGAGTTAAGATTATTTGGTCAAACTACTGTTTCCAAAGTCAAGACTAGAAAAGAACTGTAGTTCCCAAAATGTTGGACTGTTCCTTTAACGGATGATTGTTATCACCACACAGAGCTGATGTGGTGCAGCAGCTCTGCTGGGGTCTGACAGGTGTGCGTGGACTGACGTTGACATCACTCACACAGTGTTGAACTCAGTTGTGTTGTTGATGAAATGTTAGTTCAGGGTCTGGTTACAGTTTTGTCCACCATGTGAAAATGGCACTTTACAAAAGCAAAAACACAACAGGTCCTGACGTGAAGCCTGGCTGAAGTCCTGCATAAATGTTCACAATACAAACAAAAGCCATGTCAGAGACTCTGTTCTGTCAGATACAGTCTCACACATGTGAAGTATTTATTCCAGGGGGAGGTCCTCTGCTATATTGTGAATATTTAGTCTTGAGTTTGTGGCCGAGCCACTAAATCCTCTCTGATGTTAAACATCTTCAGGTTTGGGCTTTAAGACTCTGCAGCGCTGTGATTGGCCCTTACAACACCGTCCATTGACCGTCCATATGGTGATCATGTGACATCATGTGACAGGGGTCCACAAAAGGCCATGGATGAGTTTGACTTTTATATGGATGCATGCACTTAACACTATTCTTACTCAACTTGGCTTCTAGGTTCTTTTGAATTATTCCTGAGTTGCTGACTTTATGTTGCTTTGTGTAGAGTTAGTTTGAAACACGGCAGTGTGTTTAAACATGTGTGGACTCAGAAGAAGATGTACAGAATATTTGTTTGTCATGTTTGTGCTTTTTATTTTGGCCAAGCCGCTGAATATGGGACCCATGAGATGGGTGGGCTGTTTAGCCATGTGAGGGACGATGAATGATGATGATGATGATGATGGGTGGAAATGGTATAGGGAGAGAGACAAGTGAAGGAAGTAGAGTGCATTCAAAGAGTGCATACCTCTGCCAAGGCTGCACAGTCCTCTAAATGTGTTATTGTATTAACAGACAGATCTGAATAACAGTGACAGACTCTGAGGTCGCACTGATCAAAATCTGTAGAAAAACAAAATCCTGCTTTGATGAACTGTGTACACTGAGTTATGACCAATGAAATGTTTCTGTCTGTAGTGTGTTGTTTCTGAAAAAGTTTGTGGGAAAGATCAGATTCAGTTCAGCAGTTACACATGTTCATGTCAAACAGGTTGTGTAGGAAGCGTTACAGCACATCAAAGAGCAAAAGAAGAGTCCATCTGTGTAGACAGGAGATTTCTCTTTACCCAACATTCAACACAACAGACCCGACATCAGTCAGAGCTGCTCCTAAATAATTAGATCTAATCCAAACTGCGGTGGACCTGAACAGACAAGATCAGACCAGAACAGACCAGATCAGACCAGAACAGAGAGAAGAGCAGCGCGATGCTCTGAAGATTTGAAAAAGAGCATCATGGCAGGTCCATGGTGTCTCTCCTGTACCTCACGGTCTCCTGTGACAGACTGAGAGCATGAGTATGAAGCTGTGATGGGACTGACTGATGAGTCTGTGTTCAGCTGCACCACAGGATAGTGTGGTGTCGTTGTGTCTCCTCCAGCTGATGACCAACATTACTATGCATGTTGTACTTCATATTTTCACCTGTGGCCAAGATAAAGCTGACTCACCTGCAGAGAGGACGTGTGCTCTGTTTGAACGCAGTGTGTTTTCAGAGTTTGGTCATGTTTGGGATGTTCGGCTCCTGACTGTCAGGAGAGGTTTGATGATGAAGATGATGGTGAGTATTTCTCTCTGCTTCCTCTCTGTCACTAACTAACAATCCAACTTCCCTACATAACACCAGCCAGCTAAGTATGTGTCAGCCATCGTGGCTCAGCTGAGTGTTTTGAGCTCGTGCAGTGTGATGTCTCTCTCCATTCTGTTCTGCAACATGTATTGAAAAGATACATTTGATTATCATAAATGAAATGACATGCAGCAGTGTGCCCAGGTTTCTGTATTAAACCCACTCAGTAACCATGGTTTCACTCAGTTTGGAGACTTCTGCTCTTGTGAGGGGGGAAGGTGAAGTAGAGTTAACAATAATTAACTTAATGTGTTCAGGATGTTTGGAAAATTTCCATCTCAAGTCAAGAGGAGAAGAAGAGTTGATCACGAAACTGAACCTGGAGAGAAAAGATCACCGTCCTCTGCTCGCGTCACAGAGGGTCGGCGTGCTGACTCATCACTTCCTCTGCTCTGTGCAAATAAACCAGCAGGTCGTCGGCATGGAAACTGAAGAAACAACCAAAAATGATTTCAACAAGCAGTGCCTGTCATTTTACTGCTAGTTTCATTTGAGTTCTTTTGTACGCTGTGCTTGGCAGGACGTTTTGTATTCAAACACTACATGGTTGTGTGACACACTTCAGCGTAGGGGCTGGTGCTCAGTACTGAGGACACCACCAGCCCCAGCAGTGCAGATGGGGCGTGCAGGGCCTGAGGTGACAACAAGCCATAAAACAACCCACTGAGTAGAAGAGGGTCTAGAGGAAACACTGACAGGCTGAGGAAACTGAAGTCCAGTGGTTCACAGGTTGCAGTTTTTTTTTTTAAAAACTTATCACTTTACAAACAAACAAGGTGCAAACATTGTGAAAAACAGGACAGAACAAATCAGCAGCATCGTCCCAGATGCATCTTCAGTGTTTTCATGTGACAAACAGCACAAATGTTTGCAGTTGACAGTTGAAGCATTAGAAGAGAAAGTAATCAGTATTATTGTTATACTCAGTGCACAATCAGCCTGAGTCTCAGTTCCATGTAACATATCATCAACTAATAGACGATAGAGTGAGTTTGCCTTTGATTCATCTAACAAATCACCAGGATCTGGTTCTACTCTATGATCTACTTTACAGTCCGATTTATTTGGGAGCTATTTGTTAACTATGCATTAATTGGCACCTCCTAATGTCAGCCGTATTAATTAGGACCTGCTTAGGATTTTGTGTGCCTTACAGTTTAGTGTGACTACCACACCTTTATTGTGCACACATCTGGAGCAGTTGTCAGCATCTCCTGTGTTAATTACGTAACCACTGGATTTAAGTTTTGCACTGTTGTGTTTATGTGTGCTGTGGAAGAACGTTCTATAATGTTGTGGTTTCTCGTTGGGACAGACTGTGGTCTGACAGAACGTTCCCTCCTGGTTCTTCTTCACTCTGTGGAACAAACCAAGTGCTGTTCTGAACAGTTTGCACTGTTAGCAGAGAAAAACCAAACAATGTCTCTGGACGACTCTGTTAAGATGCACATCAGTCAGACTCGTAACTGCATCGTGACTGTGATTGGCAGGTTCGTGTTAGTGTTGTCATCAGTTGTGACTGTCTCTAACAGTATTAAGCTGGTGGTGGTTCCTCCCTGTCGCTGAGCAGCTGCAGTCGATCAGATCTTTAGCTGAAAGCTGTGTGGGGACAAAGGGACGGTCGGATCTCTGAACTGTTGTGTTTAGGGGAGATTTTGGGGAGATGTTTTCATAGAGGGCTCTTTTCTATAAACTATTAATGTGACTACCCCACTGCTGCTGTTGCCTGAAAACCTTCTAACTCCAATTTGTCTTCTTTTTTCTGTTTCTTACTTGAATTGCGATGAGTTTATTTTTAATGGCCCTACAAAAACTTTTGTGTAATTCAGCCTGGCAGCAGATGGAAAACTTTTCTTAGTTCCAGAAAATCAGATTTTGTAGAGTTTTCCTGTAATGGTGATGCCATATTGATTCTTCTCTGTATCTGTGGGTTTGTTGCCTCGGCACACTGTTTACTCTGTGTGCCGAAGGCCGTTTGTAATGAGCGAAAGAGTTGTTTCTCAGAGAACATTTTAATGCAGTCTCATATTTTAAGGATTTTTTTCTCATACTTTTTCAGATATTATAGTAAAGGACTGCTTTGCTTGCTTCCAGATATATATCCCTTACATCAGACAGAGCATAGGCATGAACAGCTTTCATCAGTTATTGCATGACTACAGGCCACACAGACCACAGTCCTTTTCACACTAAATGTACATCAGGCTGTTGTGGCTGCTGAATCACTAAGTTTTAATCAGGTTTCTGTCATACATGCTGGGGTCCTCCAGTACCTGACAGTGGACAGGATGGAGCTGAAGCAGAGGAGTGCCCCCCCCACTCCCCCATATCAGTCTATTATTTTTTATACTGGAACATCTCATAGAGCATTATCATGTACCATGTCACTTCCTGAAGAACAGCATCACTGCTGTTGCCATAGTTACTCACAGTCTAACTTTCTTGTCTAACTTGACCTGATATTTAATTTTAACTGCTGCCTGAAGATCGATGAGAAACAGGCAATATTACACAACTTTGTGTCCCAGTATAAGACAATAATGGATGTGGTGGAGGCAGGTTGTGGTTGGGTTGCTAACCTCGGCCTCAGATGTTCACTGTGGAAAGGGCTGCTGCTCTGGACTGGATGTAGTTCGTAGCAGCTTTAACAGGAGCTTTAAGTACTTTTTCCTTTGGATGTTTTTCAGCTGAAGCAAATGTCAATAGTCAACATTTATTTGCATGATGTAAACTGTTCCTATAAAGGAGCATTTAGACAGGGACAGGAAGTTCAGTCTGAAGTTAAAGGTTGGACTTCCTGTTCCTGTTTGAATGTGTCATAGTCTGAGTGAACCAGTGTTTCTGATCTACTGTTGTTCATCTGCTGTGGGGGATATTAACATCTTTGATAATATGTCATTATAACCATATTTAGCCATTGCTATCAGCAAGTGCTGATGAAGTCATTACTGGAAATGAGTATGTTTCTCTATGCAAAAATATACCATTAATAAACAAGCTATACCACAACTCAGCCAACAGAGCTCCTGTTTGTTCATTTCATTTGTATCATGAGGACTCACACTTTCACCAGGCGTTTACACAGACAACAGTCACCTCGGTGTGTTCGTGTTGTTTCAAGTGAAGGCCAATCTGAGTAGCAGGTCAGGAAGTGTAAACAGTGGTTTATAAAACTCTGAGACAGGATTTTACCACTGTGAGTAAATCATATTATCCTTTGTCATGACTATTGTGAGGTACACGGAGAAAGAAGTGAAAGTATTTGTGTTACAAAGTAATAAAGCAGAAGTAGAGTGCTGCAGCAATGAGTCCTTCCTCTGTCCTGAAGTTTCTGAGTTTCTGGTTAGATGACTGAAATAACATCTGTGGTGACTACAGCCACATTTTCACGTTTTATTTTTATGTGTCTTAAAAATCAAACTGCTGAACAAAACCTGTCAGGATCAGAAACTGTTGTTTGTCACAGAATTTATTCTCTGGAATTTAAAAACCCTGTTGGCTTTTTGTGGAGGGAACCAGAGTGATGCTAACTTCCTGACTGACCTACAAAAATACATCATCCCTGCAGTACTCTACGCGCATGGCTTTAATTTGCCAACGCAGCATTTTGCCAGATGATGTCACGTTGTGGTCTGGTGACAGTCACCAGATGATGCTATGTCTTTTCTCTGTCGACAGCCCAGCTGTGGCAGCCTCATTTAAAATGAATGAGTCTACGGTAAGTCCAGGAAAAGCTTCAAAAGTTACAAAATTTTACCTGAAGGGTCGCTAATTACTATTAGCCCAGACTGTAGTTTACATGCAGGCTACACAGATGCCTTAGTTTGGGTAAGAGTGGGATTCAAAGACACAGTAAAGGTTTTTTAGATGAGGGTGTATCTGTCAGAGCTTAACAGATTCATGACTCCTCTGTTTAGTCACATGTTGAGCTTATTACTTTTAATAAGTGAACCACTGATGGTGTAAGTGTGGGTGTGAAGCCATTAATATTTACAGTAACAACAACCTTGGAAGAACAACATGGACGACTCTCCACAGTGTCTCGAGCTTGATGCCCACTGTCATGATTCCTGTCTGTCATACCTGCCCACCAGGTCTCCAGATCCACCTGCTCTCCTGTTTCCCTCTCCACCTACCAACACACCTGTCCCTCATTTCCCTCATTGTCTCCTCTGTATTTAAACCAGATCTTTTCCCCACTCTGATCCTTCATCTCTCAGTGGGGCTCCTTTGTTCTGTGGACTCTTGTTGTTAACTGCTGATTATTGCAGTTTTTCACAATCGCTGAAACACATTTCTTGAAACCTTCCCTGTTTTTCTCCAAACTGAACACAACACAAACCCAGCTGTCAAACTACATTCACCATCTTCCTGTGAAATCTAAATGTCTCCTCAAAACACATTTATCTGAGCTCAGAATCAAACACTGTTTTCAGTCCAAATAAAAACACAGCTGAGCTTCATCACACACGGCAGAAGAAATGAAAACACAATGTTCAGAGCAGGCAGCTCCAGAGTAAAAGATTCACAGTAACAGTGTCAGTATTACCTACTCTGAGTTCTGAAGTCTGTATTCAGATCTTACAAACTTCACTAAAACTTCAGTACAGAAAAATCATGAAGCACTAAGACAAATGAAAAGAACATCACTTACTGAAAAAAGTAAAAAAACAGAAGTGATTCAGTCAGCATCACATCACACCTCTGTGCTGGTTCAGGTCAGAGGACTTCATCCACATCACAGGCTGTATTCTCTCCAATCAGGCAACAGGGAAAAGCTCTCTGATGTGCTGGGTCCAGTCTTGACAAGACTCCACATATATTTCACCACAGACCAACTCCATGACCTGCAGGAGGTTTTCTCTGGTGTAGGGTTGTCGGTCATACAACTTCCACCTCAGTAAAAACAGAGATGGACTTTAACCCTCCGTCACTGTATGTACAGTAAACTTTCAATGACAAAAACATATATCACTGTCATTTTGGTCTGTTCCAGTTGGTCACATTTCATCTGAAATGACTGATCTTGGTCTCGCTCTTCCTCGTTCAGACTTCATCAGCCTGTGCTCTCTGAACTGTTGTTTTCATCACATCTTTAGCAAAATGTGTGAACAATTTGGAGTTGTTGTGTGTAAACTATGATACCTGTGCTGTAATTGTGCACCAGCCTGCCTGTGTGTTTGACTCCTCCAGCCTGTTCTCGAACCAGCAGCTGGGACACATAACACACAGTCACAGATCAAACTAGTAGTCAGGAGACAGAAGCTAAGACATGCTGGGCTGGGGAGTCGATACATAACTGAAATAAATAATAAATAGAAAGGAATGATGAAATTACAGGTAGGGTTGTCACGATACCAGAATTTCAGTAGTCGATACCAATACTTGTGTTTTTCCACGATTCTCGATACTAATTCGATACCACAATTAAAAAAAAAAAAAACAGGGTGGCCTGATGGCGGAGTGGTTAGGGCGCGTACCATATGAGTGGATGCTCTTAGCAGCTCAGCGCTGATTCGACTCCTGACCGGTCCGACTCTTTCCTGCGTGTCATTCCCCCTCTCTCTCTTCCCCTTTCCTGTCACTCTCTGCTGTCCTGTCAATAAAGGCAAAAAAATATCTTTAAAAAAAAAACAAAACAAAAAAAACAGAACCCATGTATTTTTAAATTCACTAATTTATTGAAAACTGCTTTAAACGGTCAAGTATTTAACACTACTATGAAAACAAGCAATACTGTGGTTTATGGTAATAAATAACAACAATATTCAGCTATTTACATTCAAAAAAGAACAGCAGTGGCATGGAGCCTTCAAGTATATAAAACAAACAATATTCTTCTTCTTATAAATATGCAAATAAATAACTAAACTACAGTGGTGTGGAGCCTGATCTCACATAACTAAAACCTCTAACACCAGGCACTGTTTGCATGTCGGCTTGTTTGGGTCTAGAATTGCTCCGTATTCATCCGCCTCCGATGCAAAATATTTCCACTTGCGACTCTTCGTACCTGTTTCGTCACGGAGCCGACGTGTTGTGCTTCCACTCCCACCTGCTGAAGCCATTGTTATTGTTATCCACAGACTGTATATAAAAGTTATTATCTCAGGTTTTCTTCTTCAGTGCCGCTGACTGCTCTGTGCTGCTCACACGCGGACACTGCCCCCGTCACTTCCGCCAAGAATCGACACGGGTCGCCGCGGGAAAGTTGAATATTCGGTTCTGACAGTACCAGAAAAAAGCAGGTATCGATGTATTTTTTGCGTGTTGGTATCAAATTGGTACCGGAAGTATCGGACTTGTGACAACCCTAATTACAAGTGGACTTCCCTTTCCTCAGGACCCCTCTTGTTCCAGTGTGAATGATTACAGGGAGGACTGAGGGGTGGAGGTGGATGGAGTCACCCAACACCGAGATGTAAGATCAAAATCTCCAGGAGCAAAGAGCAGCTAAGTTGTTGGGGGTTGATGGGGCTGGAGGTCAGAACATCACGAACTCAAGACACTCTAGTAAAGTCTAGATACACTTTGAGAATATCACACAATGGTGTAAAATAAACTCTGACTCTAATGAGTGACCTTACACACAGAATCCAGACAGCTGGATTTGAACATAATAAAGCCAGAACAAAGCCGGTTCACCAGCTCAGGTGTAATTCAGAGGATGGAATGACCATTTTCCTCAGCTCATGTATGTTGATATAGAGGCTGTAACAAAGCACAACATATGTATAAGTGAAGATTTTATTTTGCAGCCTTGTGAAAAGCCCTTTGTAATGTGGGTTTAGAAATGTTCTCCATAAATAAAGATTATTATTATCATTATTATTGCTTTTCAATGGGTACAGTGACTTAAGAGATATTTAAATGGAGAAACTTCTTTAATTTATTGGTGATGACTGACCTACATCCACACTGTTTCATTTATATTTGAGCAAATACACTATAGCAAGTCTCCTCTCAAAAAAATGCAAAGTTGTTCCAGACTGAAAGACAAAGACAGTTTTCCTTGTTATGTTCCTCTGCTCCAGTTTAAACTTTCCAATCAAACCAGTCAGATGTGACTGAAGTTCACGCTCCAGACTGTAATTTCAGGGTTTGTTTTCAGGGTTTTTTTTTTACACAGCCCCTCAAATTTCACAGCACCATCATGTTTGAGAGATTTGGCTTCACAGGTGTCTGTGATTACTCAGGTGTGCTCCACCGCTTCATTAGTGCAGGTAGAAGATACCTAGACTTAGTGCTCAGCTTTCAAACACCGTTGGAGTTTGTAGTTGCTATTGTTGAAAATGAGGATGACAGCTGTGTCAGTGAAAGTCAAATATGAGGCTGTGGTCTGTGGTCAAACCTTAGATTACCAGAAGAAGACAGAACACAGTGGTGAGCTCATTACTCTGAGACTGGCAGGGAAGACCTCCACTGCTGATGACAGAAGTTCAGACACAGTCTTCAGGAGGCCGGTGAGTATCTGTCAGAGACAACCACCAGCAGAAGACTTCATGAACAGAAATACAGAGGCAAGACAGAAACCACTGGTTATCCACAAACACAGGACGGCCAGATCACAGGTGGAGCCGCAGAGTTCTGGATCAAGCTCTGTGGACAGAACACAAAGGTTCAGATCCCTCTAAAAAGTTCCTGCTTCAGTAGCTGCTCAGTGCTGTGAGTGGGAACAGGTGGAGCTCGTCCTTACAGCAGATTCAAGTCAGTGTTCATATCAGATGATCTGAAGACAGCCAACAACAGCAGATCAGCCACACGACTGACAGCAGCTGCATTACTCATTATGAGCATTTATAGTGAATAATAAATAAACGTGACACACAGGCCCTGTTGATCTGAGAAACAAGTCCTATGTGATCCAGTTTATTATCATGTACCAGTTGAACTGACATAAATAATGCAACTGTCTGGTGACTGGTTGTATATTTCTGTGTTAGCTAAAGCTAACTCTAGTACTAGCTTTTGCCACATCACCAAGGATTTTATAAAATTACATTGCAATCACCAAAAAGCATTGCACACACTAAGATGAACAGACAAGAGCAACTCAGTTAGCAACAGGCCCTATATCTCTTCTTCTTTCTTCTGATAGCCACAGTGAGAGAGAGACAGGAAGTCTGGAAGAGAGAGAGAGGGGATGACCTGCAGCAAAAGGCCACAGGTCGGACTCAAACCCTGGCCACTGCGATCAGACTGTGCCTTTTATGATATGCACTGTACCAAGTGAGCTACTGACAAAAAGACATGAGCATTTACTACTTACATTGGTGCATTGAGTGCAGTTTGGCTGTAGACTGTGGACAAGGCTTTGAAATGATGGTTGTTCAACAAGGGAGAAGGGCTGGACACCTTGGACTATAAAGTTGAGGACGGCATCGTCAGCTGACTTTTGCGTGACTTGCTTTGTCTCTTCAAGCTTCATTTGTTTCAGGCTTGATGAAGATGTACCAGCCTCTGCTTGTTTCTTACTGAGTTGACTGTGTGTTGAGATCCATGTTTCCTGTGTAAAAGACAGTGTACAACTTCAGGTAAATAGGCCCTATAAAGGACAAATGAAGGATAATGGACAACACAGCTTTTTGGTTTTAGAAATTAATGAAGCTTCAAGGTGGTTATGCAGCCACGAGCAAAGCACCTCAAAGTGGATAATTTCTGCTACCTGAACACTGTTGAGTCCATTATCCCACTTTCACACTTATGTTATATTCACTTGCAAACATAATTTTCACATTTTGACTGATGCTGAAACTGACTTTGTTTGTGGAACTACTTCTTTTCATCACACCTTAAAGCAGTTTCAGACATGCAACATGTCCAGTTCTCTGTTCTTACAATGCAACATCTCATTTAAAGCTCAAATTGGCCAAAAAAATATGAATAAATGTTAATGTTCTAAAGAATGCATCACTACAGCAAATTCAACCAATGTTATATCTGAAAGGAGTCTAGTTAGTAACATTAACTCTGCATTAACTATTACTAGGCTATGTGTTAGCAATGGATTCGCACAGGACCCAGTGTTCCAGTGTAACTGGTCATGTTATCTGGTGATATTTGTTTGCACGCATTTGTCATTTTCACCACAGCAGATCTACCTGTGTGTCTGAAGTGTGCTGAGACATTGAAGACCTCGCTGAAATAAAAGTGAACATTTCCAGTTAAAGTAAAATGCATATCCCTGTCAATATCAGTTTACAGATAATAAAATGAAACTTTTTGGCTAAAAATAAATATGCAAATAAACAAAGCCCTGCATCTGGATTCGAACATCTGAGTTACAGCAATAAAATTACCAAACGACCATCTACCTTGTTACACCACTTGCTTTAAACCTGTTTATAGTTCAGGTGAGACGCCCATGTTAAGTGGTAACAGTCATGATGCAGGCAGATGTTGCCAAAGCAAGACTCAAAATAGCTAAACATGTTCATTACAACGCACACATCATAACTTCAACAAACGTTTTTGACTATTTGTTGAAGCATTTAAACATTGGTGTCAGATAGCCTCACCTAATTTCGGAAATTTTTATCCAAGCTACAAACTGATCAGTGAATAAACACAATAGAATAGGCTTTTTTGACAAGAGACTATTTTCCCATTAAATAGTAGCAATAAAAGTCCATGTCCACAGGTGGATCTCCAACACAGCTTAGTAATTTCCATTCCATACAGCCGTCATTTGATAAGAATCTATGAGGAATCCACGTTTACCTGCACGGCTGAAATGTCTTCATCGTGTGGTGAGGTTGGCATTAATGATCTAGAATTAAAGTTATTGTGACACCTTGCTCACCTCACTCTCCACAAGTTTCTCAGGACCAAAGTGCTCCCACTGGTTTCTTGAAAATACCTTATAGGGGCCAATTTTACTCCACAAAATCAATGGCTTCTGATCAGCCCAGATTTGATGTCCCACTGCAAGAAATATTGACAAATAACTTGCTATAAGGGACAATAATAATAATGGACATCATCAATATCAACATGGACAAAATCAGTTTCCAAACGGTCTGGTTGTATTTTTGAGTCCACTGGAGTAGACACACCCGCAGATAGTGGAGATGAAGGGTCACATGATGGAGGGTGAGCATGTGGCTGAGGTGGAGGTCGATCATTAGGTGATAGTGGATAGTGGATGGGGAGTCAGTTTTCTATCTGTGAGGGGTACGTGGTGTTGGCTCGCTGTACCTGCACAGGTGATCAGCATTAACCTTGTAAACCTTCTTACCCTTGTTGGAGACAAGGTCCCAGGAGTGAACTCTCCATCTTTCCACCTATCCTCTGCTCCTGCCTTATATTTTGGCATTACTTGATCGCCTTTTGCCTTTTTAACAGTGCTACCAGTGACGTCCATGTAAACAATGACCCCTGTCGATCTTTTGTGGAGTAAAAGGTTTTCTTGGACTACAACATGTTACCTTTTGGCTGCAGGATGATCTTATGGATTAACTGCTCATCTGTGTTTTAGTCATCTTCAAACATCAGCTGCAGACTGATCTTTTAATTCCTGTGCTGTATAAATTAAGGAGAAAATGACATAACAACAATGACATATTTAAAGAAAGGGAACATTTTACCATTACACTATAACTGATAGTCTTCATGTATATGTATTTTTATTGGTAAAGAATTTGCTCTTTGTACATTTAGAAGTTAAGTGCACGCTCTCCGTAATCTTTGGGACAAACACACATTTTTCCTTGTTATGTTCCTCTGCTCCATAGTTTCAAATTCCAAATCAAACCATTCAGACGTGATTAAAGTTCACGTTCCAGACTTTAATTTGGATTTGTTGAAATCACAACACTTTTATACACAGCCCTTTTCATTTCAGGGCACCATAATGTTTGGGACGTTTGGCTTCACAGGTGTCTGTGATTACACAGGTGTGTTTCATTGCTTCATTAGTGCATGTAGAAGATACCTCAGCTGTGGTTGTAAAGTCTTCTTAAGGGGGTTCCTGAGTGAAATGACCTGCAGTATCTGAGCTGCAGCCATGACCAGAGCTGCTTGAATTCTTTAACTGATAAGGAAAGGAGCTTCAATGCTTCTATCTTATCTCCTTTAGCATCAGAAACACTGCCAAATAGGTATTTGTAAGTGTGCAACACCTCAATGTCCTTCCCTCTAACTCTGACTGGCTGAAGTGTGGTATTGATCTGTGAAGGTCAGTGACCACAGGTCTTCAGAAGGAGCCAGTTCTTGTGGCTCCATTCACTGAAGGTGATCCACAATCCACAGGACGGATCCACACACATCCCTTCTAGCTTGTCTTTGGGAATGGGGGGGCGGATGGTGTTAAATGCACTTGAAAAATCAAAGAACATAATCCTCACATAACCACCTGGCTCATCCAAGTAAGAATGGGCCTGGTCGAGCATGTAGAGGACAGCATCATCCACTCCAATATGTTCCTTGTACGCAAACTGCAGGGGGTCTAGTGCTGTTCTAGTGCATGTTCAACCTGTGGCCTCAGAAGGTGGAGAAGATGCCATTACAGAGTCTTCATCATGTGTGATGTGAGGGTCCCACACATATGAAAAGCTGCAGCTGAAGCAGTGGGAGAGAGAACAGGTGAGGCTGTGTCACACCTGTTGTAGAACTGGTTGACCTCACTGGCCCTGTCCTCATCACCTGATGTTGCCTGGCTGTTCTTCTCTCTATAGCCAGTGATGGTCCTCATCCCCTTCCACACCTCTCTAGTGTTGTCGTGTAGCAGCTCCCTCTCTACTTTCCCTTTGTCGTCCTCCTTCACCAGCTTTCATCTCCTCTTCAGATCATGTTGCACACACCTACACTTCTCCCTGTCTCCAACCCTGAAGGCCTCCTGTTTCTGATCCAGGGTTTGTTGTTTGGGAAGTAGTGTACAGTCCTTGCTGGTGTTACAGTCTCCATACAGAATTTAATGTAATCTGTGGTGCAGTCAACCATTCTATCAAGATCAGTGTCCTTGCTGTTTTCATTTTCCTGTGACTCCAACAGGATATTCAGATCTGTGCACTAAAAACAATCCCTTAGAGACTCTCTGGCCTCCAGCATCCAGTTTTTTGAATGAGTAGGTGGTTGCAGCCTCCCTCAGTACACACAGGGTTTGTAGGAAGGCTGAAGAAAAACCAGATTATGGTCTGATCTGCCAAGTGGTGGTAGAGCTGAAGCAGTGTAAGCCTCCTTGACGTTTGCATATAACAGATCAAATGTCTTATTTTCTCTTGTGGGACAATCAACATACTGAGCAAAGCCAGACAGGTTAGAGGTGAGGGTGACATGATTAAAATCAACTGATATTGCCATGAATGCATCAGGGTGCTGGGTCTGTTCTCTCACAACAGTCTCATGTATGACGTCACAGGCGACTGCAGGCTCTGCTTGTGGCTGAATGTAAACAATAATGGCGATGATGTGAGAGAACTCTCCTTGTTACATGGTACGGTCTAAGACCGACTGCAACAGTTCAGTAACCCGACAGCAGATCTTTTCCTTCACTGTGATATGACCGGGGTTGCACCATCTATTGTTCACAAGCAGAACCAGTCCTCCACTTTTATTCTTTCCACATGCTCTAGCGTCTCTGTCACTCTCACCGTAGTGAAGCTGGTTACATCCACACAACGGTTGGGTATGTTGTCATTTCACCAGGTCTCTGTGAAACACATGAGACTACACTCACGATGTGCTCCCTGGTTCATCACAAGTGCCTCCAGTTCATCACACTTGTTAGCCAGGGAGTTGACATTCCCCGAGAGGATCAATTGTAGAAAAGGCTCATATCTCCATCTCCTAGCCTTTGGCTTAGCCTTTAGCTTAGCCCCAGCTCTGCATCCTCGATACCGCAACTTCAGCTCAGCCGATATGGGATGTTGAACTCCATTTCTGGTATGTTGTAAAGCAAGTAGGTCCTCCATCACGTACACTAGTTTCTTCATCATCAAACGAAACAACAATGCAGAATAAAGACACCAACCAACAGAAACACACTAATACACTGCAAAAAACTACAAGCTACGAGGACTTTCTGCCTCTTTTGGCAAATCATTCAAATGATGAAGGTGTTATGTATCTTCTCTGGTGATACTCTGCCTCTAATGCAGCCATCTTCAGCTTGTTTTGGGGTTTGTTCCCTGTTGTTTTTTCTTCAGCATATGAAACATGCTCAGTTGGATTTAAATCAGGTGACTGGCTTGGCCATTCAAGAATTTTCCATTTTTAACTTTGAAAAACTCCTGTGTTAGCAGTATGATCATTGTCTTGCTGTAGAATGAAGAGCCGCCCAATGAGCTTGGAGGCATTTACTGGAACGTGACCAGACAAGACTTTCTATTACACCTCAGAGTTCACTGTGCAGCATCCTTCAGCTGTCACATCATCACTGAAGATGAGTGTGACGGTACCTGTGGCAGCCATACCTGCCCACGTCACCCCCACCACCATGTTTCACAGATGAGGTGGTAGCTTTGGATCATGGGCAGCAGGTTTTTGTCTCCACACTTTGCTCCTGCCATCACTCTGATACAAGTTAACCTTGGTCTCATCTGTTCACAGAAATCTGCATCTGAAGCTGTGATCTCGCCATCCTGTGTTTGTCGATAACCAGTGAGTAGTGGAGAAAGGATAGGATAGGATAGGATAGGATAGGATTAAATAAGCTCATGCTTCTTCCTACTCCTTTTCAAACATTATTTTTCTTTCTTTCTTTCTTTCTTTCTTTCTTTCTTTCTTTCTTTCTTTCTTTCTTTTTTTTCAGTTTTCTTTCCTTTTGCACTTTAATGGATTAGTTTCACATGTTCAAAATAAAGCCTTTATTCATTAATTCATTCATGTGTGTGAGACCATGACTGGGTAATATTATGAGTTAGCATGGGTGTTAGTGAGCTGGCCACATTTTAAAGTAACAGCACTATCTTCAACAAAATTGTGTGTTACATGTGTTAATTCCTATATCACAAAGTGTGTATCAGTGTCCTCTTTACTGTAAACAGGGATACTATCACATCCTGGTTCCTCATGTACAGGCCCACAATAACAACATATGAATGTGTTAAATGTAAAAACCTTCAATGTAGTCTAAAAAAAAATCTTTTGGTCCTCAAATAACCAGTGGATTGAAAAAGTGTGAAAATTTGAATTGGTATGGCCTCAGGACTTTGTGTTATCATATTTTAAAACATTTCTGTTTGAGAAATAGGGCTGTCATTTCTGTACCCACAGGACATTTTTTTTCTGTACATTTATCTGTAACTGTGGACCTTTGTTTAATTTAAAGGTACAAAATCATTGTCGAGCCTGTCCATGGATTAACTGAAAAAAGACCTTAAACTGGAATAACAATTAATGAAGATGAGGAAAGGAAATTCAGGGGTAAGTAACTGGACCCTAATGTTTCTGTTCATAGCTAGCTAACTTTAACAAGCATAACTCAGCTACTGCAGCTTAATGATAGCTAGTTAACTACATCAAGCATGTTATGGGCTGTTGCTAAATAGACAACACTCTTAACTATTTCAGGTCAATTCATAACTGTCAGTGTAGCAGGATGAAATGCTTCCACTTGGCGTCACCATTATTTGAAGTAGCGCTGTTAACATTAAACGGCGGTCCATCCCGACGCCTTGTTCATCTAATTAAACATTTTCCTTTGGTTCACAGGTTTCACTATATACAAATGTAGAGGACGTATCAGAAGAGGACATTACCACTGTTGTTTCTGTATTACATCTTTTGTGAGGAGGATGGCTTCTTACCACACCTGCATAAGTGTCAAGTGCCTTCCACAGTGACTGTCTCCACAATGATTGGCCCTTCAATGAAAAGCAGCCGCTCTTTTCCCTGTGTGGTTCATTCGATTGAAGAGAACAACATGCTTGTTAGTGCCATGTATCAGTAACACGTTTATGTTATGGTATATTTGTTAGTTTCATTTTGTGTTTTATTTTGATAGTTCATGGCAACTTCTGTAATGGAATTTTATTTTGAAGGCTTAAGGAAGTTGTAAAAATTTAAAGATGAGAAGATGAAAAGAAACGAGTGTGGATGGCGGAGCTGCACGGTTGTTTTGCCGTTTTTCAGTTAGTTCATGCCGAACCAACTCAACGTGTAGAACGTCTCATGTTGTCCATATAATGTGGTTATAGAAGTAAGTTTGGAAAAGGTTTAAACTTAAGTTTAAAGATAGACACTATACGCTGCTTTTGTAATTTGAAATGAAACAATTTAAAATCTGAAGTTACATATTAAAAGGCAACAGTCCTCAACAGTTGTTGGCATAAAAGAACATAACTGTCTCCCTTTAGTGTGTGTTGACAGTAAAAAGGGCGTTTTTGCTGTGGAGAAAACTACCATTGGATCTAGATATCCAATTCCTGTCCACATGGAGAAACAGCCATGTTGTGACATGTGAGTTGGAGAAATGCAGACAAGTGCACAAAATCTCCAAAAAGGAGTGAATTTATGGGATTTGAGTGCTGCCATTTGAGGTCTTTGTCCATATCTCCAGGTACAACGGCAGATATTACACTTTGTGACAAGGTCTTAAGAGAGATGGTACAGACGCAGTGGTTTGTGAGGGTGAAATAAAGATGCACCTACATCACGAGCAGATGTCAGAGACAGAGGGTTCCCCTTTAAAGAGGTTTGTTTTGCAGAAGACACATCACAAGTCTATCAGTCTTTGAACCATAAATCTCATTCAGCTCTCGGTTGGGCAGAGTAACGGTCCAAAACAACAAGAAATTAAACACCTGTGTGCATCAGGCTACGGCAAAGTGGCATTTGTTTCAAACACAGCCAAAACTATTCAAGAACGTTAATACAACTGAAATCATATTTGACACCTACAGATGCTGACTCTGATGAATCCCAACCATCTGATGTTTTATACCCACCTGAAGGTAAGTTGCCTGTTCAACTTGTGCAGTACAGAGGAGTGAAAATCCCCAGCTGCTTTGCTTCGGGATGTTTGTGCTGCTCCAAGAACTGAAGACTTGTCCAGGCACTTGATACCACGAGACACTCTTCCTCTGTCGGAGCAGGTGCTCATTTCCCACAAGCAAAGATCATCATGTTCTTTGGTATTGCACAAGGTGAGTGGTATTAATTCTTGTTAAATCTTTGTATATCTGCTGTCATTTTTGTTGTGTAGAATGCTATATTTTCTGTATGTTTTTATTTTTAGAGTGAAACATTGACGTTTTGTAACTGTTGAAGCCTAAAACAAAACACATTAGAGCATCATATTTGATGAACAGCACTGCAGATGTTAATCACAAATACATTGTACATGTGTCAGTCAGCATCTTTGATAAAGATGTTACTCATTAAATTATTGTTATGTTTCAGTATGTTGAATAAAACAGTACACTACTATGGATGGAAAATATATTTACCAAAAAGAATATATTCAGATGTAAAGCCGTCACCAAGGCTTTGATTACTAACTTAAATTTAATTACAATTTCTTTTTCTCAGTGACTGTAACAGTTACTGAGTTACAGTTACACTGTTATTTTGTAATTAAATGAAATCTTGTTATGTGTAACTAGTTACTCCCCAACACTCAGACATCCAACACTTATCATTACTGCAGGAGTTCACAAATGTATCGTCAGTACATGAACTGTCTGTAGAATGAAAACAACAGACGGGTGAAAATAAATTATTACTCCTCAGGTTACGGGTTATGTTAATGTTGACTTAACTAATAGGCTTGTGACGAAGAGCGCTTCGTCACCTGACTGTAAATATGGAACCAGGCACTTTTGACTGTTAGGGTATGGAAACACATGCACTTCAATAATTGGACAAGCACTTTAATAGGAGCAACAGCTCTTTATTGAAGATTTGCACAATACACTTGATAACATTGCATTTTGCACATTTGTATGGCTAGACTTTGCACTAATGATTGGAATATTTGTCTCCGTATGTATTGTCCTTTTTAATCTTGATTGGATGGCAGGTGCTGTGTAGGCCATGCAGCTCCACCTGAAAGAGAGGGACATGTGAGTAAATGTGCAGCCATGTGTTAAGGAATAAGACAATGAGCTTAGAGTTGAGCCAAAAGAATGTAATGGTTGATGTAATGTGTAGTATGTGCAATAAGTGTAGGAAGGTGCAATGAGGGAGCATAAGTGGGTTAACTACTCACCAGTCTCTTTGTCTGTAGGGTGTTCGGGCAAAAGGCTTCCCCAGACAACGGACCCCATGTTTTATAGTTCCGGGGTAAACCAAGTGTAAATTGGTGTGGGGTGGTTTAGAGATGTGTATTTTGGTTTTGTTTCATTGGGTAGTGAAGAAATGAATATGTATATAAGGATGTGAGGGTGTGTGTGTGTGTGTGTGTAGTTATAAGAAAAGAAAGGGTGTTAATATGTGAGCAGGCAGTGGATCCCTGTGAGTGGAGTCTCCCGAGGTCATTAGCCGATACACAGTATAAAAAGGTGCCATTTTAACAACTTGTGTGATGCTTGCTCCTGAAGATGGTTGAATAAAAGGCCTCATCTGTTACACCTGCCAAACCTGCCTGTGAGCCATTTTATCGCTGTATCGTCCAACCGTAATTGTGGTCCATCTTACAAGGCTACTTATATTTATATTTTATTATATTTATGGGTAATGGAGTTTTTATTATGCCTCTGCACCAGTGACAGCCAGGGCTGGACATGTAATGTTTTCAGGTTGTCCGTAGGCACATACGTCTGTACACCCATCCCATTCTCATGGATACGATATGTCTGTAATGGCGTAACAGGATTTCTTCAAATTTGGTACAAACATTCACTTGGACTCTAGGGTGAACATTAGATTTTGGTGGTCAAAGGTCAGTGTGACCTCACAAAACTCTTTAGCCATTATTCAAGACTTTAAACAGCAAATATGACAAATTTCACACAAATGGTTAATATTTTACATTACTCTGGATAAACAGGGATGTAATCTGAAACTAGTCCAAGTCGCGGAGGCAAACAATGGAAAATCGAATTCCTTTTTATTTACAATAAGAAGGGAGACAATTATTTTGAATAAGCACCCCTTTGCAAAGTCCCCCACGTTGTCATTCAAAACAGCAGCAACAAAATCTTACATAAAAGTAACAGCATCACCTTTCTGTGAGCGGTTGTGACTGCGGGGCGTGGTGTGACATGACGTAGGGGGGCGTGTCTTGAGGTGCTACAGGCAGCACTTTATTACACAATCCAGCTGCTTCACGATTATACTCGTATCCTACTCGTCTGCAGGCTGCAGGTCTGAAGTGTGTCGCCCTGCGTGGTTTAACACAGCTCTGTTTTACTGAGTGATTGAGCTGTTGCTCTCATCCCTCATGGTCCAGGAAACTGTGCCGCTGCTCTCTGTGGGCCAGAACGGGCATCACAGTGTGTGGCCGTCTCCAAATCCTCAGCCTCCAAGCCCTCACACACTGCACACGAGTTTTGTCCCTATAATCAACTCTACATCCTTTCCCTGTGGTAATTATTACTGTAGTTATTGTTTTTAATTCTGTTCAGTAGTTCTTTGTCTTGTCCTCTTTGGGTGGGATTTCTCTGGTGTGTTTTCTTTTGCACCACAACTGGGTGCAGTAATATTAGACCTGGTTCTGGGGCTTAATTCATATGGTTCAGCTGCTGGCTGCCACTTTTCTGGCCTGTTTGTTAGTTTAGTTGCAAGTGTATCATTTTCTTTGTACTCGTAGTGTTTTATTTTGTGTATTATTATTATTGTTAACTTTATTGATTGTAATTCTTTTATCCTTACATCCACCTTGTTGATTATTATTTTCTTTTGATGAGACCCTGTGAGCTTCGTGTGTGCTCCCACCCACACATACCGACTAGCTTGGCTGACTGTTTGCTGACCTTAGACTACAACTGTAACAGGTGTGCGAGAGACGGAGATGCAGCACAAAGTACAGCAGGTACAGCTGGTAATGACCTTTATCACAACCTCAGCAGAAACCGCTGGAGAGTCTTGGATTGAGGATGGTGAAGGACAATGTGGTAACGAGGGAGGTGGGAGGTTGGGGTTTGTATACTGGGTGTGAGAAATCAAGAGCAGCTGTGTGACCAGGTGAATGGAGTTGGCTTGATGAGATGGGAGTGACTGATACAGGGAGGTGAAAGGAAAACTACTGAAACAGAGCTGGATAACTGGGAATAAAGAAGAGAGGCAGAACTGTGACAACAACAACTTTAACTTCACTTTGATCATTTTACAGCAGCAGCGTAACATTTATACGTCGCCTGTATTCTTTAAACAAATTAATAAGTAACGGTAACTGACTTGATGAGCTATGTCCCTTGTTGGTCATGAGTGTTTCTTTTTGTAAATAGCCAAAAGGCGCGTTTTAAGTGCTGCTGTAGCAAGGAATTGTGGGACAGCATTACTGTCTTTTCCTGTCACTAAAGAAGATCCAGTGTATCCTGTACTAAAGGAGATAAGATAGGAAGCATTGAAGCTCCTTTCCTTATCATTTAGAGAATTGGACCAGCTCTGATCATGACTGCAGCTCAGATACTTCAGGTCATTTCACTCAGTGAGGAACCTTCCTAAGCAACTGCAACCCGGTGTATTTAAAGTTTTTTGATATTGACATAGTAAAAGTAAATGTATGAAATGCACTTTGATCACATCTGAATGGTCAACACAAATGCAAAAGCCACAACACAGATGTAAATAAGGCCACAACAGAAGTGAGCAGTGGTTCATCTACAAAAGTGATTTTCAAAGTGTGAGGTGTAAGAAAAATAACTGTAAACATCTGGTTAGCTAAACGCAGCTATGTATGTGCTAAGATGTGACGTAGTCACCACAGTGAGAGAAGAGACAGAGTCTGGGGCGAGCAGAAAACAGCAAGTACGATCTATGTTTATTGTTTTCTGCAGTGCTTCCCAGCATCAACCACCTACACACATCAAAGGCGCAGATTTTTGCAAATCACATTACAAGTTGTAGGTGGAGCAAGAGGAGCCAGATTTTTTTTTCCCAAATAACCTGCTTCATGTACGACTGTCAGAATATAATGACAGATTCAGCAAATAAGGCAAAAGAATGGTTGCCTACTGAAGCTTTAAGTGTGAGAGATACAGGTGCATGATGACTGAATGTTATGGGACAAACTTTGGAGTCAAGAATATTCGTAGATACGGAAAAAGGCAATTTGTGAAAAGGATTGATGTTGACAATCCAAATCTAAAGGACTGAGAACTTTGATTATTGAGTTAGGCTTGTGGCAGATGATTTGGGGAAATGATGCTTTGTAAAATGAGTGGTAGTTATTCAGTACACTTACATGCTCACTAATATTCCACTATTATTAAGAGTCACATTCCATTTGGATATTCCAAATTTGTCCTTATTCTGAATTTAGTGTTTCCTGATTTGTACGTGGTATATGTGGATGCTATTCTGGTCTTAGGAGCAGTGTTTGGACGTGTGTACAGCACATTCAGAATATGTGTATTTACAGCAGTTTGTGACACACAGCGCCTGTTTGTTGTCAGCTCTGCACACTGCACACAAACCAACTAGGCCCACTCCTGGTGTACACCCTGTCTGAGTTACATTCAGGACTGTCCCACAGTAAAACCATCAAGAACATGAGGGCTCTCTGCAGACACGTGGAACCCTTCGTGCACACTTTCTGTAAGTCCACATTTCTGCGTCCTTTGCCTGAGCGAATTACCCAGAGTTCATAGCATTGTGATGTCAAACATGGGGTTACAATGGTTACCAGGGGAACTGCCATGAAACCAAGAACTGTTAATAAACAAGCATGAAAGGAACAAACCCACAAGATAACATAACAAAAAGAAGTTTACTTGTCAGTGTAATGTGATCTGGCTTTCTGAAGTATCAACACGTAGGTCACTGGTGATCCATAGGCTACTGTAGCTGTTTGTCCCATGACGACATGATGGTGAATTCCAAATCTACTTTCATCAGATCTTATACAATATTGTTTGTTTGTTTACAAACAGGGAGCAAGGGGCGGTATAAAAATAACAAATCAAAAGTCCCAAACTCTTACGTACCTGAACCTGTACCTGTGTTTCTGTGTCATCAAGACAACATGATATGTCTCGAAGTGCTGTCCCATTCCTCTTAATACCATTTTGAGCCCTGGCAGCGTCTCACACTCAGTCACTTATCAGGTGACGTCAATTAAAGGGGACCTACTATACTTTTCTGGGTTTTCCCTCTCTTATATTGTGTTCTATAGCTTTTGGTTCATGTAAATGTTTTACAGAGTCACAAGACTCAAAGTTCCCACCAAAGGGAGAACTCTGTCAGTGCAAAACCCAATTTACTCATTTGTATAAAACACCTTGTTGGGGGTCCAGGGGAGTATTCCATGAAGCAGGATTAAGGGAAAGTCTCACTTATATTGAAAAGTCTGGCTCATTCAAGTTCCATCATCGTGGCTTAAATGAATCCCTGCAGAGTTACCATAGTAACTTATACTGGTCTGCTCTGGTCCAGGTTAACTGTTGAGCTTAGTTTAGTTTTGTCTCAAAGAATGTCAGATGGTTGGAAACAGATTGTTGCATCAGATGAATTTCCGCACTCACACTACTCATGTCATGTAATAAAAATAATAAAGCCGATTAAAAAAAATCCCATCTCAGTATTTTCATTGACCCTTGCAATATTAAGGTTTTTTTTTTTTTTTTTAATTTTGGAGACAAACATTAAATGCAATGACTGAGAACAGAAACTAAGATTAAAATAAATTAAAAAGAACATGATTACATAAAAACCTTATTACATTTACCATTTATTCCACAAAGACATACCCTGCTCTGTCTCTGATTGGTTGGTAAAAAAACAATCAATTAAGGTCAGGCCTATTTAAGCAGTACAGAGTGAGACCAGCACCAGCATGGAGAGTCAGAAAGACAGAAAAGAAAGTGTGCGAGGGACAGAATTTAATACAGCATGAAAGAAACAGGGAGAAAGAACACAATCATGGCATGTCCATTCATTGAAGACCCTGTGGACGAAGGTGCACCTATAATTCAAAGGGCATTCAGACCACCAGCCTCAAGGGTCTTCAGGGACAGAATAAACCCTCTTAAACCTTCGCAGATGAGTATCTGTGAGAGAGATACCAGTTCAGCAGGCCCAGCATAGTGTACCTCTGTGTGCTGAACCACACCTCAGCAAATCCACACAGCAAAGCCAAGTCCTGACCACAGTCTGTCTGTATTGCACTGTGGGACATTCCTCTACAGTGTCAGTGATGCTGGGTGTCTGGCCGAAGCAATGGTATGCTGTGAAATCAGGAGGGTATCCCTTGCTTTGAAGCAATTTTTAAACATCGTCACCTTTCCTGGCCATCATCCAACACAGAGGATCGAAGAGGAATTTTATGCAATAGCAGGGAAGTGGCAGTTAAAGTAGAGCCTCCAGGCTGACATGTCTATATTAAGTTTAACCATTCCCTCAGATCTCCCCAATGTCAAAGGTACTATAGACTGCACCCATATTCAAATACAGGCTCCAGCTGGACCGATGGAGGCAGACTATGTTAACAGGAAATCTTTCCATATACTAAATGTACATCGGGAGAAACTCCATACATTGTCAGGTAGAGGGACTTAACTCTGAATTGGAATTTACATTTTGCATCAACTCTTACACTGAGCAATCTTAAATGAATGCTCTGCCAGTCAAAGTGTGCTATATCCCTGAATCCACCCTCTGTGCTCAGATGATGTGCAATGGAAATTGCCTAATTTCCAATGTCGCGGCAAAATGGCCGGGCTCCATGCATGATTCCAGGATCTTTGGAGCATCCTCACTGGCAGAGGTTTGCAGAAGGCAAGAGAATATTAAGCCAAGTATTTTCACTTAACATGTATATTTCATGGAATCTAATGAGGGGTAAGGTCATCTTAATTTAAAAAAAAAAAACAACAACTAGTTTGAAAAACCATTAGCCACACATTGCTTCAGTTTAAGTCTTATCACATATGGAGGGGGATCTCTCGAACTGTAGGAATGTCATACACAGCATATCTAACCAATACTTTCTTCTGCAGGGGAGTTTAATGGAATGCTGTAGAGACGGCCTTTAACAAAGCAGGGGACCTTTACATGGACACATACTTCACTTAAATGCCACTGGTGACCTTTGACTATCCCCCCTCCCACCACCTCATGTAGTGTTCAATTTTAAGAATACACATGCTCAAATTGTATTAAACAGTCTTTATTCAGCCATTGTTTGAAGTTATGGAGAGAGAACAGTAAGTTAAACAGTTCAAACCATGACCTTTTGCTCTGTTAGAGTGTATACTTATGTCCGTCTCTAGTTATATCCTGCAATAAGGTGTGTGGTCACTAAAATGTAGTTCTTCAGACTGCAAACACATCCAAAACATTTCACATTTGGGCTTACCTCTGGCATTTCAGTGTCTGCAGACACTGTGTCCTCGTCGACAGCCCTAGATGTACTAGGGCCATCTAACTGCAAAATGAGGAACACTACAGTTGTTGAAGCAGGAGCAGATTGCATGACAGTGCATCCTTTAAACCAAAAACCATGACATACTTACACATGGGTCAAGTGTGTCTTGAGTAGATGTATCTATGAGATCTGGCAGAAATACGGTACCTCCTCTCACTGCAGAGATAGGCATACAATCCGTTATCACAATTAAGAGACTGACACCTGGAGGGAAAGTAGTGGACAATACCCTCTACATATTTCTCCCAGGCACCTGGAGGGGATAATTTCTGTTTCTGTCCATTTCTCCATTCCTTCGACCTGAGGCCATCCTCGAATGGAGCTCAGCGCCAGTTTCTCTGCTGGTGTTTTGAAAACAATTGTTATTTTCAGTTTCACATTTCTTTATAAGCTACTTACCATTGTGGAATATATTTTTATATTTTATTTTTACTTGCTGCCATGTTCATTGCTGCCCACTGAGACTGCTTCTGTTAAGATGTAATAGTGAAGGATGGTTATGTAGGTCAAGGGTTACTAGGTCAATGGGGTTCACACACACCTAACTCAGAGCTAATTAAAAAAACCTAAAAGCATTGTTGTTATGTCGGTTACAAGTAAGCCTAATTCTGATATTATGTAGACTACTGATAATATAGTCACACAGTCTACTTTGTCTGAAAGTTATTAATCAGTGAAATGGAGGCAACATAAGGTTTTTTGCGCAGAACATTACGGAAAATATAAGAACACAGAATAACATTATAAAGTGAAATACACATGTAACATGAAACACTTGCATAACTTACGCATTTATTCTGTCAGCAATTTTCTGCCATGCCATCTCCCTGGCCTTGTTAATGGCTGTAGTATTGCCTTTTTTAGTGTTTATATCTTTATATTCGTCATACAGCTCCATCAGTAATGTTTGTTCTGATGAAAAAACAGCGCTCTTGTTTTGCCTTCTTTGTGACTCATTTCATCGACTTTTCGTTCATCCATTCTTTTGGGCTTCTTAAAAATCCTGGGTGCGTGCACTAAGGTCACGTTCAGACTGCCAGCCAAAATCCGATTTTTAGCCCATCCAGGTTGGAACTGGATGGCTCTTTTGAAGTCTGAACAGTCACAAATCACATGAAATCCGATTTTTGGAAACCAGATCGAAACCACCTTCGGGAGGTAGTTTCAGATCGCATTTGGACAGATGCGTCTCAGTATGAACAGCTCCAAACACTCAGATCGGTTTTGACTGTCCGTGACGTCACTCTACGCGACGCCAGACCCAGCTCTTCGGGTGGCACCCATGGATGTATTATAAGAACTTATAAGGTCTTATAATACATCCATGGTGGCACCACACTCGTCGCTTTACAGAAACTCCGGCAGTGAGTGCAGCTCGAAGCATTGTTGTGTATAATCCTACCAGCCTCCTGCGGCGTTGCAAATGTCTAGTGCGTCTGAGATGTTCTGCACCTCTACTGGACAGTGATAAGGCCAATATACTGAGGTGACCTGCCTCCATCATGTTTGTTGTTGTTGTTGTCGCTGTCGCAATTATATGACGTCAGATGCTCCGTTACTACAGCAACCTGTCAGATCAGTCAATAATGTGGTACAGTCTGAACAGAGCCATATCCGATTTGGACACTTGCTAAAAACAGTGTGGACAGTCAGCCCTAAAAATCGGATTTGAGCAGGAATCTGATTTGAATCAGATTCGCCTGCAGTCTAAACGCGGCCTAAGTGAGACTATGCAAGTCTGTCTTCAGTCAGCCTTGATTAGATAAGGCTGGACTGCATTAGTGGAATGACTTCAGACTTAATTGGGAGATAGCACTAGTTTCAGCCAGACTTTTTTGGGTGAGTCTGGCTTTCTTTAGCTACTTTGATGGAATACACCCCAGACCTTACCTCCTCGACCTATTGATGTCAATATGTCCAATGCATAGCTGCATGCTGCAAGCTGGACACCCCCTGCAAGCTTGGCATGCCCCTACACAAGGCACAGCATGTAACTACTGATAATGAAGAGTTTCCTTTATTTTTGTAGCTGAAAAGACACCATGTTCTCAACTGTTTGGAGAAAGCTACTTCATGTTTTCCACAGTTCCCTCAACTGCTCCAAACATTTTAGTGTGAGCCCAGCACTTCAAGGACTGTTTCAGAAACCATCACAGTTAGAATAGAAACAGTATAAATGTACAGAAGATAAAAAATAATGTCATTCTGGAACATTGAATCATGTAAATCTATTCTGACAGACACCAAGAATAAAATGATGAACACTAAAAATGGCCATAACAGGTCCTTTCTAAGTCTGTGAGGGTTCAGGGCTTAGGGGGGATATTGGGATCAGGCCCTAGACAATGGCTGTGTGACAGTAGCTTTGGGACCCATATCTTGGGGCCCTGCACCTTAATTGGAGTGGACAGGGCTGCATGTAAATGGGAATATTAGTGGAATATTCATGTTCATCAGCCATGTAAATAGCTTAGTAGGAATAATGTCTTTTTTTTTTAAATATTTTGTGCATGTAAACATAGTGATTGTTGTGTCAAGGAGATTATCTATTGTAATTTTTTGTTGTAAATTGAAGCACTCTGGGTCTTTGAGTTTGGATTTGTTCCTCAGAGTTATTTGGGTGATTCTGTATGAGGTGTTTAAGGTGTTTCATAGTTGTATCTGTTTGCCAATCAGACTAGCTTCAGATCACATCCCTGGTTATCCAGAGTCATATAAAATATTAACCATTTGTGTGAAATTTTGTCATAATTGATGTGTGAGGTTGAATAATGGCTAAAGAGTACTTTATGGGGTCACACTGACCTTGACTTTTGACCTTTGACCACCAAAATCTAAACAGTTCATCATTGAGTCCTAATGAATTGAAGAAGTTCTGTCAGAGCGTTACTGAGATATTGTGTCCTTGAGAATGGGACGGAAGGACGGACAACCTGAAAAAACAATATCCCTCCAGCCCTGACTGCAGCGGCGCGGAGGCATGAAAATCCAGCTCAGGTGCGACTTGAACAGCAAATACACAGGCATGGTACCCATGTGAGGCATTTGCATTACACCTGAGTATACACAGTGCAGCTGTGTTGTTACCTCTTGTTATCATCATTAGTCATTATAATAAGGGTCAGGCACCAACCTTTCTTTGTGTTGTTGAAACACATACAGAGCATTCAGACAGTTTTCAGACCCTTTCACTGTTTCCACATTTTGTTGTGTTGCAGTCTTATGCCAAATATTTTTTTCTCATGAATCTACAATCTGCACTCTGTTCCCCAGAATGACAAAGTAAAAACAGAATTTTAGAATTTTTGCAATTTTATTAAAAAGCAAAAACTCATATCACATTGACATAACTATTCAGTTAGATACATACTTTTGACACTTGAAGTTTACCTCAGGTTCCTCCATTTCTCTTGATCATCTTTGAGATGCTTCTACACCTTGACTGGAGTCCACCTGTGGTAAATACAGCTTATTGGACGTGATGTGGAAAGACACACACCAGTCTGTGTAAAGTCTCACAGCTGAGAATATCAGCAAAACCCAGGACATGAGGAGGCTTGCAGAGCTCAGAGACAGGACTGTGTCGATCAGATCTGGGGAAGGATACAAAAACTTTTCTGCTGCATTGAAGGTTCTCGAGCACAGTGGTCTCCATCATTCTGAAATGGAAGAAGTTTAGACCAACCAAGACTAATCAGGGGAGAAAGGTCTTGGTAAGAGAGGAGATCTAGAACCTGATGGTCAGTCTGTATTTTTTTCTTTTTAATTGTCAATCAAAAGGGCAAAAGGCACAAGTCACATTCAAGATAATTGCAGGTCACAATAGAAACAACTGAGCAAGCAGTAACAAAAACAACAACATTATAGGTCAGAAAAAAATAATATTAGAAAAGTAAAGAAAAATAGTGCACTTGATAATAAGCAAGAAAAAATCTAAAATAAAAATAATGGAACAAACAAGTGGTCAGTCAGGTATTAAAGTGGGTTAATATTCTTGCAGATATTGGGCTTTTTTTAAATATTGCTACATTTCAAATATTTTTTATATAATACATATCTCATTTGAATACACATCAATAGTTGTTTGTTTTTTTAACAGCATTTATGTATAAAATACTCCAAACTCCATTTTTTTGTTTTCCTTTTGAAGGCCAACTTTTATATTTTGATATGTTAGTTTAACTTCCAGAAATAACTCCAGAGGAACTTCCACATCCATCCCCAGTCTACCTGAGTCACAGACGTGTTCTCCTCCCGGCCACCAGGGGGCGGTAGGGCCTTTACTCTCATAACCGCCTAAACGACAGGAAGAAGAAAACAGTTCCGTTTCCAGGGCGATTCTTCGGTTGGCGGCTGAAAAGCGCCAAATCTGAACTAGTGAGAGAAGAGTGGTAAAGAGCAGCAGGGTCTGTTAGCCACCTGTCCACACACCTTCAACGTTAACCGGTTACCTAACGTAGAAAGTCTCGGTCAGCGGTAGTTTGTGGACTAACATGGAGGAACTGTTCAGCGAAGTGTTGCAGGTGAATGTGAGGTGCAGGGACTGTGAGGAGAGGTAAGCAGCAGGTAAACAGCTAGACAGGCCTCACTGATGTGTTTAAGGTCGCTACGAAGATTTTCTTATTTAGTGTGAGACAAAAGGCTGAATATTAATAAACATAATTACCCAGGGTAACATGTGACCCATAGTTAGTGTACATTAAAAACAAGCAGTACCAGCCTTGTTTATTTAATGATATTGTTGAGTATGTTTCTGTTGTGTCTGATAAGTTCCACCCAGCAGCAGCTAATCGGACGGTTCATCACATTATGTTGACATGGCTCATTTTTCTCACTGTGGATGTTGTGACAGTTGATCAGTTGTGACAGGTCGGTTCTGTGGTTCAGGGATGAGTTCAATAGTGAATATTGATTAGTTTGGATGTTATTTTTTTTTAGTGAGTTGTGTTCATATTAAGTCCAGTGTCCATGGCCTGATCTTGGTTTTTATCCCTAACTATGTTAAACTATTCATGTGTGTTTATTGATGACCACAACATGTTGTCCTCAGCTGTGATTGGTGGTGTTTGACAGGCTTGTAATGATTGATGACCATTGAATGATGCACTTCAGCTGCTGAGTTAATGTTCACTTCACTCACTGAGTGGCTATGAGGAAGAAGGATTATTCAAACCAGTGTGACCGTGTGAATGTTTGGCCAGAAATAAACCTGTAAGGTTTCTCAAAGCTTATAAACCTGGGCTGCTTCAGTGAATAATGTAAAACTGATGGTGGACCATTAGTAAGCTGCATTGTCAACTATAGTGTAGGTCTATGTGTTGTGCAGTGTACAGAGTAGCTTACTGGTAACAACAAATAAGGATGTATGTTTAAAAAGTAAATATGCCAAAGACCACAGAGCTGACCTGTGTTTTAGAAACCATGTTGCAACTAGTTTTTAACTTTGATCAATTCCATTAATCAAATTAGCATAATCAGGTTTAGGTAAATTAGGTAAACAGTTTTGACTATGAGTAAATATAAATATTGCTGTAATCTGTTTGAAGCCTTGTTGTTTAACGGTTTAATTTTGCAGAAAAGCAAATATTCGTGTCACCATCGAGCTTCAGCTGGCAACAAGTCCGGTGCACAAACGGGTGAGTATGATGAAGGTTGGGGTCAATTCTGATTCCAATTCTGCTTACTGATTCTGGTTCTGTTTAGATAACAAAAATGTCTTTGAAGTGAATCTGAACATTCACAGAGTAAATAATATTTACTATTTACTGGTATTTAGTAAATGCATACAATAAGAACATCTGCTGCAAGGACATGCACATTAAAAACATATTAAATAAGAAGTGAACAGAGCAGAACTGAAATTCAGTTTTTTGGTACTTGGCACTTTGGATAAGGTTCTAATTTAACTCTGATAGAGTTTTGCATAGAAGACGGTCTTTCTTCCTGGTGACTAACCATTGTTTTTGTTTATTCTAGGATCTTCTAGTGAGACTAACAGATGATCTAGATCCATATTTCCTCTTCAACCTCTCAATATCAGAAGAAGATTTCCAAAGGTAAATATTTAGGCCTGGTGATAAAAGGATAGTGATATGGACCAGTGACAGACACTTCATCAATACTAATTATAATATTGTTTGATAGAAAGTCTAAAAGTTTCAGGTAGGGCTGGGTTAAAATTAGATTTTCCAACTCAAACTGATCTTCATTTGCATAATCCAATATCAATTCATATAATCCAGAGATCAGTTGTTTAATAAATGCCCTTTACTGTGGATGTGTGAGGCTATAACCCTGTTAGTCTGGTAACTGGTCAGGTGAGAGATCAAAACATGACAGATGTGGCTCCATTGAAGCCACAGGTCTAAAGGCAGATGTGTGGCTGCATTTAAAATCTATGAAAAGACAAAGAGCTGGACAAAAACAAAGCAAGATGTGCAAGAAGAAGATGCGTGTGTCTGTTGGTTCACACTGTAGCCATCAGCAACGCACATTACTGACCTGTCTGTCATTCTTTGAGAAGAGTGGTTAAACTGTTGGTCACATTAAATTAAAAAGTGAGAAAATAAGTGTAGGTGCTGAAGACAGTGAGTAATATCAGAACACTGCTGTGTGTAAACTGTGCAGGAAAACTGTGAATACAACAATTTTATTTTATCACCACCACCAAGCTTTGGATCACACAACGTGTTGTCATAACAATAAAACCCTGAGGTGGTGGAGCCACGATGGAGAGATACTCTCTATATGACAGAACATCCAAACAGGACAAGGACATAACCCACGCAGTCACATACTTCTTGTCCCCTGGTCACGTCAATGTAAATTTCAGTGCTCAGTGTTTGACTTTTGTTGGATGTTGTGAATAAGCCGTCTCTAACTCTCACTGTGTCTGTCTCTGTGGTTGTTGGAGCAGTCTGAAGGTCCAGCAAGGGCTGCTCATAGACTTTGCATCATTTCCTCAGAAGTTCATCGACCTGCTTAATCTGTGCTACTCTGAGCAAGAGTCAGACAATCCCAGGTATGAAGAAAAGCAAACCACCACACAACATCACACTGTTCAACTATAGTGATCCAGCTTTACATTATGATTTGTATCAGTCCTGATAATTAATATTTTCTTTATATTGACAAAGTTATCAACCTTTAGACCTAACGCTGAGATGAGTGGACTCAGATTCATATTTTGTGACTGTTGCAGACTCATGACTCAGTCTCAGAACATGACATACATGTGGTTGCTTTTATCAATTTATAAAGTTTAATCTGTGGAATGGAAAAAATATTAAAGACACATTTCATTATTATGTGCTCCAGTGATACAACAGCATGCACTAAATGATTGTGTATAATGTTTTTCCGCAGGTTTCTGCTGCACCTGTTGTGTCAGTCTGCAGTGCTTGAAGGACCAGCAAACTTCAGTGTTGTAGAGACAAATGCATTCAAACACCTGAATCACTTGTCTTTACGACTCGCTCAAGGGTCCGACAAACATATTAAAGACTATCTGGCAGTGTGTCTCTCATCTCTGAAGGTTTGCTCATTCAACATAATACATAATCATAACATTGTCGGGCTTTTTCTATGGATCTTTGAATTATGAGACTCATATGAATGTCAGCTTTAATCAGACCAATGTTATTTGATCCAACTGAGGTTTGTCTTGCGGATGGCGACATAAAATTTAATAGAAGCTAGTTTGTTTTATCTAAATGATCCCAGGAGGTTTTATTACTCTGGTGTTTGCTGGTGTGGTTTACTCTTCACACTGCTTATATCAATTGTACATTTCAGTCAGGTGAGTTAAAGCAGTTAAAGTAGTTCAACAAACCTCATGTACTGTTCTAAAACAGATGAGCAGAAGAAAAAATTTCTTCTAATTGGAAAATTAACCTTCACGTTGATACTTTAGGAAACTGTATAATTTAGCTGATTAAACTAGAAGTTGTGGTTTCAGAGGAGTTATCGCATCAAAGCATAAATTATGTTTGTCACTAACACGTAGAGCTAGAATCTGTTTTTACTGAAGTGATATTCATACATGTCAACTCAATCTTCCAGGCAGAGAAGCAGGCCCTAGAGATGAAGCTGAAGAAGACTGAAGAGGATCTGTCCAGGCAGCTGAGTTATGCTCAACAGGTGTGTGAGCGCCTCTTTGTCATTGGACGTGGTGTTTAGAGGCCTGTTTTAAGCCCTGGTGCTGGATGAAGCACAGTCACAGTCAGGACCGTCACTTTTTCCAGGGATCTAAAACAACAGATCATAACGGAGCTGAGACACAGACGGTGACAAATTAAAATATAAAACCTGAATAATAACAGAACAAATGCAGATGCTTCCACACAGCTGCACAGTGTGGTGCAGTTAAGCCATTAACGCTTTTTGCTGAGCGGCCAAGTTGATTCTGATTTTATATCAAGAGGAAGGTGATTTCATTGTGGGCACAGAGCAGCAGCTTCAGCCAGATGCTCACCTGGCTGGTGTTCAGAGAGGAACAGAGACTGAAGTGACATCTGTATTTAGATGTATAGGAAAGACTCAGTTCAGTTGTCACATTTGATGATGCTCGTGCATCAGTGTGATATTGAGGAGACACAGAGGAGCAGCTCTTCCCCAGCTGACTGAGGATGTCAGTGCAGGATGAGATCAGACTGTGTCAGCAACAACTGATATTATAGCAGCTGCAGGACATGGACCGCTTTACAAAGATGAATCCACATGTGAGAGTTCAGTGGTGCAGAAACCAGCAGCTCTGGTCTACAGAGATGTGGAGAAAGTGATGAGTCAGATGAGTCGTCCTTCATGTTCTACACAAGTGGGTCAGGACATGTTAGCGTTCACCAAGAGGGCGGTACAGGTCTGAGAGCTGGACCCCTACACTGAGGGGACCCACTGCCTCTGTTCTGCCGTGGGGGCATTTAGCTGCTGTGGTTTGGGTCCTTGTCCCCTCAGAGGGAGGGGTCAGTGTAGATCAGAACAAAGTTGTTCTGAGTGATCATCTTAATCCTGTGATGAAACACGTCTGTCCTGATGGGAGGAGTCTCTACCAGGAAGACAGTGCCCACATCCACAGGTCACGTGGGGTCACTGATGGTTTGATGAGGATGATGATGTTGTGAATCATTTGCTGTGTCCTTCACAGTCACCAGATCTCAACCCAGCTGAACAGGTATGGGAGGTTTAGACAGCGTCTCCACCACATCATTAAAACACCACAAGAGGAAATATCTTCATGAAGAATGGCGGTCATCCTGCAGTAGAGTCCATCCTGCAGTAGAGTCAGAGACTTTTAGAATCAAGGATGAGGAGCAGAGAAGCTGTTCTTTCACCTCGTGGTTGATCAACATCTGACTGACATTTTGGGTTTTTCTTTCATTAATTACCTCTGTGTGTCTCTAAGTCAGTGACTAGTATAAACTCTGGACTGTGATGGGGTCTTGTTTTAGATTTGTTACCAAGTTTGTTTCAGTTTGTCGTCTTAATACAGGTCTGCTGTCCTTTTCAAATGTATTTCAGCAGGTTCTCATCTCTAGCTGCTGTTGTTATTAAGACTGATCATATTTTGAAACAGTCGTTATCTTAACATCTATATATGTAATAAAATAATAATGTAATAACTATATTTCCTTCCTAGACTCTGTCTGAGAAGACCAAAGAGTTGGACAAACTGCGTTCAGAGTGGACAAGTCAGAGCAGCTCTCTGTCCAACCGTCATACTCTGGAGTTACAGTCAGAGAGAGAGAAGGCTGTGGAGGTGAGACACTTATCGTCCCTGGACTGTCTTACTAACGAGGCTGTTATTGAAGGACATTAAATTCAAAAGGTCAAACTATCTAAAAAATAAGACCCTCCTCGCACTCATTGAACAGATGTAGTAGTTAGTACTCACACCAAGGTCTCCTACTGCACTGAAGCTTTAGATAAAAACATCTGCCAAATGACTAAATGTCATGTATGTAATGTAAATGTGAAGACCCGATTGCTTAATTTTTAGTCTGAAGAAATCAGGTGAACATGATGGAAACCTGCTTTGTCTTTAATACATGTTAAGATAAGTTGTTGTCGTTGATGCTTTGCATAAAAAAGAGAATAGGATCCGTGATGAAGGTTGGTATTGAATTCAGTCCCCGCCCTGTTGTTGCCTTTATACTATCTCTGGTTCAAAGTGTCTCCAACAGCTGCAGCTGTAAATTCTTAAGTGACTCTTCAAACTGTGAAGCTGTAACAGAAAGTAAATCTTACTTATGTTTGTTTGTCAGTGATTTAACTTAACATCTTACACTTTTAAACTTGTTTGCTCAAGTTCAGGTAACTCAACTTAATTTTTACATTTTCATTATATGACTGAACTAATCATTCAGCGTAAGTTCAGTACATTTAACATTTTTTAAGCAGCATGGGAACTTAAGTTCAACAAGCTTAAATTGATTATCAGTGTGCTGTATGTAGTGTTTTATTTATTTGGAACATACCAAGCACAGAGGTGGATTATCAGTTGTCAGATATTTATTTGGTTTGTCGTCATGATGTGTTTCAGTTACAGAACAGACTTCAGCAGCAGACTGAGCAGCTCCGTCACGACCTGGAGAGCACTCATAAGAGGAGCACCCAGGAGCTTCAGAGCCGGCTGACAGAGCTGGAGGCCTCCTGCAGGGAGCTGACCGAGAGGAAATACAAGAACGAGTCTGTCATCAGAGACCTGAAGATTAAACTCGTGGGAGCAGAGGAGGTGAGTGAAAAAGGAGGCTGTTGTGCCTCGAGTCTGTCAGCGGAGGGACCAACATGTGTCTGAAAGGGAGAGTCGACATGGAGGGACAGGACACAGACACTGTTGTGTTCATGTCACACCTCTGACATGGTGTCTAAAATCTCTCACTGGGGGGGATTTATGAAGCGGCTTCTTAATGAAGATGTAGTGGGATCTCTGTTTAAAAGAGGCTGTGCAGTGCTTATTCACATGTGGGCAAATACCACACACACACACACACACACACTTGTACTTCCATCTTTGTGAGGACACTCATTGACATAATGCATTCCCTGACCCTAACCTTAACCTAAACCTAATTCTAAAACTCTAAAACCAAGTCTTAACCCTCAAAATGTGATTTGAAGGTGTCCTCAAAAAGTGAGGACCGGCCAAAATGTCCTCACTTTCCCAAAATGTCCTCACTCCATTAGTAAAATACTTTTTTGGGTCCTTACTATGTAGCAAGTACAAGTGTACACACACACACACACACACACACAGACAACACAGTGACTTCAGAGGCAATAAGACACAGCAGAAAGAAGGAAATGGACTTCAGGAGATATTTTACTCAAGCTGATGATGACAGTGCTGATTATTGGAACAACTCTGTCCAACACAATCTGTTTTAACTAATAACACAAGTCAGTGTGTTGTTCTTGTCCACATTCAAGTGGATGTGGCCCCTGAACTGGGACACAGCTCCAGTGTAGGCTGGAAAATGTGTGTGAACCCCTCGACTAATGACATTAACATAATCTACCTGGAGTCGAGTTAACAAAGAGTTAACTCACTCTAACCCACAGATGTGGGTTAGAGTGAGTTAAAGAAAACACTTAAATCTGTGTGTCACTGTGTTACCTGTTTATGTTGTGTCTGTTACCTGTGCAGGAATGCCAGCGTTCAAAGCAGCAGGTCCTGTCTCTCAGGAGGGAGAACAGCACTCTGGACACTGAGGTCCATGAGAAGGAGCGTGTGGTGAGCCAGCTGCAGATGAGGGTGGCTGTTCTGGAGCAGGAGATCAAAGATAAGGATCAGCTGATGCGCCGCACAAAAGAGGTGCTCGAAGCCACTCAGCAGCAGAAGGTAAGAGATACAACTTGACATATACAGTAAAAAGTGCATCTTGAAATGAAGGCACCAGTCTTTCAGCATCTTTTTGGTTTATAAATGTTCGTACTTCAGCTGTTTCTAAGGTGGAAAGTGATGTTTTCATCACCTCATTGATGTGGGACTTGAGGCTTATATCTGAGGCTAAGATAACACCAAGACTTACCCTCAGATTTCCAGGGTCAGTGGATTCATTTACATGTTAAGTGAGTTCAAGGCTGTCCAGTAAATTTAAGAACTCAATAGCTTCTCCTTGGTTCATTTAGTATATTTATTTAAGGCAAAGACTAATTAATGCCAGATCTTATTTCCTTATTGGAATAACTTTACATCCTCTCAGACTATTTACCTAAAGCTTAACTCAACTGTGTAGAAAAATTGCAAGTATTTTCTTCATTGATCTGGCTGACAGACGTCCTTCGTCCTCTGTCCTCTTGCTCACTGCTCGAGAGACACCACCACAAATTTCTTCAAGTTTTTTCATCCTTTTCTTGGACATGAAACAAAGTGTATTTAAAAATTTACATGATCAGTAGAAAACTGAGATCCACAGACAGGGTACATCAGAGTGTTGAGAAACACAACAACACATTGTTGGTTTTGTTCTTTTCATGAAATTTTTTGACAGTAAGAAAAATAACACCAGACTTATTCTAATAGATTCTCTGTCAAATGTGTTTTAACCTTAACCTTTGGTTTTTTTTTCTCCAGGAATCAGTTGAAGAAAATGCTGAAAGCAAAGAACTTCAGGTCAGAAAACTTGAGGCAACAGTGAAGTCACTGTCTGAGGAGCTGATAAAGGTTTGTGAAGCTGCATTGAAGCTTTTCCATCTGCAAAACTGAACACATCAAGGAGTAAATGAAAGACACACATCAGGCCACACTACATATGCAGTCATTTCAGTCATTGAGTAACTGTTACCAATCAACAGCCATCTCCCTGTGTACATTCAAACCTGCTTTTTAGGCTCATTTAATGGATTTGGTTACTGAGACCAGCACTGAGGTTTTCCTGTGTCCTGGTTATTTCACACAGACCAGGTTCTAAAGCCCAGGTGAAACTGTTGTGGAGACGTGCTGCTTCCATGGGGCACTGTATGTTTGAATATGATCCAGACCAGTTTCTTACCTCCCTTCATGTACTACTTCTTATTTTATCCAGGCTAATGGCATCATTAAAAAGCTGCAGGGGGAGGTTCGAGGCCTGGTCGGAAAAATCAAAGTGAAAAACACAGTGACTGTGTCACAGGAGAAGATCCTCCAGGACATGACAGAAAAACTGCAGAGCGTTGAGAAGGACCTACAGAGCACCCAGCAGCAGCTCGGTACCAGGGATGAGCAGGTGAGTCTCCATCATGGAAACTGCAGACACACTGCTTTCAACAGTCTCTAGGTCTTGACTGATGAAGCATGATAAGCACTAATCAGACTAATTGATTGATTTGATATGCACTTGATCTTACCATATTTGTATTTTACAGGTTTCAAAATTGAAGGAGCAGTTGGAGCTTATGGTTCAGAAGCTCAATGAAAGCAGAGAAGTGTTAAAAACAAACGAGAATGGTGAGAACACTCGTCTTATTCATGTCCATTATTAATGGATGTAGTATAAGTATAATTATGTGGGAGGAGCCAGTGGAGATTTCACTTCCAACTACTACTGCTGGCTTATTTTTCAGTTTTACAAACTCAGTCAGACTTCTGCTGGAATAATAATTATCTGATGTTGTTAATTGCTTCATCTCCCTCAGTGAAAATTCAGAATCTAATCAAACATGTAAATGTGGTCATATTTCTCCATTTTCCGTGCGACAATTCTAATTTGAGATAGATAGATAATTTTACCATTAAAATAAACTTGTCATGTTATCTAATGTATGTGGTTTAAAACCTTTCAGTCATTGACTGAAGTCTGTGATACATTAACATTTATCCAGAGCGATGATCCACAGACATTAGAACATACGAGGCGACGCTCTGCCTCAGTGACACCTGCTCACATGGGTTCAGGTCAGGTGACTGACGTGTCCAGTCAAGATCACCCAACTGCTGGGTCACGATTTTACCAGCTGCTTTAGTGTTATGGTTAAGATTGTCCTCCACCTGCACTGTCCTAAAACAGACAGAATATAATCTTATTTGCTGCATTTGTGTCACTTTTCACACAGTATGAATCTGAACACTTCAGACTCAATTCAAGACTTTGATGTGAATTAGAGTTGATTTTGTCAGATATTTTTAGAACTATTCCTGAGATAAAACATCTATGTTAGCTTTGGGTATATTCAGTCACCTCATCCTTTTTAATTTTAGTCAGTTTTTAATATTCATACTCGCACATTTTAGTCTAGTTTTTGTCAACTGCTGTCAAATGAGATTTTCTTCTGACTGATTTGTAACAGTTAAGTCTGGACGGTAATGACCACACAATAATCTTTTTCTTTTAAATTTTTTTTTTTTTTTTTAGGCTTTATTAGACATGGAAGTGGAGACAGGCAGAGTTTAAGGAAAGACAGGCAGCAAATGGGCTTTGCAGTGTCCAACCAGTAAAGCTATGATTATAATGTAGACATTTGACACAGCCTTTCATTGACCATATCCACTGAGATGTCTCTTCAGTCATGCCAGTATTTCAGCACCTCTCCCACCATCTGTTATATTTCTGTTTTACCACAGTTATCAGTTGGCTGAACAAGCAGCTAAATGAAAAGCAGCTGAGCAGAAACCCACAGTCCACTGACGCTGTGGAGAATCCTTCGCTTGTATCCACAACAACAGGACTGAGGGTAGGAGATGACTCCCTACACACTGTTACCATACCTTACTGTGTGTGTGTGTGTGTGTGTGTGTGTGTGTGTGTGTGTGTGTGTGTGTGTGTGTGTGTGTGTGTGTGTGTGTGTGTGTGTGTGTGTGTGTGTGCCACCAGTTACACATGTCATTGTATTGTACCAGGCAAAGTTTTATCCTCAGACAGGGAAACCTGCTGTGTCTCCTGGAGCGACTGCTGATGTCACTCCTGCTGAGCAGCGAGCAGTGCAGCCTGCCAACAGACTGATGTGAGTTTGGATCATTGCTTTCTCAGCCCAAGTCTATCATTTATTTCCACAGAATATACTGGTGTGTGGAATACATCCAGTCTGAGGGTGCTGTTTTATAACAGAACTGTTTGCCTGTAAGTCAGAGGACTGAGGGACACATGAGTCACTTTGTGTTTTCCTCTTGTCCTCAGTGGAGACTATGCAGGTCTGGATTCTAAGTACTTTGAGAGGAGAGATGATAGCATCCCAGTCTACGGTCTGCCGAGTCTGCTTCACAGAGGTAAAACTGGTGATCGTTTAGAGAACTGCATGGACATAAACAGTAAATACCTGTTTCATTAGACTGCTTCAGCAGAGTTAGAACTGTTTTTGGTGTGTGAAGACACAGGACAGAAGAGTGAGCACAGGCTCAGATCAGGATGAGGATGTGAATGTGAATGAATGAGACCCAAAAGCCCTGCCTTTAATGTCTGAACAGGTGTGGACATAGTGAGTGTGGAATATGTTTCCCTGCAGTTACAGTGAGTCACCAGGTTCCAGTCATCTCTCTGCATTAACCTGATTTCTCCAACACTGAGAAACATGAAAGACTTCAGACAGGCAGAGTGTGGCTATGAAAGCAGAGATCAAGACAATTCAGTGATTGTGACACTGATGCAAAGGGTTCAAGTCATAAGTTTTACATAAAAAGAATAGTTTCATTTCATCATTCTAATATACTGGAACACAGGCCCGACTGAGGTGCCTCATACATGCACCACACTCGACAAACTGTGGTGTCAGTAAAGGGTAGTGAATACCACCTGTAATAAGGGAGTGTCCTACATATCCCACCTTCCAGACACATCTCAAATAACGGCTGAAGTCAAACTACATCTGTGATCTTTTTGACCTCCTGCAGCAAAATGTATTTTGTCTTTTTATTTGTCTATTTTATATTTGAGTTGTGTATTGTGACATAATGTAATGTTGTATTATTTGTTACCTGTTCAGGGACTATGTTTGTTAACCTGTTATTACTGCTATAATCCAGCATGTTCATGTTGTGTATTTTGTACTGATGTCCACTGACAACAAAAAAAAACTGATCAGGCCTTTCTCTATTATTAATATACATTGTCTTTATCAAATAAACAAATAAATAAACAAACATTGCTGATCAGACCAGGACTGAGGGAACAGTGTTTCTCCCTGTTCTGAACAGACACAGTTGTTCTTGTGCTCAAAATAAAAGAAATGAATCTTATCATTAATGTAAACAATGTTTTGACTGAGGTTTTTGCTTTTTCTCTTTAGAGTTCCCTCAGCGAACAAAGCCTCCTGTAGCCTCTGCTTACTTCTCTGCTTGAAGCAGAAACTCCGAGATTTAAGGACAGAAAAGCTTTAATTTCAGCTTCAGGTGAAGAAAAACCATCCAAACTTCACCTTCTGCTTTTCGTCTCTAGCTCCTGTACAAACTGTTACTGACCTGTTGTGCTACAGAAACATGTTTTTAAGTCCCTATTGTTGATATTTTAATTTATATATAATCGTCTATTTGTCTGTCTCTAATTTGTGCTTCAAGTAAAGTAAATGCTCTTAAAAATCTACAGTAGATTCCTGTGCTCATGGAGAATGTATTCATGTCTATTCCCCCCCCCCCCCCCCCCCCCCCCCCCCCCACAGTACATAATTTGCTACCCTGATGTGTTTATATTGTTCATTTTCTGTTGTTTTTCAGTTATGAAGTGTTGTCTTAATAAACTTATCATCCTTATTGGTGTTCAGTCCTTTCAAAGTATCCACAGGTTTGATTTATTTAATCTTAAAGTTCCTCCAGACATGTTTTAAACTCTGTAAAAATCCTCTGCTGTGATTCATATTTTCTTTAACATGATTTTCCCAAACTGCTCTGAGGCTCATCTACTCTGACTTCCTGATTGAGAAACCTGGATCAGGCCTTGGCCCCGCCACCACCTGCTGGCTCCAGGTGTCCAGGTGAAAGAGCAGAGAGGATGAAGATGTTAGAGGAGGAAACATCAGAGAGACTCAGCCTCATGTTGGAGCCTCAGTCAGACCCAGACTCAGATGAGGAGTCTGTTGAGACCAGAATCAGAGACTAGCAGACAGATCAGAACAGTTAGCATAGTTCAATTCAATTCAATTTTATTTGTATAGCGCCAAATCATAATATACATTATCTCAAGGCACTTTACAGGGTCAGGTCAAGACCTTACTTTGTTACAGAGAAAAACCCAACAGTTCTAGCATTTATTTGTTTATGTTGTTTGTTAGCTTGTAACTGGCAGTGGCTGACACAGTGTTAGTAGTTGTGTTGATGCTAACTCTGGCTCTCTGTACTGACAAGGTTTCAGGTGTATTTAGCCCTGATTAAAGACTGAGTCATGTGGTGTGTGTGTGGCAGGTCAGTGTAAAAGGTCTGTGAGACAAAGACCGACACCATGACAGTTTGTTTCACGTGTTCACGTCTTACATATATGAGACTGTAAAGTCCTCTGAACAATGACAGTCCTTTGAATTGACTGTGTGTATCTCAGGGCTGTCTCGGTTCTGGTTGGGGGCGGGGTTCAGGATGAGGCCAGGGGCAAATGGGGTGGAGAGCTGGGTCAATATTGTTCATGAATCCATGGCAGGAGTGGAAGGGTGGGCGGGGGGAATGTCTTTCTTGGACTGCAGGGCCGGCAAAGGCAGGGGGCCTGTGACCATGGGCGTGTGGTGGGGGTCCTCCACTGCCAGCATGGGGAGGAGGTCCATGACCATGGGCGTGTGGTGGGGGTCCTCCACTGCCAGCATGGGGAGGAGGTACATGACCAACAGGGTGGAAAGGGGGGCGGTGATGGTTCCCAGGATGAGAGGGCCTACATATAGGCTCCCGCTCACCAGGGCCAAGGGCTGTAGTGTTCTGTTCAGAGGAGAGAAACAGACAAAGTTGAAGTGTATTTCTGCAGAACTGGAATAACCTCAGATTTCCAAACTACGGGTTCAGAGTTATTTAATAATGCAGAGTATAACAAGTAGCAGTGGAGCTCTGGAGAGGGAACATGAAGTAGATTAGGTGAACATACAGTACATGTTTGCTATGTGGACTCACCACTGGGGGGTAGAATTCACAAACCACAGACCCAAGTCCAAATGCATTTGAAAAGGATGTATGGCAGTAAGCGTGATGCTACAGAGAGAAGAGAGACACAGTGAGAGCCACGGAAACAGCCAATAGACAAAATATTTAGTGTCAGACTCACTGATACCATCCTCGAACACACGGGCTGCCCAGTGCTCATTCAGGACCTTCACACTACTGTACGGATATACTACCACTACCATGAGCTTTATTTACGCAGCACTTTTTAAAACACACTGTCAACAAAGTGCATCACAAGATCAAAAATAAGAAAACACAAAGACAATGAGAACATTACAGTGCCCACTGTAGGATTATTTAAGACCTTCAGGGCTGGGGTAGACAGATGTTTCATTGAGATTATTTGTGTTGAGACAGGTTGGATAGATACCACTGTCTCTATTACTTCAGAGATACTGGAAATGGGCCTGTAATCACTGAGCACTATGGATCCAGATTTCTTTTCCTCTTTAATAGACACCATGTAAAATCAAAGATGGCTTAGGATTTCACCCCAGCAGCACCACTGGTGGACACCTCCCTCTGTCAGAATAAACAGTTTTTTTTTTACAACCTCTTAGAGGGTTGTCACCTCCTGGTGAGGTTGTACTTTAAAGGTCCCATATGAAGGTAGATGTCCATGTTATATTTGATTATAAAGCAGGTCTAGGTTCTATATTAATACTGTGAAAGTATCAAAGCCTCAGTCCACAGAGAAATGCACACAGCCTGTATTCAGAAACTGAGCCTTAAAACCAGCTGTCAGGACTTCTGGAACTTTGTGATGTCACAACAAAGCAGCCACCACTCTCAGCCACGCCCACCTGGACCCACACACACACACACACACACTATAGTTTATTTTCCCTCAGTTCCACATACATTGAAGGGCCAAATCTTCAGTCAGACACTGAAGATTTGATACATCTACCAAAATCTTGACCCATCTTTGTAGGAGTGTATTATTGTTCACTTCAGCCTTAGAGCTCAACAAACAATAACACAATGGTCCTTTCAGCCTCACTCAGCTAATAACTTTACAGAGATATTTGGACTTTGTACTTGTCATCAGTCCTGTTGATTTGGCTTGGTGTAAATTTAAACATGTGTTCATCTCCGTTATTGCCATCCCTGTGGCCCCTTCCTAGTCTGTTAGGAAGCCATTGTCCTGACCCTGGGTTCATTCTGATATCTTAGAAGCTGTTTGTTCACACAACAATGTCCTGGCTGTGTACAAACTGTAAGGTAACGACTACGAATTTATACAGTTAACTGTAGAAATGACGTCAAGCTAAAGGTAAGGGAGGGAAATAAAAAGATTAAATAAAAATATTAAAACCTTGATTTTCCATGTGTAACATTCAAATATCAGTGAAAGGTAAGTTAGTAGATCATCCAGCTTTTTTACGTCAGCCCAAAAGCTTGTTTACACTGTACCTCCAGCATTTACACTCTTGATTTAACCTGTCATTCTGTAGGACAATGGTAGTAAGTCAGTAAGTCTTTAGAACAGGTTGTGCACAACCATTTAAATAAATTTGTAAAGAAAATATCTGAAACCTAATTGCACACAGAGCGAGCTTCACACCAGACAGCTAGCTGCTGCAGGACAGACCTTATTCAAGCCCAAAACAATCTGCTGTGCATCTTAATAATCAGTAGATACACAAATACACTAGGTTTAGCTGGAATAGACGAGACTGTGCTATAATAAACGAGCCCACAGGTCGTCTGTCAGCAGGTTATTATGACCCACAGTTAGGTTTTGTTGCTAGGTGACATCTAGTGGTCGTGGTAATGATGACAGGAGCAAAGGGAAAAGTGATGTAGGAGATTGGTGTCCATGTGAAAGTAGCAGTTTATGTTGTTTCCATTATCCGTGACCCTTCGACAAAGTTAACGTGTTATTGTAACCATGACAACAGACATCGTCTAATGTTAAAGAAGTACCCAAATTACAATTTTTTCCCAAACCTAACCATCCAATAACCGTCATTATAGTAACCATGGTGACAAAGGTAGGTACGCCACTCTCAGTACAGTCTGCGTCTTTAATATCGTTACCATGACAACCAAGGTGCAGTACACCTGCTGCTGTAGGGGAACTATTTCAGGAGACACTCCTATAGAGGGTTGAAGAAAACGACCTGTGTCGTTCAGGTTGAGGACTGGTTGGAGGTTTAACGCCCCAAAGACAAACTTTTCTTACACAAAAGGTCAAACCTCCATCTGCAAGAAATGTCCAGTGTTGTGAGAGCCTAATACACAACATTACACCACTGCCCTTAGTAGTGGTCTTAATATGGTTTTAAAAATACATTTATTTAACATCTTAATATTGCTGTAACACTGCTTGTTTTTATCTGTGTGACAGACCTGAGAGTGATCAGCTGTACACATGGAGGACACAAGACAGCCCAAGCAGCCATGAGGTGCACACACAAGATAACAAGTGATTGCTAGGAGACATCACTCATTAAATCCTATAGATCTCCTCATGTCTTGTGTTTACAGGTGCATTAGAAAGGGAAATTCAAACATGTCAGTGTGTGGGTCTGAATCTGTCTGAAGAGGTGTACTCACTGCTCTGTCAGGGCAGAGGGGTGTGCATGCCTCAGGGAGGATTCTGGAGCCCATTGGGCAATCAGTCTCCACAAGAACGAAGTAAGGGTAGTAGCTCATCCCTGCCATCCCTGAGTACTGAGAGAGGAGGAGAAAGAGAGAGAGTGGGGAAAAGACAGGAGTGTGCAGGGTTTAAAGGGATGGGATACAGATGTGTAGGCACATTTCAAAATTAAAGATACAGGCATCCAAGCTGGCTTTGGTTTGGCTTTAGTAGAAGCAACTTTGAGTCCTGAGTTGTGTGTGTGTATGTGTCAGAGTGCGTGTATGTGTGTGGAGCGAGTCCCTGTACCCCATTTATTATCCGTCCCACTTCCTGCAGGACGTAGTAGTGCTGGTTGGTGGTGTTCTGGTTGAATTTCTTCACAGCTTGATGCACAGCGTTGAGGCCTTCAGGACTGTTGAGTGGGATCAGCACGGGACAGTCGGGGCAGATCATACCCATCTCCTGGTTAGTTTTTACTACACACACACACACACACACACACACACACACACACAGAGTTGTATTGTTATTAGTGAGCTTTCTGAGGGTTCGTGGAGCAGGTCTGCATTTTAAAGGTTTTTCTCATCATCATCTTTACACTTAAAACTTTGTCAGATATTTGAAGTGGATCTGATTCGTGACGCCATAGTTCACCAACTTTTTACCATCATCATCACCACCATTTATTCAGCAGACTGCAGATGAAAATCAGCCTGGTCTCAGTTAATCTGATCTGATCTGATGTTGGAGGCAGTTTATGATGATGTTAGTTCAAAATACTACACAACAAAAAAGATCAGATTGAATTTAAAGGGTTAGGGTTAGGGTTAGGGTTAGTTTTGTGAGTGAGATTTTAAACTGTTTATTTATTTGCTGTAAACATGAAATCTTTTAATAGGAATGCATATTTGTTTCATTTGCTGATTCAACCATATTTTTGACAATGCCTGTTGGATGGAGACCTCTCAAATCAAAATGTTGCTGTATCAAATTCAATTTTCCATATTTTCTGAGTGTAGAGCTGTTGTCTGATTTTTGTTGGGGACTAGTGAACTACATGTAACTAAACTAGTTTAACTACATTTTGCAGTAACTTGCTGATAGTCCAACTACATTCATATGCACGTAGTCATTCAAGCTGTTAAATTACTTCTTTTTTTTTTTTTTTTTACCATTTTTTGTGTAATAACTACTGAAACTACAAACAAATCCAGTGCCATAAAAGAAAATGAACTATATTTGTATTTCTATTTTACTGTTTTATTTGGGTTTTGGTCATTTTGCATCATGCAGATTATCAATTTGATTTTTTTTTTTTTTTTTTTTTTTACAAAGTAGTTTGAACAACTTTTTTAAAGCAGCTTTAGTTAAAGAAACTAGCTAGATAGATATATAGATAGATTGACCCTCCTGTTCATGTTATGTGACTTTATGGACAATTTGAATTTGCTGCACTATTCCTGACTCCTTACTTAAGTTGTCTGAACTACTGAAGATGGGCTCACGCTCACTGAAAACTCTTTAGCTGTACCAACATTAACACTGGATGTAAAAGAAACAAAAAATAAAAGAGGGTCCAGCATTTCTGACAGGCTCGGATATGTAAGAAAAGAGAAGCCCACCTTGTCGTGTGACACACTCATATTTGGTGACTTTGGCGCCGTCAGCTGTTACAGTCATTGTAACGGTGCAGTTGGCCATCACCTCCTACAAAGAAGCAGAGACAGAGATATGTAACTGCAGGTAGCTCACATCAAGGCCAGTGCGTCCACTGCAGGAAATATGATCACACTCTCATCTTCCTGAGTTACAGCGTTGAATAATGTCCAGAGGTGTTTTTGAAGAACATTATGATGTCAGAGTACGGTTGATCTTTGACCTTTTGGATATAAAATGTCATCATTTCATTTTATCCTTATAGACAAAGACATAGACAAAATTAATGCTGTGTGAGTTAACAGTGATCTTGACCTTTGACCTTTGACCAACAAAATCTAAGCAGTTCATTGTTGAGTCCTCATGAACATTTGTGTTAATTCTAAACAAACCCCCCCCCCAAGTGGTCTTGAGATACCACATTCAAAAGGCCAAAACTGTGTTTTGTGAGGTCACAGTGACCTTGACCTTTGACCACCACGATCTATTTAATTCGTACTTGAGTTCAAGTTCATGTTTGTACCAAATTTGAAGGAGCTCTATCAAGGAGTAACTGAGTTATCACGTTCAGATATAGTAAATAGTTGTTTAACATTTACCCGGTCGGTCGTGCTGCGGAGCTCACAGTCCTCAAAGTGTTTGGGGTTGACAATGTGGCACACTGTCTCCAGGAGATCCAGCTGTAGCTCAATATCACACTCTCCTCCACGCTGGAAACACCAGAGAGGAAGAGCATGAATCACAATGACTGAGGTACATGATGTTTTAAATGTCCCCACACCGACAAATGCATCAGTTGTTGTGACAGATTTAAGACCAGATTACTCACACACACAAACACACACACAGACACACTTCACTCACTTCATTCCTGCTGGGAGTGGTACAGTTTGAGTTTTTTCTATTGTTAAAATTCGTCTACACAACTACACTTCACCAATCACTGGGCTATAGAGCGATAAGAATGAAGAGGAAGCTGTGAGCTCCAACTCTGCAACACTAACAGAAGAGAGACACAGAAACACAACCTACACACAGCCGACCAGTCCGGAGTTAAGTGGAAACAAGTGAAAAAGTGAAAACAGAAAAAACAAAAATCCGCTGTCATTCAGCCACCAAGGATAAAAAGGAAAGACAGAAGATCAAGAGGCAAAGTAGTAATAAAATGAAGGACAGAAGAAAAGAACTGTGGGACTGAAAGAAAAACAAAAGTGGAAAAAACTAACTTTAGTTAAAGCGTATTATTAAAGAGTTCACTGAGCTGAAACAAGCCTGTTATTCAGAGCAGAAGAGTTTCATTGACAATGTAAAACTGGAATCTGCAAAGTAACCAGTGACTAACTCCTAGCTGTAAGATAAACATGCGGAAGAGACGATAATCAACCTGAGCTGTAGTGACAGGAAATCTGTCACAGTACCAGGACCTCAGACTTATTTCAGAGCCCGCTGCCTGACTCTGGCTCTAGTACCTTCTCCACTTTGTTGCCCTGGACCACATTGAGTCGGAACTTGTAGCCATGGTGATGCTGCTCGTTGATGTGGTGCACTGCCAGGCGTGTTGCCGCTGCACTGTCCTCCTCACGGCACGTTACCTCCTCCAGAGCTGGAGCAGAGCTGCAAAGCAGCACCACTGAGGCCAGCAGCACCAGGACGGGTAATCTCTTCATGGTGCCAGGCAGAGAGATGGAGCAGACCGCTGCAGCCAGGGATGTTATATAGACACGGACAGGCTAACAGACAATGGTGGGAGGAAGACAGCGTGACAAAGAGGTGGAGCGATAAAGAGACAGCAGAGGTGCAGCACGAGGACAAGACCACAGCCCTGCTGAGAACAAACACAGACTAGAGCAATTTATTTTGAAATGTCCACTGAAACTATCAGTTTCATCATAGTTGTCAAACAGTCAACCATTTCCCAGCACTATACAAGTTTTTCTACTGAAGCATATTTAACTAGAAGGGTTCACAGAGCTCAGACCTCTGCCTGTACTTAACTTGAGTATTTCCATTTTATGCTACTTTATACTTCCACCCAAGTTAAACAAACAAGAAACACCTGCACCGTACTGGGTTCACCCTGGAGGAAACATTGATCCATAATTCACAGTCTGGGTTCATAGATAGAGTAAACTATCTGCATTTTGGCAGCAAAACAGTGGCTACAAACTTATAAATCAGCTTCAAAACAAACCTAGACTTATGTCCACACATGTATACACTGTATGTACACAGAGAATATACTTATGTTCTTGGTTCTGTTTACTAACAGACACACAATCAGGAGAGTCAGGCTTCACCCACACACACTGAACCTCAAAAAACCAACACAAGGTGAAGGTTAGGAGTTGTACTATGAGACTGAAAGATAAATATGAACAGTGACTCACCAGTGGGATGATATGAGAATCAGGCTCCCAGATTTAATGATTATCCAAGAGTGGGCAGCACATAACACACATTATACCTGAGCAGGACGACAGTCTGTAAAATATCACAGGGCTCACAGGCCATAGCATTTGTGCCACCAAATATATACACACATATTTTATTTTATCACGACTACCAATGATTCATTCATTCTCTCTGTCAGACACTGCCATCCCCTTCCTCTGAAGCAGCTGTCCCCACTGTGATCCCACACCTGATCCCCACATCCACTCACTCACCAGCTCCAATAATTCTTTCATTATCACCCCTACACACACACACACACACACACACACACACACACACACACACACACACACACACACACATACACTATATTGCCAAAAATATTCACTCACCCATCCAAATATTTGAAATCAGGTGTTCCAATCCCCTCCATGGCCACAGGTGTATAAAATCAAGCACCTAGGCATGCAGACTGTTTCTACAAACATTTGTGAAAGAATGGGTCGCTCTCAGGCGCTCAGTGAATTCCAGCGTGGTACTGTGATAGGATGTCACCTGTGCAACAAGTCCAGTCGTGAAATTTCCTCGCTCCTAAATATTCCAGAGTCAACTGTCAGTGGTATTATAATAAAGTGGAAGCGATTGGGAACAACAGCAACTCAGCCACGAAGTGGTAGGCCACGTAAACTGACAGAGCGGGGTCAGCGGATGCTGAGGCGCATAGTGCGCAGAGGTCGCCAACTTTCTGCAGAGTCAATTGCTACAGACCTCCAAACTTCATGTGGCCTTCAGATTAGCTCAAGAACAGTGCGTAGAGAGCTTCATGGAATGGGTTTCCATGGCCGAGCAGCTGCATCCAAGTCATACATCACCAAGTGCAATGCAAAGCGTCGGATGCAGTGGTGTAAAGCACGCCGCCACTGGACTCTAGAGCAGTGGAGACGCATTCTCTGGAGTGACGAATCGCGCTTCTCCATCTGACAATCTGATGGACGAGTCTGGGTTTGGCGGTTGCCAGGAGAACGGTACTTGTCTGACTGCATTGTGCCAAGTGTAACGTTTGGTGGAGTTCGGTTGTTTTTCAGGAGCTGGGCTTGGCCCCTTACTTCCAGTGAAAGGAACTCTGAATGCTTCAGCATACCAAGAGATTTTGGACAAATCCATGCTCCCAACTTTGTGGGAACTGTTTGGAGATGGCCCCTTCCTCTTCCAACATGACTGCAAGCTGCAGCAAGGTCCATAAAGACATGGATGAGAGAGTTTGGTGTGAATGAACTTGACTGGCCTGCACAGAGTCCTGACCTCAACCCGATCGAACACCTTTGGGATGAATTAGAGCGGAGACTGAGAGCCAGGCCTTCTCGTCCAACATCAGTGTGTGACCTCACAAATGCGCTTCTGGAAGAATGGTCACAAATTCCCATAAACACACTCCTGAACCTTGCGGACAGCCTTCCCAGAGGAGTTGAAGCTGTTATAGCTGCAAAGGGTGGACCGACGTCATATTACACCCTATGGATTAAGAATGGGATGTCACTTAAGTTCAAATGCTAGTCAAGGCAGGTGAGCAAATACTTTTGGCAATATAGTGTATATATATATATATATATATATATATACACTTCAATTCAATTCAATTCAATTCAATTTTATTTGTATAGCGCCAAATCATAATATACATTATCTCAGGGCACTTTACAGGGTAAGGTCAAGACCTTACTTTGTTACAGAGAAAAACCCAACAGTTCCCACAAAGAGCAAGCGCTTGGCGACAGGGGGGAGGAAAAACTCCCTTTTAATAGGAAGAAACCTCCAACAGAACCGGGCTCGGGGTGGGCGGCCGTCTGCCTCGACCGGTTGGGTTTAGGAGAAGATAGAAAGAGGGGGAGGGGGAGGAGAGGGGAGAGAAGAGAGAGAGAGAGACCAGGAACAGCTGTGTGTGCCCTTTAGTATATTCTAACTTCCTGTAGTCCTGCCTGCCTTTGCCCCTTTGGTCTTGTTTGCCTGGTCTGCCTGCCAACAAACCCTGCTTCAGTCACTGACCCAGGAAACTTTGCTTTTTCTCTACCTGTACTGCCAGAGTTTTACATTTGAGTCTAAATCTAGAGTCAAGCAAGGTGATTGGGTGATTCAACTCCTTCTGGTAGACAGGATCAAAACAGAGCAGGAAAAAAATGTAAACAAGTTGTTCATGCAAGTATTAAAAAAACAGCCACACAAATGTTCCTGAATGACCTCCATGCATGATCACATGGAAGAAGCAGGTTCCAGCCTTTACAAGTAATAAAAATACAAGTGATACTGACAGAAACTAGAATGACAACTTTTAGCGGTAATGAAATGACATGGTCATTGTTTACAGAGGAGGAGTAGAACGAGTAGCGTGTTGGCAGGACAGCAGAAGCAGCCTCAGAGCTGCACGTGTCTCTACACAGGAGGTGTTCAGGCACAGTATCAGGCTATAGGTCATCTGTGTTTTGGCAGCACTCCATGACTCGTCATGTTGGAGCAATGTGATGTTTCAGAGCGATTACCCTGGATTATAGGCAACATTAATACATATTAATGATATGTCCCTCCCTGTAGACATGGTTGACATAAATTATTATTGGCTGGTTCTGGGAGCAGCAGAACAAGCCAAAAACACATCTTTCATATTATCACTGTAAAACATTGTTCCAGATGCCTCCAACATTCAGCAGGCACAGAGCAGCATGATCATCATACTCAATCTGATGAATTTAAGTCCACTATTCACTCTCCTTTTTCACTAAAGGCTCCACTACGTTCACTAGCTGGTCTCTACCATTTTTTGCATTTTGACCTAAAAAAACGACTTAAACTGGCATCCTGGTAACCTACTGGTGAAGGTGAAGACCACATGACTGCAGCATCCACTGTCAATCAATTCAGTGATTAACCATCTTAATCTTCAGCTCTGGAGTACTGGTTGGTTTCTGGGTATCTAGAGGAAAAAAATGAAACTGCCATCTATAGTGGAGGTCAATAGGGGGCAAGGAGGTTGATCCAGTGGTGACCTGTGAGTAGACCTGTGAAGACCTTCTGTGCCAGATTTGAATCTCTCTTTCCTATAAACACTGCACAGTCTAAATTGTCAGTACTGTGTGTGGTATTATGCAAAAGTCAGACACTGACTAGACTATAGACAGAGATACAGTCAAGAAACAATGACTCCTCCAGTTTGAACTTGAAGTTTGAAATAAGGTCATCCCCATCCACATCCTTCTTCTTCTGGTTGAGTAAACACTGTCATGTGATTTCATCAGTCACAGTTCAGCCAGGCTGATGTCATGACAGAGTAAAAGGAGGGAAAATCAAGACGTTTGTGTTAAATTTGGTGAATGTGACTTTGTATTTCATTGTGTAAAATGGCAACAAAAAAGACCAAAAATGTAACATTTAAACATTTAAATGCAGATTCAGTTTTCTCATATTACATTACAGATAAATCTCCTTTAAGCCAGTCTGTCTGAGAGCGTGATGCCGTCTGCAGTCAGTTATTTCTTCAGGATTATCAAGGTTCATATTGGATTGTGATATAAAAGGCATCAACTTCCATCCTGTATGTTTCAAAGATCTTCAGTTAACTTAACTCCGATTATCGGATAAATGGACTGGTAAATGGACTGCTTATATAGCGCTTTTCTCGTCTTATTGACCACTCAAAGCACTTTACAACGTGAGCCGCATTCACACACACAGACATACAGCACTTACATCTACACATGGAGTGCTTCTAACATTCACACACACTCATACGCTGATGGGACAGCCATCAGAGGCAGTTTGGGGTTCAGTGCCTTGCCCAAGGACACTTCGACATGTGGAGAGGGGAGCTGGGGATCGAACCACCGACCTTCTGATAAGTGGATGACCTGCTCTACCTCCTGAGCCACAGCCGCTCAGATATCATCAGGTGGCGACCCCCACTGTTGTATGATGGTATTGTACACCTCTGGTCATCAGTGCTTCCTGGTGACACCTGGGCCCAGTGTTCACCAACCACATGGCGCGCTGATCAGCTGATTGGGCCCTGGTGCGCATGGGGTGCCATGAGTAGTTTGGTTTGGTTTAGTTTGGTTGGCGCATGGATCCTGGGAGATGCACCATGTGTTAAGATTTGTGGAAGTGTCTTTGTTGCTCTTAATATAAACACTTTTACAAAAAAGACAAGTGCCAAGAGCCTCCTGACAGCCTGGTGAATGAAGCTGTCCTTCAGCCTGCTGGTTTTGGCTCGGAGACTCCGCAGTCGTCTTCCTGATGGAAGCAGGCTGAAGAGGCAGTGGGATGGGTGGGTGGGGTCACCTGAAATCCGGAGGGCTTTGCAGGTGAGGTGGGTGTTATAAATGTCGAGAATGGAGGGGAGAGAGGCACCGATGATCTTCTCAGCTGCTCTCACTATGCGCTGCAGGGTCTTGCGGCAGGACACGGTGCAGGCTCCGTACCACACAGTGATGCAGCTGGTCAGGATGGACTCAGTGGTGCCTCTGTAGATGGTGTGCATGATGGGGGCTGGGGCACTGGCTCTTTTCAGTTTACGGAGGAAGTACAGGCGCTGTTGGGCTTTTTTGGCCAGTGATGCAGTGTTCTTGCTCCAAGTAAGGTCTTCAGAGATGTGCACACCCAGGAACTTGGTGCTGCTCACTCTCTCCACTGCAGCACCGTCGATAGTTAGAGGAGCATGCAGGGTGTGCACTCTCCTGAAGTCCACAACAATCTCCTTTGTCTTCTCCATGTTCAGGCAGATATTGTCGTCTTTGCACCACGCAGCCAGTCGGCTCACCTCCTTCCTGTAGGTGGTCTCGTCGTCGTTGCTAATGAGACCTACCACAGTCGTGTCGCCGCAAACTTGATGAAGATGTTGGAGCTCTCTCGGTGTGCAGTCGTGGGTCAGCAGAGTGGAGAGGAGGGGGCTCAGCACACATCCTTGGGGGGCTCCCGTGTTCAGAGTGATGGTGCTGGAGGTGTTGCTGCCAGCCCATACAGACTGCGGTCTCCCCGTCAGGAAGTCCAGCAGCCAGTTGCACATCAAAGTATTCAGCCCCAGCTGGTCCAGTTTGTGAATGAGCTGTTGGGGGATGATTGTGTTGAATGCTGAGCTCCTCCAGGGAGGAGGGGAGGGCAGACTTGATGTGCTGCATGACTAGCCGCTCGAAGCACTTCATAAGGTCTGGTGACTGTGACGTTGTCCATGCACTTCCTCATGTAGGCAGTGACGGTCTCCGTGTACTCATGGAGGTCAGTGGAGTTGTTGTAGGTGGCTGCCTGTCTGAAAATGTTCCAGTCTGTGGTGGAGAAACAGTCCTGAAGTGCCTCAGAGGACCCCTCTGGCCACACACGTACCTGCTTCCTTACTGGTTTGGTGACTTTTACCAGTGGTCTGTATGCTGGCGTCAGCATAACAGTGGAGTGGTCTGAGGCACCGAGGTGGGGGAGGGGGATGGCTTTGTAGGCGCCTCTCTGTGTGGTGTAAACATTGTACAGTATGTTGTTACCTCGTGTGGGAAAGTTGATGTGTCCGTGAAGTTTGGGAAACATGTTCTTTGGGTTTGCATGGTTAAAGTTCCCAGCCAGGATGAGGAAAGCATCTGGGTGGGCTATCAGCTGCTCACTGATGAGTTTGTAAAGTTCATTCAGTGCCTCACTCCTGTTGTTGTTGGAGCCGGGAGGGATGTATACAGCTACCAGCAGTATGGCCATAAATTCCCTCTGCAGATAAAAAGGCCTGCACTTAACAACTATAAACTCCGCCAGTTTTGAGCAGTGTTTGAAGACCACAACAGCGTTGCGGCACCAAGCATTACTAATGTAAACACAGAGTCCACCGCCGCGAGTCTTACCTCCCTCGACGAGAGCTCTGTCTGCCCGGTGGCATGTTAGCCGGTCGAGCTGAATGGCGCAGTCCGGAACGCTGTTGTTGAGCCATGTTTCCACAAACACAAGCACACAGCACTCTCTCACAGTCTTAGATGTGGAGTGTAGTAAACGTATATAATCCAGCTTGTTGTCCAAAGAGTGAACGTTGGCCAGAGTGATTGTGGGGATAGCCAGCCAGTGTGGGTAGTGGCTTACCCCACTTCTGCTTTCTCATTTGCCGCTTGTGGCACCTCCACTCTGGGTGGAGTGCAGGAGTGAGGGACAGGGATGGAGTAGGCCTCTGGAACAGACCGCAGTCCCGTAGCTCTTCGGCGTCCACAGGATTAAGTTCCAAGAATGTGGTTCTGCCAATGTTGAGCAGGAACTCTCTGGTGTATGTGTGCTTTGAGATGGATGGATGAAATGAGGATGAACAAAAACACTTAGACTCACAACACAAAAAACACGAAAACACCGTTCTGTCGGGACGGAGAGGAGCCACTGCGTGTGTACGTGCCACCATCTTACTTACTTAGAAAGAAGATGGAAAGCTTTCAGCTGAGGGGTCAGTGGTTTCTCAAGCAGAGCAGAGTTCGTTTGATGTGGGTGCTAATCTGCGTTTGGTGCCAAAATTTAATGAACAGGATCCCAATGCATTCTTTCTTTAGTTTGAACACATCGTGGATGCAAAACAGTGGCTGAACGCAAACAGAACTTTAATGCTGCAGTGTCCTGACTGGCTCAGGAGGCCTACTCAGCATTAAGTGCCAATGATAGTTGGATTATTTTAAGGCAAAAACTGCAGTTTTGAAAGCATACGAGTTGGTCCCTGAGACATAACGCCAAAAAATCAGGAACTGGGAGAAAGACGATAAGCAGACTAATGTGGAATTTGCTCGTGATTTCCTGTCCCACTTAAATCGCTGGTGTTCTGCTGCGAATGTGAAGGATTTTGAGAGCCTCTGTGAATTAGTAGTGTCGGAGCAATTTAAGAATTCGATTCCTCAACATATTGCGATATATGTAAGCGAACAGAGGGCAACCACAGTTTTGGAGATGTGTTCTCCAGGAATGTTGGGACGCGTAGAGGGAATAGCTATGGTAACCCTCAATATGGTACACAGTTTTCTTTGTCTGGGCCCTCACATGCTTTTAAGCCCTTTCATAATAAAGATGGTGGCAGCAGGAGGTGTAATTATTGTCAAGGCACTGGTCATTGGAAGGATTCAATTCAATTCAATTCAATTTTATTTGTATAGCGCCAAATCATAATATACATTGTCTCAAGGCACTTTACAGGGTCAGGTCAAGACCTTACTTTGTTACAGAGAAAAACCCAACAGTTCCCACAAAGAGCAAGCGCTTGGTGACAGGGGGGAGGAAAAACTCCCTTTTAACAGGAAGAAACCTCCAACAGAACCAGGCTCAGGGTGGGGGGGTCTGCCTCGACCGGTTGGGTTTAGGAGAAGATAGAAAGAGGGGGAGGGGGAGGAGAGAGGAGAGAAGAGAGAGAGAGAGAGAGACCAGGAACAGCTGTGTAGGTAATGGTGTTATCAATAATAATGACAGATAACAGTGGTTAATAGTAATGATGAGTAGTGGTGGATCTGGATCCTGCTGCTCCCGGGGCAGAGATACCTGCAGAATGAGGACAGAGAGAGGGAGAGAGAGGAGAAGCACAAACTACGGGAGAGAAAAAATACAAAGTTAATGGCATGAAGTTATCGAGAGAGAGAGGGGGAGAGAGACAGAAATAGAGAGTCTAGCTCTATAGCAGCATAACTAAGGGATGGGTCAGGACATACCCGAGCCAGCCCTAACTATAAGCTTTACTAAACAAGACAGTTTTAAGCCTGATCTTAAAGGTAGAGAGGGGGTCTGCCTCCCGAACCCACACTGGGAGCTGGTTCCACAGGAGAGGAGCCTGATAGCTGAAGGCTCTGCCCCCCATTCTACTCTTACAAACTCTGGGAACCACAAGTTGACCTGCATTTAGAGAGCGAAGTGTCCTATTGGGAAAATAGGGAACTATAAGCTCTCCAAGGTACGATGGTGCCTGACCATTAATGGCTTTGTAGGTGAGGAGGAGGATTTTAAATTCTATCCTGGAGTTTACAGGGAGCCAATGCAGAGAAGCTAACACAGGAGAGTTGTGATCTCGTTTCCTAGTTCCTGTCAGTACTCGTGCTGCCACATTCTGGATCAGTTGGAGGCTTTTTACTGAATTTTTGGGACATCCTGACAATAAAGAGTTACAGTAGTCCAGTCTTGAGGTAACAAATGCATGAACTAGTTTTTCAGCATCCTTTAGACACAGAATGGGTCTGATTTTAGCAATATTGCGCGGGTGGAAGAAGGCTGTCCTAGAGACTTGCTTTATATGTGAAGTAAAGGACAATGTCCTATTTTGCAGTCTAGAAATAAGCGTAAATCTTTCTCACCTGCTCCTGCTCTGGCTTGTTCCAGTATTTCAGAGCTTGAGTCGGTATGTGATGTTCCAAGTATTGATGGTTTTGAGCCTTTTTTTTTTTTTTTTTTTTTTGGCAGATGCTGTTGTCTGTGTGGTTGGCAGTGAGGAGTGTGTGCCAATAAAGCTTTTGCGTGACACAGGCACCAGCACTTGTTCATTGTGGGGTCAGTCTTGCCTTTTTCACCTGCGACAGAGACCAGAGATTTTATCCTGATGTGGGGGATGGGTATGGAGCTGATACCTGTACCACGGCATAACATGGTGCTTGAATGTGATCTGGTACGCGGTGTAGTTGCTGTTGGTGTGCGCCCCGCTCTTACAATTGATGGAGTGGTCATGATCCTGGGGAACCATCTGGCTGGTGGTGCTGTGTGGGCGGATGGGCCGCCTCCTCCTGTGGATATTTCGACATATCCACAGCCGCTGGCATCTGGGGAGCCAGATGAAAGTGGTCAGAGGCACCCGGAGGTATTTCCAGCTTGCGCCATGACGCGTGCGCAGAGCTGTAGTGTGGTTGCACCAGCCTCACCTACTCCAGGGGTAAGTGAGGTGAAGGGGGATTCTGGTTGTGTGGTTTCCTTGCCTGACCTTCCGCCGGGCTTCGGTTCATGATGACTCGGGGCACTTACAAAAACTTATGATCGCATCCTAAGGTTTTTTTTTCTGGCCGAAGCGCGATGTGTCCAATTACATTAAAACGTGTCATACATGCCAACTTACTGGTAAACCAGGTCAGTCGGTCAAGCCAGCACCTCTGTGACCCATTCCAGCAATTAGCAAGCCGTTTGAGCATTTGATTGTTGACTGTGTGGGGCCTTTGCCCACTTCTAAATCTGGTTGTTCCTACTTACTGACGGTTATGTGCCAAACTACAAGGTACCCCGCTCCATATCCGCTGCGCTCGGTCTCATCGAGGTCAGAGGTCAGAGCATTGACACAGTTCATCTCTATTTTTGGCATCCCGCATGTGGCTCAGAGTGACCAGGGCACATCTCATGTGTTCTCTCAGGTTGTGAGGCAGCTGAAGGTGAAGCATAGCCGTGCATCAGCCTATCAAGCTCAGAGCCAGGGAGCGTCAGAAGGCTTCCACCAAACTTTAAAGTCGCTCCTGCGTGCGTATTGCACGGAGATGTGTGGTGACTGGGAAGAGGGACTGCCGTGGCTGATGCTGTCAGCCAGGGAGGTCGTGCAAGAGCGCACTGGGTTTAGCCCTAATGAACTTGTGTTTGGCCAAACGGTGTGTGGTCCTCTGGCTGCTCTTCGAGATGATTTGCGGGAGGCTGATCCTCCAAAGAATCTGATCGATTATGTCAGTGGTTTCCGACATCGCTTGTACACAGCCGTGGAGACGGAGAAACTTCAAACTAGATTGTGTTCATAATAGGAGATAAAGAGGTAAATGAAGAGGTATCTTTTAGGATCTTGTGTGTGGATATATTAAAACATGTGCAGGAGACGTTAGACTGGATACTGAATATCACTGAGTTCTGTGTTTTTTAAAAGAAAACATTTGCCGTCTGTTATTTCATTATATTTACACTAAAAAACTCTCAACGTACATGAGAAGTAAAACTGAACAATGATTCATTCTATGGAAAAAAAACATACTTTGTTTTGAGGACAGTTTAACGGACAAAGAGTTTATTTTCTTTGTACAACTGAAAAGAAACAGACTGACTTCACTCAGAGCTCCGGGCACTTTGTCATGAGCTGTCTGAAGATGGCTCCTAAATTAGATATGTGACAATCAGACAATGACATATTATATTTTATAAGTGCCTCTCCCCAGCAGTGTTTTCCTGCTCCTCCTGGGGCATCCCAAGACATTCACAGGCCAGAAGAGATGAATAATACCTCCAGCGTGTTTTGGGTTCGGGGTCCCCTAACAGCTGGATGTGCCAAGGAAACCTCCAATGGAAGGGTCCCAGGAGGCACCCTGATCACATGACCCAATCACCTCAACTGTCTCTGAATGTGCAGCTCTCTGCTCTGACCACCCTCACCGTACCTCTGAGGCTGAGCCCCGCCCCCCTCATTTCAGCCGCTTGTATCTGTGATGTCATTCCTTCGCTGACCACGGTTTGATGACCATAGGTGACGGTTGGAGCACAGATCGACTGGTGAATTGAAAAGCCTATCTTCACCACTGTATTAACAGTTTTATGTGATATCAAATACTCCTCTCTTTATTGGCCCCTGATTAATTAAGAGCTATGCTTCTCTCATGTGAACCTGCTCATATCTGGACTGGAACTGACCCATTTATAAAACCTGCTTCATAAAACCAGATCCACCAGTGTTCAGATCAGTGAGACAGAGACAGTTGTAGTGAACTGTGGAACTGGACAGGACATTAATCAGAACTGATCCATGTGACAAATGATGGGAGATTAAATTGATAGTTGTGGTTATCAGATATGTGGCTGTGTGAGGTTGTCATGTATAGCCAGTGTGTTACCTGCAGTAGATTCAGATCAGCTGACAGTTTAGAGAAGTAGCAGGAGCTGAGTGATGAGCTGCTGTAGATGGAGTCAGCAGAAAAAATATATTTTAGAAACTTTTAAAAGATGCAGTTTAGACTTCATTTAGAATATTTCCAGCACTTTATCTTCCTGTCAAAACAGCATTTCACTTTAGTCCTACATTTTTCTCAACTGCACTGTACTGCACCACAGCTGGAGGTCAGCTGGGTGAATCATATCAAATATCAAATATTCAAAATGAAGCAAACATTACAACGGATATTGGATTGTTTTGTCTTTTAAGTGTCTAAAACGAGACAATCCAATGGCCGAGTGGTTGGGATGGAACTACATGAGTAGATGCTCTTAGCAGACGAGTCACCGGTTCAACTCCTGCCCCTTTCCTGTCACTCTCTACTGTCCTGTCTAATAAAGGTACAAAATGCCCCAAGAAAAGTATCTCAAACATATTTTTTCTGCTGACTCCATCTACAGCAGCTCATCACTCAGCTCCTGCTGCTTCTCTGAACTGTCAGCTGATCTGAATCTACTGCAGGTAACACACTGACTATACATGACAACTTCACACAACCACACATTAAATAACCACAACTATCACTTTAAGACTCAGTTGAAAATAACCAGAATTTTCCTTCATGAATAAGACTTCCCCTCATGTTTAAATAAATAATAATAAAGATCAGCTGTTGCCGTCCCAACATCACTGCATTTCCTGGAATTAAATTAAGACATTAACAACAGTTACAAAACACACAGGGGTTTCCCACGTGCTCGTGTGGTGGAAAATTTCACGACTCCCCCTTTTATCATACTCACCCTGTAAATAACCAATGAGCTCTGTTCTTCAGAGGACACATGTTAACTCTTGAACAGCAATGACGGTGAAAGAGTTCTGGTTCTGATAAATGCTGACCCAGATGTTCATGTACAGGACGGTTCAGGTGAGTCCACCTGAGTCCACTTCACAGAGTCTTTGAGTGTAGGGCCTTTGGTCACTGATGTGTTGACATGCAAGGTCACAGTATGTCCACAGAGGAGCCCCAGTGCTGCTGATCTAAACCAGACTGAGTTATTCAACCTTCTCCACTGAGAGTCCGTCACTGTGGATGAGTCTGTGGGAAGTAAATCGTTCCACAGGAATGAGTCCGTCTGTCAGTCACTGGTCACTCACACACACAAACAACCCCCCCCCCTTCAGCAGTGGATCTCATAGGCGATCTGAGAGTCCATGAACAGGCCCGTATGGTTCAGAAACATCCCCTCAGCCTCTGATGTGATCACAGGCTCCGCCTCCCCTCCCTCCCCCGCCATTCTCCTCATGGTCCGTATGTCACCCTCCTGCTGCTGCTGCTGCTGCTGCTGTTTGTTGGGGGCCAGAGTGGGAGTCATGGTCTGGCCAGGCCCAGAGGATAGGGTGTGGCTGGAGGTGTCGGATGGCGCAGGGCAACCCAAGTTGGTGGTGGTGACAGCTGTGGGTGGAGCGGGGGGCAGCACGGGCTTGGCCCTGTTGAGGACGTACATCTCGTGGCCACGCTCGTCACGGTACTCCTCCAGCTGGGCGAAGGTGGTGGGGCCGTCGGAGTAGTCGTTCACGTACAGGATGCTCTCCTCCTGCAGGTCAAAATTCACCTCCATCACTTTCAGGGTGCAGCAACTTACACAATATGTTTAAAATGTTATTGTGCTGAATCAGTGGAGGTGCTAATCCATGAGGAGTTTGTAGAGGAGTTTGTTGATGTGATATCTACATGAAGTAATTTATTTCAGTATCTATTGATTCTCCACAATTCTTATCTCACAGTTTATAAAAAACAGTTTGAGCTCTGTGGTGTATGTTTCTGTCATATTCTTGTTCTGTGTCCATTTTTCTCCATAATAACTACAGCTTTATGTTCACTCATCTTCGTTTAGCTTTGTTGTTCTTGTTTCAGTTGTAGGTCTGTGTATATCTTCCTGTCTGAGTTTGACACTGTGTGTAAGTACAATGAAAGCTGCAGCAAACCAGAGTCAAATTCTTTGCCAGCTTCAACATGTACATGGACGTGTGGACTTCTGTACGGTGGCCCTGAGGGCTCAACACACCGCAGCTTAGGAAAACACGTGAAAAACACATTTTCAGAAAACATCCTCATCAGTTTGACAACACATGTGCTGCAAATACTCACAACACAACTTAAGTGTTCCCAGGGGACACAAAAAAGTGATGAACCTGCTGGGACACAGTTGTTAAAAAGAAACCATGGAACAACAAGTGTACATGGATGTATTATTGTACATGTATTATAACACATCCATGCAAGTGTCCCAGTCAGGCTCATCACTTTTTTTTTCTTTTTCTTTTTTTTTTTTAAATCTAAAATCCAGCCTGAGCCAGTTCCTCCCATTATTCTTGACACATTTCAAAATGTCTCTGTGGCTAATTTTAAACATGCGACATCCACTCCTCCACAGACACACAGACACACACCTTCTCGGCTCCGTCAGCTTCCTTCTCTCGTTGGTGGTGTCGGCTGTAGATCATGGCGACCAGCAGCAGAGCGGTCAGAGCCAGCAGTGAGATGCCCACAGCGATGGCAGTCTGAGTGGCTGCTCCCAGGGCACTGAAGGCCATGCTGCCCAGAGCGTACAGGGGCTCCCGGCTCACATCTGAGCCCAGAGCGGGGCCATGGTTCCTCATCCGGGGCCAGGCGGGGGAGTACGGCGAGGACAACTGGGACCATGAGGCCCAGATGGAGGAGGAGGAGGAGGAGGAGGAAGTGGATGAGTTGATGGCGAGCTGAAAGGTCACCCTGGCCACGCCTCCTGCGTTCCAGGCTTCACATTCGTAGAAACCTGCGTGAGCCACAGTCACATTACTGAGGAACAGCATGCCGCTGCCGGTGTCGGGGTCAAAGCGCTCGCCGTCAGTCTTCTGCAGACTGACCCTGCCTTCCTCTGAGGGCTCCTCTGCTACGCCCACTCCACCTCCTCCAGCACCCAGCTCCTGAACCAGGCCTCTGGGAGAAAGCACCACTTTACCCTGGGACGCCTTCCTCCAGGTCACCTGCAGGAGGAGTCAAGAGGGGTTCACCTCAATCATCACATAATCATCAGACTCTAAACATATGCTACACACACACACACACACATACACATATTGAACAAAAATATAAATGCAACACTTTTGTGAATTTTCTGAAATAAAAGATTGTTTCTCACACACTGAGGGTTTATTCTTATCTGAGTTCTCAGACTTTTTATCTGAGCTAGTTCTCAGCACAGATAAAGTTATCATAGTGGGTGATTTTAACATTCATGTAGATGTTGAAAGTGACAGCCTGAGTATTGCATTTAATTCATTATTAGACTCAATTGGCTTCTCTCAGCATGTTAATGAACCCACTCACTCTTTTAACCAGACCCATGATCTGGTTCTGACTTATGGGATTGACATTGAATATCTAATAGTATTTCCCAGAAACCCTCTTTTATCTGACCATTCTCTGTTAACATTTGAGTTTTCAGTCATGGACTACACAGCATCTGGGGAAAAAATCCATTGCAGCAGGGGTCTCTCTGACAATACCATTAGCAAATTTAAAGAAAGAATCCCATCAGTACTTAACCCACTGCCATGTACCAATGCAGTAGGGAACAGCTCTCTTAACTTCACATCCACACAGGTTGATGATCTTGTTGACAGTACTGTAGCCTCACTGCGTGCAACTCTAGATACTGTGGCCCCTCTGAGAAGAAGGTAGTGAGTCAGAGAAGGCTAGCTCCATGGTACAACTCAGAAACACGAGCTTTAAAGCAAAATTCAAGGAAACTAGAAAGAAGGTGGCGTTCTACTAACCTGGAAGAATCTCTAAAGGCTTGGAAAGACAGCCTATTGGCGTATAAAAAAAGCCTCCGTAAAGCCAGAACATCCTATTATTCATCATTGATAGAAGAAAACAAGAATAATCCCAGGTTTCTGTTCAGCACTGTAGCCAGGCTGACAGACAGCCACAGCTCTGTTGACCCATCTATACCTTTAGCCCTCAGTTGTAATGACTTTATGAGCTTCTTTACAAATAAAATTGTCTCTGTTAGAGAAAAAATTCACCATCTCCTCCCCACAGCTGACTCAGATGTACTGTCCAGTTCAGCAGCCTCAGAGTCCACTGTAACTGGTTTATATTTGGACTGTTTCTCTCCTGTACATCTCCCTGAGCTCACTTCAACAGTTTCATCATCTAAACCATCGACTTGTCTTCTTGACCCCGTTCCAACAAGGTTGTTCAAAGAAGTTTTTCCTTTAATTGACACCTCTATATTAAGTCTGATTAACTTATCTTTATCAACTGGTTATGTACTGCAGGCTTTTAAAGTTGCAGTAATTAAACCTCTACTTAAAAAGCCTACTCTTGATCCGGATGTTTTAGCCAATTATAGACCTATATCCAACCTCCCCTTTATTTCCAAAATCCTTGAGAAGGTCGTTGCAAACCAGTTATGTGATTATTTGCACAGAAATGGTTTGTTTGAAGACTTTCAGTCAGGTTTTAGAGTCCATCATAGCACAGAAACAGCTCTGGTTAAGGTTACCAATGATCTCCTCATAGCTTCAGACAATGGACTTGTCTCTATACTTGTCCTACTAGATCTTAGTGCTGCATTTGACACCATCGATCATAAGATTTTATTACAGAGACTAGAACATATGGTCGGCATTAAAGGAACCGCACTAAGCTGGTTTAAGTCATATCTGTCAGATAGACTCCAGTTTGTTCATGTTAATAATGACTCTTCTATCAACACTACAGTCAGTCATGGAGTTCCACAAGGTTCTGTGCTAGGACCAATGCTCTTCAGTCTATATATGCTCCCTCTAGGAAACATTATTAGGAGGCACCAGATGAATTTCCATTGTTACGCAGATGACACCCAGCTGTACTTATCCATGAAGCCAGGTGAGACTAACCAGGTAGCCAAGCTTCAGGTGTGTCTTAAGGACATAAAAACCTGGATGAGCAGTAATTTCTTACTCTTAAATTCAGACAAAACTGAAGTTATTGTAATTGGCCCAAACCACCTCAAAGATACACTATGTGATAATATACTGACTCTGGATGACATCACCTTGGCCTCCAGTGCTACAGTCAGAAACCTTGGTGTCATTTTTGACCAGGACTTGTCCTTTACTTCACATATAAAGCAAGTCTCTAGGACAGCCTTCTTCCACCTGCGCAATATTGCTAAAATCAGACCCATTCTGTGTCTAAAGGAAGCTGAAAAACTAGTTCATGCATTTGTTACCTCAAGACTGGACTACTGTAACTCTTTATTGTCAGGATGTCCCATAAATTCAGTAAAAAGCCTCCAATTGATCCAAAATGCGGCAGCACGAGTAGTGACAGGAACTAGGAAACGAGATCACATCTCTCCTGTGTTAGCTTCTCTACATTGGCTCCCTGTAAAATCCAGGATAGAATTTAAAATCCTCCTCCTCACCTACAAAGCCATTAATGGTCAGGCACCATCGTACCTTGGAGAGCTTATAGTTCCCTATTTTCCCAATAGGACACTTAGCTCTCTAAATGCAGGTCTACATGTGGTTCCCAGAGTTTGTAAGAGTAGAATGGGGGGCAGAGCCTTCAGCTATCAGGCTCCTCTCCTGTGGAACCAGCTCCCAGTGTGGGTTCGGGAGGCAGACACCCTCTCTACCTTTAAGATCAGGCTTAAAACTGTCTTGTTTAGTAAAGCTTATAGTTAGGGCTGGCTCGGGTATGTCCTGACCCATCCCTTAGCTATGCTGCTATAGAGCTAGACTGCTGGGGGATTCCCATGATTCACTGGGCTCTCTCTCTCTCTCTCTCTCTCTCTCTCGACTACTTTATGCCATTAACTTTGTATTTTTCTCTCCCGTAGTTTGTGCTTCTCCTCTCTCTCCCTCTCTCTGTCCTCATTCTGCAGGTCTCTCTGCCTCTGGAGCAGCAGGATCCAGATCCACCACTACTCATCTTTACTATTAACCACTGTTATCTGTCATTATTATTGATAACACCATTACCTACACAGCTGTTCCTGGTCTCTCTCTCCCTCTCTCTTTTCTCCTCTCTCCTCCCCCCACCCCCCCTTTTTTATCTTCTCCTAAACCCAACCGGTCGAGGCAGACCCCCCCCACCCTGAGCCCGGTTCTGTTGGAGGTTTCTTGCTGTTAAAAGGGAGTTTTTCCTCCCCCCTGTCGCCAAGCGCTGCTCTTTGTGGGAACTGTTGGGTTTTTCTCTATAACAAAGTAAGGTCTTGACCTGACCCTGTAAAGTGCCTTGAGATAATGTATATTATGATTTGGCGCTATACAAATAAAATTGAATTATATTGAATTGAATTATTTCTCTTCTATTTTACCTCACAAATGTGTTTAAATCCATGTTAGTGAAGCTTTCTCCTTAGTTAAGATTACCTGACAGGTGTGCCTCAGGGTATGTACACACACACACACACACACACACACACACACTCTCATATGTGTCTAACCCCTGTTGTGTTCTGTTGTGTGTTATGCTGTTGTTCCCACTCTTTGCTGATTACAGCTGACACTGTGTTTTTTTAAACATACTCTATCAAAGTGTACTCTCAGACCTCTGGTTACATCAGACTGTTTCACCCTCTGACTCTCTGATTTGCACTGATTAGCACTTCTTGCTCTCTGTTAAACTTCAGCAGTCTTAACGATTCTGAACGCTACCTGTGTGCAACAGTTACTTGGTTGTTGCACTGATAGATGCTGGTGTCCTGACTGAGAAAGTTCCTCATTATAAATAATTAGGCATCTGGACTGACTCACAGATGAAGGATTACACCTGGCTGTTTGTGCAGGAGCAGGTCCTGTCTCCCACTGTGTGGTCAGGACTGATCCTTCTCTCCTGGATTATGGAGGTGTTGTTTATAGACATGCTCCCATTTACAGCCTGAAACATCTGGATGCTGTCTATCACTCAGATCCATATGGCTCCTGTCACTGTAGCTTGTACCAAGCTGGGGTTTAACCATTTTACATAATCTCTTTTCTAACAACCTAACTAAACTAAACTCTGTTTAACTACAATTACAGAATGCACTTATGAACATATAATTTGTCATCTTATGGTCTACATGGTTGTGTATTCAAGGCATATTTAAATGCATTTAAATATACACTCTGCTTATATGAACACATCTGCTTGTTTCTATCATATCATCATCATATCTATCACATATCTGAATGTATATTTAAATCACTGAAAATTTACATCTCCGCTTTTTCTGTCATGTAGCTTCCTAACATCACACTCCTGCATCTTTGTGAGGGTTTGCAGTGAATAGTCGGTGGTAGAAATCCTGAGCAGCAGTGTGGGTGGTAGACTGTGATTACTCTGCTCTCAGCTGCCCTCTAAAACCTCTCTGTCACTCTTCACTCCAGCTCACTGCAGAGACGACGAGTGAAATCTGCCTGTGAGTACAACAGAGCAACATTCAGACACTGCATGATATGCAGATTGGTACTGAATGGTGTAAAGACACATCTGCTGCTTCTGGTCAGTAAAAAGAAAGATTGAAGCAGTCTGACTGCACCTCTGCACAGATACAGGAGCAGCAGGGGCAGTCTGCAGGGAAACCACAGAAACCAGTTGAATTTGTGTTTCATTTAAAAAGGCCCAGTCACCACTGATACTCACAGAAGTGTGATGCATTTACTTGAGAAAAAATAGCTGTTTTTCAGAATAAACGAGATAGTCCACCTGAAGCCAGAGGCTCTCACTTAGCCTACTTTGAGAGCGTTGAGACAGACATGTCCGCCTAAAGTTTGATCCAGTTTTATCTTGGTTTGGATCTGAGACACTGGGAGATACTTGTCTTTAAGTAATATAGATGGTATTGTTATTAGTTTATTGACTGCTCAGGCACATCAGGACTTTGACGACGCTGAAGTTAGCTTCTGATTTGCCAGTTAACTACACAGCTCCTTTTACTGCACCTCTTACTGTGGTGAAAATGTGTTAACACTTAAGGTAAAGCTTAAACGCCTCTGAAACCCTCCCCAAAATTTGTGTTTGTGACAAACAGAAAGGGGACACTTCACTTCCTTTCCACATCAGACCAGGTCCAGATCAAAACCCACTACACTCACTAGACTTCTGTATTAGTAACTGGAGACCAGGAGAGATGACATCATGGACTACTCTCTCAAATCTGTGAAAGTTTATAAATGATCATTATTATGGCACAGCTTCAACTTAGCAAAAAATCAGTTAGAATAGATTTTGATCTATTTTATGAGAGATTTTGAAGTCAAAAGTTTGGACAAACCTTCAAATTGAATAGTTTCTCTTTGTTTTTATTATCTTCTACATTGTTGAATGAAGCTGGTGGCACCAACGCTATGAAATAACACATACTGTATGCAGTCATGTAGTAAACATAGCAAATGTTTTTTGGGTTTTTTTTGTATAGGGGCCAAATCATAATATACATTATCTCAAGGCACTTTACAAGGTCAGATCGAGACCTGACTTTATTGGGTTTTTCAGACGAGGTCATCACCTGGTTTTCCTTACCTGGGTTTAGGTTGGGTGATTGTGGAGATGAAGGCATGTTGGACTGGTCTGTAGTGTTGGTCCAGTCTTTATTTTGCTCAAAGATCAGACTGTTTCACAGAAATACACACTGACTCATTTTAAGCCAAAAACCTTGGACACCTTACCCCCAGGCTGAATCAGGCCTAAAAACATTGTTACCATGGTAACAATCAATGACACCTGCTCTGCCAGTTAGTACCAAGTAACGAAAAACAGGAAAACATGGCTCATAGTTTGTTGTTTGCTGATTGAGTGATGATTTCTGATGAGAAGGGAGAGAGTTTGTAGAGATTTTTCTTTTCAAATTAGATTTTTAACATTTTACTGTTTCACTCTTTTTTGTTGGATTTCCAAAGTAAAACATCCTGTGACTGTTGAATTTTTCCAAAAGACAAACATTTTCTGCTGGGATGAACAGAGCTCAGTAGTTGGATTCATTTCCTTGGTCGGCCATTTTTTGATTTGAAAAAAAAAAAAAAAAGTCTTGATTTACCCAGAATTCATTGTACCACAGTCCAGTTTAAGAAGTTTAGTCAAGAACTAAAGTGCTTTGTGCAACAGATGAATTCAGATGTTCATCTGAAGTCTGACTGTTAATGGTCTCAAACACAGTTCCACTCATTCACTTTTGACAGGGCTCACTTGTTAACTGATGTGCAGGTGACTGCCTCATGAAGCTGCTTCAGATAAAACCATTAATGTGCAAAGCTGTCATCAAGGTAAATGGTGGCTGCTCTGAAGAATCTAAAATATGAAACTTTTTATTTTTTTAACACTTTTTTGTTTACTGTATATTCCACATGTGTTATTTCATAGGTCTGATAACTTAAATTGTCAAATAGTCAAAACCTATGAATGGGTAGCTGTGTCCAAACTTTTGACTGGTGCTGTACGTATTCTTCAAATATCTGGATATCTGTTTTAAAAGCACAGATTTCCTGCTGTACTATTGGAAACTCTACCATGGCCTTCACAGTCACCAGATTTCACCTCTTCAGTGCTCTTCATCATGTTTTCAGTGAGTACAGAGTTCAGAGGCTGAGGATCTGCAGTGAGAGGCAGTGAAGCAGCTCTGGAGGCTCATGGCGGAGCAACATCTTACTGAAACATTGATGTTGGGTTTTAGCTTCATTCATCAATTTAAAAAATCCCACACACCGTCTGACTTTCAACAAACAACTGAGTTGCAGTGTTTCGTGCCAGAACTTCATCAACAAGTGGCTGGAACCAAATACCACCTGATAAAGATAAAGCAGTTTTTGACTGAGGTCCTCTTCTGGAGCCTGGAGGACCTGCTTCCATGATATGACAGAGACATATTTGATTATTGACCTAAACCTCAGTATTTTTGCCCATGTGTATTTATTTATTTACTCATGAAGTTATGATACTTATGATTCATAACATGTATTAATCCCTACAGGCTAATCTACATGCAACCTGTAACATTTAGGATCCTTGTATGAATATTTATGAAGTATGTAGTTTTATAGTAACTTACCTATTCAATGTCTAAGTGGAGTTTCTAATCTTCTACTCTTTCATTTATTAGATCATAAACTGTTTATAGTGAACTGATGTTATCTTCTATTTGACGCAGGATGAGGAGGTTGGTTGTTGGCAGTTCACAGCCACTCCTATTAAAGATGGCTCCTAACTGTTGAAAACCTTTTGCTGGATGAAGGTCCAGCACCGAAATGTTACAAATCAATTGTTTAGTGCAAGTCAGACAGTGTGTGGGATTCCTCCGGCTGCTACAGACCTGCCTCACTAAAAAGATGTGTGAAGTGTTTTTCAAATTTGAAACACTGTCAGCCATCTCTAATCTTTTCAAATGCATTCAGTAATTATTACTTTACTAATTGGTCATTAAGTCATTATGCTTTAATTAAAGAACCTTTGACCTTTCACAAGCATCACATCCTGAAACACACAGTGAGTAATGTTCAGGTGATGACTTCGCTCAGTGCTAAAGCAAACCAGTGAGGAAGTTAAACGGATTCCCTGTAAGTATCTCTACCTGTGGACGAGGGTACCCAGAGGCATGGCAGGACACCCTGAGGCTCTCCCCCAGGCGAACAGCCAGCCTCCTGGGCTCCAGCTGCACCAGTGGAGGGATGCACACCAGGCTGTTGAGGGGGACCTCCACCAGGCTGAGGTGGGAGAGACGCGGCGGCTCGGTGCAGACCAACCGACGCTCTGCGGAGCTGAGCAGCCTCTGCCCCGCCTCGTCAATCCAGCTCCTCAGCCAGTGGAGAGCACAGTCACAGCGCCAGGGGTTGTCTGTAGGAAAACCAGTGAAATAAAGTGTGTTGTGAGTGTGAGTGTTGTGGCTGGTGATGCAGCAGGACGATTCCTTCAACACTCAGGTAAATCTACTACAGAGGGCTCCAAACATACATCAGACAATAACCCAACAGAGATACTGTAAAATGACCTCAAGAGAGAGATTCACACCAGAGGCTGAGCTGAAGCAGAACTGTAGGAAGAACGTGTCAAGGTTAGCAGATAACTGTGCAGACAGAGGAGGACCCTGGTACAGACACACAGGCTGATGGACACAGAGAAGTCGATTTAAATATAAGAAAACTGACTTAGATGCAGACAGGTAGGAAAAGTGTTCAGGCAAAACTCAGGAACAAGAGCTGAAAACTAAACAGATGATTGGACAAAGAGTGAGGGGAACACAGAGACTGAAATACACAAGGGAGGCAGAGGCAGAGGGAAAAGGCTGAGTAACTGGGGCGGGCAGGTAATCATACAGGAGAGGAAGTAAAACAACCAAAAAGGTAAACAACAGGTCAGGGATCAAAAAATGAAACGGTCCAACTCAGTCTAGTTTTACATCTCCTCTCTAAGGCTTCTCTCTGGAGCTCTAGTAACAACAGAGGAGATTGGCTGTTTTCTGAGTGATCCAGTAAAAATATAGCAGATTTCAGGTAAACACTCAGAGAAACCAACCAACCAAAATCCTGCAAGGTTGGATGGGGGTCCAGGTGGGCGTGGCTTGGGGCATGACTGAGAGCGGTGACTGCTTTGTTGTGACATCACAAAGTTACAGAAGTCCTGACGGCTCTAAAATTACCTTTAAATGGCTCTTTAAATGACCATTCTGCAGGATTTAGGAGGATATACTGACAGAAATGGAACATTATCTTCATAATTATGTTTTCATTTGTGTTAATTCACCTGAAACTAAAAATTGTTGGCTTCAAATGAGCCCATCATAGAGGACGGGTCCATTATTACACCACCATGCTCGCACAGTACAAACCAAAACTCTGGCTCTGGAGAGCAGCTTTGACATTTTTACGTTACCTGATGGCCACCGTAGATTCTTCTACACCTTCTCCTAGATGCCACTGAATCCTTCACACTGGTCCTTTAAGTACATTGTGGGGTTGTCAAAAAAAAGTGAAGTTTAGCTCTTTCTGATTCACTCAGCTGACCTGTGGCTGTGGCGTAATACAGTACACACCGTAGGTGTGCTTGTGCATGGGTAGTACAGTAGGTACAGTAGTTCAGCGGTTGAGAAAAATGTAGTCCCAGAGGAAAGTGTTGTTTTGACAGGAAGATAAACTGAAAGTATCCTAAATGAAGGGAACATGTAAACAGATGTTGGATTGTTTCGGTGGACATCAAGTTTTTTTCTGCTGACTGTGTTGAACAGCAGCTCATCGCTCTGCCAGTCTGCAGTGTTTCTGCTGCTTCTCTGAACTGTCAGCTGATCTGAATCTACAGCAGGTACCACACTGACTACACATGATACCTCACACAAACCCACATCAAATAACCTGAACTATCCCTTTAATGTTTTTACACTGACACATCAGGAATCCAGTCTCACCTGTGATACGCAGCACCTGCAGGCTGACAAGAGGTCTCAGGGACGCAGGGCCAATGGTGTGGAGATTATTCCTGCTCAGGTCCAGCAGAGCCAGAGAAGTCAGTCCAGCTAGAGCCTGGTCTGCTAACATGTCTATACTGTTGTGCTGCAGATGGAGCTCCTGCAGACGCTGCAACATGGAGATAGCGGTATGTATGATCTACTGAGCTTCACAGACAGCAGGCTGAGCAGGAACCTGAGGTCTGTATTGAGTTTATTACTGAAATATGTCAAATGTAATAGACATTATACATCTAATGTGCCTCACCTGTAATCCACGGAAGGTGTAGTCCAGCAGGCGCGTGATGTCATTGCCTGCCAGGTAAAGAATGCGGAGGTGTTCGAGTCCCTGAAACATGTCAGCTGTCACCAGGTGGATCCGGTTCCCATTCAGAGCCAGCTCCAACAACTGACCCTGGTTCTGGAAAGAGCCCGGCTCCACTGCTGAGATGGTGTTGTTCTGGAGGAGGAGGATGAAGAGGAGGAGGAGGAGCATCAGGTCATTGTTCAGGAGCTGCAGCTTCTGCTGCTGATGTTGCTTTGGTACAACATTAAAATCAGTGTGTTTACTGCTGTGGTGCTGTTTTAAGTAAAGTAAGTAGAATCTGGAGAGAGACTCATCTGTCTGTTCCTCCATCTGTACATCATCTACTGTCCTGAACATACCAGTGATTCTGAACATCCATTTATCCATTTCTCACAAAGGGGGGGCGGGGGTGGGGGTGTTGCCAGTCCAACTCTATATCATGTGAGCAGTGCCCTGGCTGTTCTCTCCTCTGCTCTCTCTTCATCACACGCTGAGATGATCTTTATAATAACCTAATGAATTTATAACGTAGAGTTTTCATGTGTTACTGGATCAGCGGGACATCGCTTCTTTTGTAACAGTGAAGTTAAAATGACCATCTCCTTGTGTGATGATCTGTGGGAGGGGCTTCTCTCATTGTTTTGCTATATAACTCTCAGTACATGTTATTAAATTACTTACATTTACAATGATAAACTGAGGCGAACAACCCTCAGGAAGGGCAGGACATGTGTGTGAGAGATAAACATGCTGTGTGAAATACTTTGTCACCTCAGAAAGACTTTTTGGGCAGTAATTAAATTTCACTGTATTATATCACCACTGTGAAGCTTGGCCTCATCGTCAGCACAAAACACACGATAAATACACAAACATAAACATGGTGTATCTGCTGATGTGGACAAAAGCTCAGGAGCTCCAGACTGCGCAGTGTGTGTGTGTGTGTGTGTGTGTGTGTGTGTGTTCATACCTGCAGATACAGGTAGTGCAGGTGCCTCAGGAGACTGAGATCCTGTCGACGGATCTGACCAATCACGTTGTCCTGGAGGAAGATGGTCTGGATGAGGAGAGGACAAGATGAAGAGGGATACAGGGAGACGTTTGGTCAAAGGATGATGGTAAACTGTACCTCATGACTGCACGACCTTTGGTTGGGTCTCCGCTGAGGGTGATGTAGAGCTGCACAGCGAGCCTACCTGTGTGGATGGAGGGACGTGTTTGGGGATGTCCCTCAGGCTGGTGGAGCCACACTCCACAGTGAGGCTGTAGCAGCGGCAGCTCACAGGGCAGGAGGGAGACGCTCCACTGGGAGAGTGGGTGGACAGGAGCAGCGTGGACAGAAGAAGCACCAACATCGCAGCCATCACATCGACACACAGGCCTACGGATGAGGAGAGACCAGCAAACACACAAGTCAGTCATGGTCAACACTCAACGCATCAACAACTGAGCTCCTCACTATTCTCAGCCAAACAGCCATCAGTAAATATTAGTGCTCAGGAGGAAATGGTCAGTGTCTTCTACAAATAAAAGACAACTACAGTTTATAGCGTATTAATTCTTTTGACTACTCTGATTGTTCATGCTTAGAAAAGACACTTGCCTCGACAGGTTAGTAACATTACAGTTCTTTAGTAGATACCAACTTAAATATCACTACGTATGATAAAATCAGCTGATAATAGCTTATCAAAGACATAATAGTATATATGTGTTTGTTATATATGGAAGATGGTGAGTAACAATAATAGTCAGTAGAGAAAGTTTGGGGTAATTAGCCAGGTTTCCATCGTAGTTTTACGCAAAGTAGCGACAAAACACAATCACAATTGGTCTGTGTTTCCATCGACTGATGTTATGTGAATGAAGCTAGATTTTCTCCTCTCATGATAATGTTCCAATTAAACTTTTTTGCATTTGCATTTTCTAAATTCATGTTTTACCATTACTGATTTTAAAGTTTGCAATTTCCAAATGTTTTTATTTTGTTGCTTGATTCAGCAAATTTGTACAGAAACTATCATTTAGGGAAAAGGCTGAAAAAAGCCTTTCTATTATATACAGGACAACTCTGTGGCTTTAAGTGTTTGCTGGTATTCTGCTGAATTAATGAAAACAGTCCCTCTCTCTCTCTGTTTGTATTAGTGGCTCTTCAGCTTCTCTGCCCAGTCTCTTGTTATTATTCAATCCACAGAGGAAGAACATTATATTTACAGGGAGATTGATGAAATTACTTTCAGTGGAAATGTTTTCCTGCTCAGGGAAACTAGAATGAAATGCAGAAGAAAAAGAATGAGACAGAAGTGGAACCACACATGTCTGTTCATACACACTTAGTACCAGAGGTGATGAGTGGAAAGGTAAATTTTGTCAGGATCTAAAGGACATGTTGGAGACACACACAGCTACTGTACCTCAGTTTTACTCAGATTACAACCACACTGTGACCTTGATGACAATGATGGTCGACTAAATGACTGAAACAGTTTTACTGTACCAGAGGGAAAATATCCCTCTGTCATATATTCAACTGTCTGTTTTTGCTGTATTCAGACAGATTTCAGAGAAGACGTTGGTTCAGAGGTCAGTTTCCTCTTGTTTCAGTTTCCTCTTGAGATCACACTGTTTGTATACTGAAACGCTGAGCTTCAGTCACATGAGAAGTATCTGTTTGACAGCAGAGATACACACAGCTACAATCCAGCCTGTACTCTGGACGTATTCATGTAACATCTGAAAACCCTAAAGGAAAAACACAGTGGGTCTGACAGAGCTGTGTTTGGTGAACACTGTCAAGTTGTGTAAGGCACTAATAACACCACTCCAAATTACAGCTGGTTCAGATATTCATCTCAGTCTGTGAATCACTGTCACCATAGGAACCATCCTTGACATGAGGCACTGATTGGAGGAGGGATCAAGCATCAAGGCCTTTTCTTTGTTTCTCTTGGAGCTGGATGCCTGCAAAGCATCTTTCACTGAAGGGGACTGCTGCTGGGGAAGGGGACTGTTGTTATGGTTACTTGATGAGAGAGCACTTAAATCAGCAGCATAATTCCCACAAAGCAATGAGGTTTGATTACTTTAAGTTATTTCTAATATTTAACATAAGATGAAATCTTAATGGTTAAAGCAGCAGTAAATTATAACAGGATACAGGCTGAAAAACAACACAATGGTAGCTGAGTAAATGAGATATGAGACAAAGTGCCACTGAAAGTGTCAGCAGAGGAAAGGTCTATGCTGCAAAGATATATGAGAATATAACAGAAACAAGGCGATGATGCTGCCTGTAATCCACAAAAATACAAAACTAGAACTAGAGACCATCTTGTGATGGCCTGTCAGCATGTTGACACTCTGACCCATGACCACGCAGTAGTTACTACTACATTATTACTACATGTACCACAGTACTCCTGGATGGGACCACACCCATCCTCAAACTCAGTCTTCATTTTGGTCTCATCTGAACACCTGTAAAGTTTCATGACTGCATCTTGAACAGTTGTGACACTATGGTGAAAAAAATCTGTCCACAGACAGACAGACAGACAGACATTTACACAGCTGTCCTCCAGATGTGTCTCCAGATGTGTTGCTGGGGGCCAGATGGGGGGACCTGCTGGTTACCCCTTTGGTGGCCCAATCTGCCCTAACTCCTTATCGCTGTTAAACCCTAATATTAATTACTGTAATAGTTATTATTATATTGTATGAATTGTATATAATGTTTAATACATCATGTTATTTTATTAATATATCATTATAATGACCTACTTTTCTCCTACACTTACTCCACACCTGTCCAGGTTTTAACACAGATACTTATCACTGCTTCTCATACAAACACACACACACACACACACACACACAGAGTTGAAAACTGTTGTGGATCCACTGTAAACACCCCCTGATGATGTAATAAAAACCATCTACACCAAATCAACAGCAACAGCCAGTGGGAAAAGTCCAACACTCAGTCGACCAACGGTGAAACTTCATCACTCAGTGTCATCTGCAGATGCACAGCTGGCCAATGGCCAGTCAAGGCAGGACTACTTGACTGTGTTCACTTGTTTGACTAATAATACAGTTTCTGTTAGATTCTGATAAAACATGTGACAGTTGATAATGTTGCTGCAAAGACAATCCTAAAACACGGATATTTCAGACACATCTTCAACCCGGCAGCACAGAGGATCTACACCTCAAGTCACCTCAGGTTTTTTGTTTTTTTGGCTTTTTCATTTTTTATTGGATAGGGCAGTCGAGAGAGACAGGAAATGGGGAGGCAGAGAGAGGGGGAATGACACGCAGGAGAGGGCCGCCCGGCGCGGGATTTGAACCGGGGCCACCGGCAGTGAGGACTATAGGACACATGGGGCGGGTGCTCTACCAACTGAGCTAAACACCACCCCAGGTCACCTCAGGTTCAACGTGGACACCAAGTTTAGTGTCAACAATTCAGTATCTGACCAAATGTGAAACATGGTCACAACCTCTTCTCCTGAGTTACAGCATTGAATAATGGACAGATGTGTTTTTGCAAAACATTATGATGTCACATTGAAGCTGACCTTTGACCCTTTGGATATAAAATGTCATCATTTTATCTTATTTGTGTGAAATTGTGTGTGAATTACTGTATGGATTCTTGAGTTATGGTCAAAAACATGTTTCTGTGAGGTCATTGAGACCTTGACCTTTGACCTTTGGTCACTAATGAAAACAGACATGCAACATTATGAACCAGTCAAGTTAATTATGCATCAAGGAGAAGAAAATCCAGTTTTGAGTCAAGCTGGAGCCCATTCGCAGCTCATAGGGTTCTCCTCTGAGTAGATTCAGACCAGTACTGACTCCTTGATGGTCGGACTGGGAACAAAATTCAGCCTTGGACATAGATCTGCTGGGACCAGCCACACCAATGACGGGAGAGAGGGCCGAGAGAGCCACAGACGGAGCTCTCTCTCTCTCTCTCTCTCTCTCTGTCTCTCACTCGATGACTGCTGTTTTTACAACTATGAAAAGCAGCAGTTAAGAAACCAAACAAAGTGGCATGTCCTGTCTGCCTGTGGATCTCCTCTGCTCTGTGTCATTAGTTATATGCTGTTACACACATTAATCTATGGCAGGGCAAATAAAATGTAATATGAGTTTAATACTATGAACAGAGATAATAAGTGAATACATTAATGGGAAAACTAGTCAAATATCGTCTTGACATTGGCCGAGGCATAATCCTCAATCGCTCTGATGATCGTCGATCACCAAGATCATTGTCCATGGCACAACCCTACCTGCCGCTGTAGGGAGGGTTGAAAAAACACGACTTGTGTGGTTGTTCAGGTTGGAGGACTGGTTGAGCCTTTAACTATGACTCTGGTAATGGTAGATAATGTCATAATGACAAATATGTCAACAAAAGATGAACATTGCAAGCCTGAGAGAGGTAGAATTTATGACAGAGGTGTTGTGTTGAATTACAAAAAACTGTACAGGGTACCTTCATAAAGTGACCGTTGATTGGATATGGTCATTCAAATATGGAGTGAACTGATGAATTTATTGTGACGTCTGTGATCATCTGCTCGTTCGGTTGATGTTGATTTAAGCATTTACTCAAATATAAGATCGTATGTCTTTCTACTGTTTATATTTTGGTATCAATTTACAGTTTATTGCAGTGCTGGTTGGGGCCCTTTAAATGCTAGGCACGGCCCTGCAGGTACAGTGGACCATGTTCACTGCAATCATCCACACTGACGAATATACAGCACAAAAAGCCATGTGTGTTGTGGTCTCTGTTACTACAGTCACATCGTGCGTGATCCTGAGAGCTGAGGAGGCTGAATATCCAGCGGAGCTGCAGGCCACCTCACCACATGAGCCCGCAGCACAGCGACAGTAAACCGCCTGATCCGCCAACTGTACATCAGCGCTCACATGACCCCAGTGCAGAAACCGTACAAAATGTACGTGAGAACAACAGCCCTCCAGATTCACCTGTACTAACAGATCAGGACAAATAATCCCAGCGACGTTTTATCGCTGTTTCATACCTCGCTGAGGGAGGATGGAGGAGCGTCCGGTCGTGATGTCTGCGCTGCACAACGCCTTCTTCTTCCCGCTTTTTTACACGATCCTGATTATTCAGACGTGCTCTCGGTGCTTCAGACCAAAGCAGAGCAGCAGCTGTGGGATGTGAGCACCGTGGGCCCGTCGCATCCTCCAAACAGAGACGGCGATGGAAACAGAGGCTCAGCAGCCGGACCTCAGCAGCCGGACCTCAGCAGCCGGACCTCAGGCAGGCCGGACCGGATCCGCTGCAGCGAGTGTGAACCGGTGTGAAACGGGTCAGGTGTCTTTGTTAAAGCCCGACATCCAGCTGTTCACCCACTCCACTCCCACAGCTCGCCCGCTCATCCAGCCTACCCTCTCGGCTGCTCCTGAGGACCACAGTCAAGCACGATGTTCCTGCAGCAGCAACAAGAACTTCACTTCCGCCCCGAATCATTCACAATAAAAGCATGACCACAAATAGCTTTTGCGCATTCAATTTATATTTGCATGGTAGTAATATTTTTGACATTTCTGTCTATATCTTGGAGATTATTTAAGCCAGTGCGTTTAAAACGTGATACAACCCAGTTACATGTGCCTGCCATTAAACGGCGGAGTTAATCTCTGCAGCACAGAGTGAAATGTTATAATTCACCACAAGGGTCCAGGTTAGGTTGTAACACAACCTGAGGGGAAATGTGACATCATGATATGACTGTGACAAAAACTTAATGATAAATAATAATTGTATGTGTGTGTGTGTGTGTGTGTGTGTTTTGTTGTTACAACTAACCCACACTCTTGTAGCCATGAACCTTACAGCTACCTAACAGCTAACAGTAGGCCTACTAATGTTTTAGCTGACAGCTAGCATGTAAGATATATACAGACACACAATACACACAAGAGTTTAACTGCAAAAAAAATAAATGAAGTAAAAAAATACTTTCTTACATCAAAATGAATTTTTCCGTCTAACATTGGAGCCACTTCCTCTCATGTGGATAAAGACTAAATTGAACCTGCGTAGAGTGAATCAGGTGACTTGTAACTTGTTCCTGATTTGAGAATTTGGAAGTGTTACATGTGGCCCTTGTTACTAAACATGCCTCAACACACTCACTGAAACAATCTCATCTGTAAGAGATAGAAGACATCTTGTTGGCCTTTCAAACAACCATTTCTACTGGGCCTTTGACTGGCCAGATGTTGCCCCTCTCCTGCTGGAACAGCTGGCTGATCCTGTTGTCATAAAAGCGACATTAGGCTACAAACAGCAGGTAGAATTTGTTAACAGCATCACTGTACATCTGGTGCAGGATTTCAGTATCATATCATCTTTGATGGTCTTTGGAGCTGAAAGAGAAACTTCAGTTCATCCCACTATTCTGACAACTTGGCTTCAAGCATGTTTCCTGTTCACACGACATGTGTTTACTGGATAAATCATCTACATGCTTAATGTCCATTGGCCAACAGACGTCCAACCCATGATTGCTCCTGACTTAAGTATTTGTGTACTGAGATCATTTCTCAACCATGTCAGCCCACTGATATCTTGATGATGAGCTGCTGCTTTGACAATTATTTGCATTCTCTATTGTAGAGAATATTCTCTCTTGTATTCTTTAAATCAGCAGTTCCCTGGTCTGGTCTGTGAGTTGTTTTCCTGCTGTGTTTCGATCTTCACTTCCTCTGGCTCACTGTCTTCACAGCCTCTGGGATATTACTCCGAGATCTTACCTGCTGTGTTTCTACTTACCTTTTCCTCTGGAGTTGTAACACCTCATTGTATGTGGTACATACTCTCTTATGATATAACTCAAGACGCCAGGTTCACTTTCCTCCCTCCTGTACAGTTACCTCCAGCCTTCAACCACCTTCCACTATTACTCCTTTTAGGTTTAATTTAATTTTCTTTCAAATTTCCAAAAAGTGACACCACAGGTGCAGTGTTCGGTCTCACAAAAACTGCTGGAATCAAATTCACAAGTTACAATAAATACTGTTATTATAAAATAACATTTAATAGTAATGAGCTCAGTTTTAAACATTAATTGGATTATTTAATAATTTTATTCATGTATATGTACATCTTTATTTGATTATTTAATAATGTTTCAATTTAGTTTTTTTTAGTTTCCAAGGAGCTGAGATTAATTTTTCAAACATTAAAATCATTGTAATCCCATGACCACCTCACTCTGACTGTAAACTAACATGCTTCTCTTTCATTCTTTGTGAGGGACAATTTGTGATGTTTGTTTAAAAGCACTTAAGTAAAAACAGACCAGACAACTGGATGTGTGTCCATTAAAAATCTAATCAAATCTAACGTTCACAGGTTGATTTTAACAGATTACAGCAGCCATCAAAGTTTTGTTTATTATTTAATTTATTTCAACATCATCATCAATGTCTTCATCAAATCTGGTCTATAATAATATAAAATAACAAGTCTATGAAAGGATCCATTTGCAGCCCTGTACAACGAGAGCTGTGAGCAGAGAGGCTGCCTGGCAGCGAAGTCCCCGCCCCCTCAGTGTTCATCACCACTGCCATCATCATCATCACTTCACTGTACATCTGTGCCTTTGGCACAGTTGGCTGCATGGTGTCAGTTCAGTGACGTTGTCCGCTGTCACATGATGGTCCTCCTACGTTCAGGGTCCCGTGGTGGCTGTAACGGAATCATGTGAAGAATCACAGAGCCAGCTGTTCCTGGCTCCTCCACAGCTGGACTCAGTCTGAACTGTGTATTTAAAGTCATAAAGTTATAACTGCCTTTTTACTAATTACAACCAGACTGATGACAGTCAGACAGTCAGTGTTGGTGTGGTAACAGATAGAGTCCTCGGTTCTGCGGCGCCGTGAAGAGAAGTCCTGGTAGATCCTGGTCTGGTTTGGGTGCTGCAGTTGAAAGCAGGTTATGACGGGTTCTGTTGGAATGCAATGGGGTAGATTTGGCTGTAATGATCCACAAAGTGGACCTCTAGGCCCTGGGTGATGTAGTCCGGCAGGTCAGAGAAGTCCTTCCTGTTCTCAGCTGGCAGGATGATGCAGGTGACGCCAGCACGCCGGGCCTGACGGGGACAGAAGCTTCAGTTCAAATTCTGGAACTCATGTGCACATTCATTTTATATTCACTTAAAAATTAGTTCTACAACTAGAATCGCTGCCTCATGGTTGTACGGCTCTGCCAGTCAGTCAAGTTACAGGAAGTATGATCAGAGGATAAAGATCAGAGGTGTTTTTGCAGAACATTGTGATGTCACAGTGAAATTGACCTTTGACCATTTGGATATAAAATGTCATCACTTCATTTTATCCTTTCAGACAGTTGTTTTAAAATTTAATTCTAATTTCTTAATTAGTGTATGAATTCATGAGTTATGGCCAAAACCTTTTTTAGTGAAGTCACAGTGACCTTTGAGCTTTTACCACCAAAATATAATCAGGTCATCACTGAGTCCAAGTGAATGTTTGAACCAGATGTGATGAAATTCCCTCCATATGTCTCGGTAGTGTCTGACTCTGCCCCTAAGTCCTTGCTAATCCAAAAATGGGCAAAGAGGTGGGGCATGTGTGAAGCTGAGACTTTGGTAAATGAGCATACACTCACCCACCTGTCACTCAAAGAGGCCATGCCCTCAATCCTCCATCACTTTTGTCCTTAATAAAATGTAAACAGGTGAGTTGTATGAATTCAGCCGTACATTTGTCATGAAGGAGGAAATGATCTCTAGAGACCAGAACAGTTTCTTTACCAGGCTGTAAACATGTTTCTTTCTGCTGTAAAGTTGGACATTTGAACATGGGAGTCTATGGGACTGACTCACTGCTGGAGCCAGACTCTAGTGGTCATTAGAGGAACTGCAGGTTTGTGTCAAGATCCATGTTCCTCTGTTGGTTGGTCAAGTACTTAATGTGACAGCGAGTGATGAAACTGACTGCACTGATATTTATCTCACATCTGTACTTTCTGTGTCGGAGCGTGAGCCTAAAAGTGACTCAAAGTAAATGTTTCCCTCCGAGCTTCATGGAAGCAGAGAAATAACATCTGTGGTGTTGGGTGGTGGTTGTGGTTGTGGTGTGTGTGGCAGAAGGAATGAGATGTTTGCATGGCGCTGCAGTGAAAGCTCATGTAACTGTCAATTAGAGCTGATGACGCATGTTTGCTGTGGCTAGTATGATGTTAATATGAGTATCAACAGGTCTTGTCCCGGTTTATTTTTGCTGGGAACCACCTGCTGAATCTCTAGCTCATGCACTTCAGTCACTGTGGTGACGCTTTAACCCGTTAACATGAGCGGCAAAATAAAAACCAGGATGTCCTGCAGCCGCCACGCACAAGCAACTCAGGCAGTGTGTCCCAGGAGTAACAGTCGGAACACAGCAGCCTCAGGTGTCTGCTCCATGTTGACATGACTGCATCACATTCAAGCTGCAGGTCTCCTGTTCTACCACACCCCAGAGGTGGACTACTGGATGCAGTGGATCCTTGGACTCGTGTCGTTGATGCCACACTCTGACCCTACCATCTGCTGCCTCAGCAGAAATCCAGATTTCTTGCCAGGCGTCTGTAGCCTGCTCCTCCATAAAAACACACCTCTGGCACTGATTTTGATTCTCTCAAACTCAGCATCAGTGGAGAACTCTTTAAAACATGCAAATACTGGATCATGTCAGGACCTCAGACAGATACAGACAAGAAAACCTGATCCTCAGTGTTGTATATTTTGGTTTTACCAACAGTTTTCTTCATCAGTCGCCTCATCGACCTCCGTCCATCTGCACCCTGACCCTGTTCAGACCTGGTATTAACATGTGTCTTCAGGAATCAGATCACAGCTCAGCTCTAAGTTCCTCTGTTCACACCTGATTTAAAATGTGTCTCCAGTGACCACTTGTGATCAGATCTCACTTCCTGCTTCCTACGCAAATAAACAGGTATGTGGTGTTGTTATTAGGCAATCAGATGGGTCTGTTGTCAATGTGTGTGTGTGTCTCTTGTACTTACAGCGATGGTTTTCTCTTTGATTCCACCCACTGGCAGTATTTTACCAGTCAGTGACACCTCACCAGTCATGGCTACGTTCTGACGAACTGGCTGCTTGGTTGCAAGGGACAACAGCGCTGTGACGATGGTGCAGCCGGCACTGGGTCCGTCCTTAGGAGTCGCCCCCTAGAAACAAGTGACAACAAGTTATAAACAATCAGAGGAATGATATGATCACAGGGGCAGTAAATCTACACACGGCAGCTCTGGGCACGTGTATCACCATGGTTACCTCAGGGACATGCAGGTGCAGGTGAGAGTCGACCAGGAAGTGGTTTTCTGGTTCCTGGCTCATCAGGAAGGCTCTGGCAAAGGTTGAGGCAATCTTTGCGCTTTCTTTCATCACGTCACCGAGCTGACCTGCAGAAGAGCACCGACACTTTAACACACTCTGCTTAGGATATCAGACCGCCACAGCCACAGTGGGACGTCCTAACTCACCTGTGACCTCCAGTGACCCCTCTCCTTTAGAGTCCACTCCTCCAGAGGGACGACGCAGCGAGGTCTCAATGAACAACGTCGATCCTCCTGATCACAGGACACAACGCAGGCAGACACTCAGTGTGTGTCATTTTCTATTGGTTTGTTTGTCTGTGTGTGTGTGTGTGTGTGTGTGTGTGTGTGTGTGTGTGTGTGTGTGTGTGTGTGTGTGTGTGTGTGTGTGTGTGTGTGTGTTTCTCACCCATTGCCGTCCATGCCAGACCCATAACCACTCCTGGTGGGGTGACATCATACATTCTATCCACTGTGAAAACTGGTTTTCCCACGTAGTCCTGCAGGTTGTCAGGGGTAACATTCACTGAGGTTTCCTCACCGCTCACAATACGGAACGCCACCTTACGGAAAACCTGCCGGACAGATGGAAAAGGGATTAAACACACACACACACACACACAGCCACACAAACAACAACACCGGGGAATGTGTTTCCTCTGTCACGTTCTAGTGTGAGTTCAAGTGAGAAATTATGATGTTGTCACAGACTCAGTGGGCTGCATTCCCAGTTTGATATCAGTGACCTTCAGATTCATTTAGCAGGTGGTTTCCTGTTCCAGTCTGACTTGAACCTGCCTCCTCCATCCTCTCACCCCCTGTTGGTCCTACTGCAGGATGATGTAGTAGCAGGTTTCCATTTTTGTTACACACAGAACCTTCAGCATAAAATCTTTGTAGCTGTAGCTGTGTGAGCTGTGGTACAAAAGTCTAAATAATCTCCTTTCCTAACCACTTCTCCTTGAACGCGATGGAAAACTCATAAGGACCCATAAGGACTTAGGGAAAGAGAATCCAACTGCACGTACATGTTTTTCAGTTTTTTTTTTTGGTTTTTTTTAACACATGGACGATAAATCTTTACTAATCACAGACAAAAAACAAACAGGATTGAAATTTTGAAATGAAATGACAGAAATGTACAAGTAGGAAAAGCTGAGTCATTAAAATAATAATGCAATAAAGATTATGAACTAAGTAAGAGATCAGAATAAATTGTATTCTATATGTTTTCCTCTATATATTAGAGTTTTTACCTTTTTTTAAAAATACATTTGTTAAGTAAAGAAAGTCATTTTGGTGCATTCCCTAATTGAGGGGGAGAAGGGGGGTCATGCCTTGGTGAAACTACAGTGGTGCGCCCTTTTAAATTTTGCTGCAGCAAGGAATTGTGGGACAGCATTTTCTCCTTTCCTTTCATAAAGGAAGGTCCAGTGAAACAGACCTTTGCTAAAGGAGACAATGTAGGAAGCATGAAGCTCCTTTCCTTATCATGAGAGCAGCTCTGATCCTGGCTGCTGCTCAGACACGTCAGGTCGTTTCACTCAGTTAAGAACCTTTCTGAGAAAAAAACCCTTTTTGTTGTCCAGGTTTAGTGAAGACAGAGCAGAGCTTTACAGTAGCTCACCTTCTCCACCTGTTTCTGCAGGTTCCTGACTCCAGACTCCCTGCAGTACTGTCTGATGAGCAGACTGAGGGCGTCAGAGGAGATGGAGGCCTTCTCCTCCGTCAGACCACACAGAGCGCGGAGCTGAGGCACCAGGTAACACTGAGCACACACACACACACACAAACAGAAAAGACATTAAAAGCATGACAGCAAGACATATAAAAACTGTATCGACCTCTTCAGACCATAACTGTCAGAAAACATGTTCCTCTATTATCAAAAATATACAACAATAATCAAAATATCATTTATACAGCAAAAATAATGAAAAAATATCACATGACAGCACAACAGTAAACAAGTGCATCACTGAACACAGCTAAAAATATAAATTTTAAATGATCATCATTGTTTTTACTGCTGGTGTTACCTCAGCGATGGCCAGTTTCTCCTGGGCCACGTATCCAGACACATTGATCATCTCCATCCTGTCTCTGAGAGGCTCTGGGATGGTGTCGGTCACGTTGGCCGTGCAAATGAACAAAACCTTCATTGGGGCAGACAGAAATGGGCCGGGCTTATAAAACTGCATTTTACGTGTCATTTTTCAGAATCTCTCCTCCGTCTCCAAACAGGAGACCAGGTTCCAGGTCACCTCTCTGACGCCCCTGTCCCCTGATTGCTCAGTTTGTGTGGGTGGACAGCTCCAGGAAGAGTCCTGGAGTGTGAGTGTGAAATAAACCAAATACTACTGTAAACTGCTTCAGTCATGTCAATCAAGACAAGGTGCATAATGGACAGGAAGAAAACCCCATTCTGGTGCAGGGCAGGTCAGGACCCCACCTCATTAACAGCTGGGCTCATAGCCTTTAACCTTTAACTCCTTCACACCCTCAGATCTGAGCCTCGACACAATCCTGAATCTGAGCTCTGCAGCAGCTCCTTCCTCCTCATGGTTTCTGCTCTGATCTGCATCGTCTGTGAGAACTTATACAGACTGGTGTGTGTCCAATCAGCTGATTTACCACAGGTGGACTCCAGTCCAGTTGTAGAAACATCTCAGAGATGATCAGGAGAGATGAATGAACCTGAGGTAAACCTCAAGTGTCTGAATACTTTTGTCAATATGATCAGTTTCAGTTTTAACTTTTTAGTAAATTTGCAAAAAATTCAAAAATTCTGTTTTCACTTTGTCATTGAGACTAGACTGATGAAGGAAAATATATGTTTGTTTCTTTTTAGCACAAGACTGCAACACACACACACACACACACACACACACACACACACACACACACACTCTTACCTTTGACAGATCTACAGGAACATCCAGGTAGTGGTCGAGGAAGTTGGCGTTCTGTTCAGGGTCCAGAAGTTCCAGCAGTGCGGAGGACGGATCACCCTGGTAACCACGACCCATTTTATCCACCTGGTCACGACAGGTTAGAGAAACATTAGTAACATCATCAAACCATTTTAATGACCTGGTAAAAGCAAAACTCCCAGAGGCTCTGACAAACAACCCTGTGACAGGAAGCAGCAGATTATTCTCCATCATAATGATGATGATGATGATGATGATCCTCTGTGGCTTCATCAGTACGACTGACACCTTTCACATCACACACTGGATCCAGTGTTCATATCAAAGTATTGATTATAGCTGCTGTAAGACCAGAGGTGTTTCTCTGTTGACGTCAGTTCTGTCAGTCAGTCTGATTGATATCAGCTGTACAAGGCTTCATAACGTTAGTGAGGACTTCAACTAATTCTGATGTTTCCAGCCAGGAACCTTTATAGTTCCCCGATGATGTACTCTGATGACTTTGATCCTCTAGCACCACCATCAGGTCGAGGTTTTCACTTATCTCAACATCTACTGCTGCGTGGACAAAATCTGGTCCAGTTACCCACAGCACCCACACAATGTGTCCTGTGATCCCCTGAGTTTTCCTCCTGCGCCATCATGAGGTTGACATTTGATCTTTATTAATATCTCAAGAAGTGATGGATTCATCGGGACAAGATGTCCTTTGGCCCAGTTTTTGAGGATCATGATGAGCCTTAGCTGTACTTTCTGTTTGGTGCTAATCAACAAATAATAAACAAATATTAAACTTGGGACCTTTAACTTTTAAACCTCTCCTCTGGAACTGATGTAATATCTGCAATATATCCTCTTCATAATCAACAAAGACGTGGACATCTACCGTCACGCACTGAACCATCACACTGACCTCGTCTATCAGCACCAGAGGGTTCTCTGTCTTGGTTTTCTTCAGGCACTGGATAATCTTCCCTGGCATCGCTCCGACATACGTCCTCCTACACACACACAGAAACACATTTTAGGAAATCATTTCTCCATATTTCCTTAAGTAGTAACTTATATCAGTGATATAGTGAGGGGCTGATAAGTGAGGAAGTATTGTTATTCCAATCAAGGACTTTAAGACAATAATAATGTCTGATAATGTGACATCACTCGGTTCTTCTCTCGGCCTTTTGCCTCTTTGCCTTCCTCTGAGGGCAGGCTTCACACACACACACACCCACAGGACAGCAGTGTAACTTGAGAGAGGAGGCCCCAGCAGAGAGAATGAAACCGACTGAAACTATCTTTTACTCCAGTGGTTGTGCATGGTTCTCTCAGTCCAACAGGATGTGAAGTTATTCTGATGATGAAGCCTACACATGTTTGTCAGTGAGGAGTATTTGAACTTTAATCTAGAGATGGTGAAGTTATATTAGAAAATGAAACATGTTAATCTCAGTACAACCCTTTCCTGCACCTACATGACACTGACCCTGTCCGCTGTGATAAGAGCCCTCAGTAATAATGGCAGTACAGACTTCCACACCTGTGTCCTTTAATCTCAGCCACATCGGTCATGCCTCCCACGCTGAACCTGAAGTACTCTCTGTTGAGGGCTCTGGCTATGGAGCGAGCGATGGAGGTCTTTCCTACACCAGGAGGACCGTAGAAACACAGGATCTTCCCCTGGGTGGAGCCGCGCAGCTGGCTCACTGCTATGAACTCCTGCAGAGACAGAGACAAAGTCAGGGTCGTGTGTGTGTCTCTGTGTGTGCGTGTGTGTATGTGTGTGTTTGTGAGTATGTGCACTAACCAGTATGCGTTTCTTAACATCATCCATTCCATAATGGTCTTCCTCCAGAACCTGTTTGGCTCTCTCCAGTGATAAGTTCTCTTCACTGTTGGTGCCCCAGGGCATGCTGGTCAGCCAGTCCAGGTAGTTACGTGTTACACTGAAACACACACACACACACACACACACACACACACGTCATCATTTCTCATTTCCTCTATAGGAGATGATGATGATGATGATGATGATGATGTCTGTTAAATCAAGAGAGCATAACATACAAAACATTGTGTTTAGCTCCTCACTGATTATCATTAAATCTTCTTTTTGTTTTCTTCCAAACTAAATCTTTTTACTGTTTCTCATCCAAACAATGTGTGAAACCTTCAGTTTTGACAAACCACTGAGAGCTTTTCTCAGAAAATGATATGAACAAAACGGAGACCTATTAGTAAAAATCACAGACGGTAAATAAAGATGGACGTAGCCTCTGTGACGTCACCCACAGGTTTCTGAAGAGCAGTTTTGAAGCTTACAGTGAGCTGCTCTGCCACCACCATCTTGGCAGTACCTGACTCCGCCCTTAACTCGCTTCTAATCCAAATATGGTCATAGAGGTGGGGCATGTGTGGTGCTCACCCACCTGTCACTCAAATTGGCCACAAATGCCTCAATTCTCTATCACTTTAGTCCTTAATAAAAATGTAAACAGGTGAGTTGTATAAATTCAGCCATACAGGTGTCATGAAGGAGGAAATGATCTCTAGAGACCAGAACAGTTTTTGTACCAGGCTGTAAACATGTTTCTTTCTGGACATTTGAACATGGGAGTCTATGGGACTGACTCACTGCTGGAGCCAGACTCTAGTGGTCACTAGAGGAACTGCAGGGTTTGTCAATTCACTGTTGATGCTTCATGTTTCAGACCTGCAGGTTGCCTCTTAGTAAAAACTAGGGTCGGAAGATGTGTTAAAGTTTTCACACCCAGTCATTACTGATATATTTGTGAGGTGTGTGTGCTGTACGTGCTGGGGGCGAGGGAGTCCCCACTACCCACACGCCAACTACAGTGACCAGCAAACCGAAGGACCTAAACAAAGCTATTTGCTGTTTAGTCCAGGAAATAATTCTAACACCAATTTGCATGAGCATTTTCAAAAACTCCATCCTGCTGAGCATGCTACACTTCACCGAGAGCAGCAGCTCCCTCTGTACCAACTCCACTTTACCAGCTCAAAATCCCCCCAAAAATCCCCACTGGCGAAGGAGTCAGCCCACCCTGGTAAAAAAATTGTTACAAGTGGTCAAACACTGTCAAAGTGCTCAAAGTGTCTTCAATGAAGGACAGTTCAGTCAGTCAGAGTTTAACTTGACCAGTAAACAGATGGACAGTGTCAGTGAGAAAAGTCATCTGCAGAAGTTTCTGAGCTGCAGGTTTAACAGATCATGTGTATGTGTATGTAAGGAAACTAAAAGCTGCTGCAGTTTTGACATTAAAGCCACTGACAGCCAGTGAGTGTTATACTTTACTTATGGAAATCCAGTGTCCAAAATGGAAAGCTTCCTTTTCTGAACATCCTCAATTAATTGTGTTGCATTAAATTTTGACTTTTTGCCTGAGTTGAAATAAGTGAGTCTGAGTAAAGCACTGGAGAGAAAAACCAGGTAATCGTGACATAATGTTAAAGTTAATTTCATGTCACTCTGTTAGGTAGTTGTCAAGACAACTCGTTCTGGACTGAAATGTTCCCTCGACAAATCAAATAACATAAATTAAAAAAAGACAAAAATATACAGGAGACCAACTTGAACTCTGACGAGTGGTTGTCCAGCAGCCCCAGCTTGTTGAGCTCCTCGTTGATGACGTCCATTATGTGCTGAGGAACCGTCCTGTCTTTGAGTCTCTCTCTGAACTTCTCCTCGATAGCTTCTTTGTCCTCTTTTTCCAGACCCAGCTCCTGAAAACAGCCACACAGACACACACACACTTTGTTTTAATGGGTCCACATTCAGAGATCTGCTCCCCAGGAGCTGAACAGCAGTGTCTGACCTGGGATCAGTCTCATGGTGGAAGTCACGGCACAGACCACAGTGTATGTTGCCTGTAATAATAGCAACATGATTCTGTGACATGTGATCACACTGGTGATGTGATTGTGTGACGGCAGCAGATAAAGTAGGTATGTGCTTGACCTGTGGACTCACCTCATAAACAATAAGACACAACAAAGAACATAGAGACCCTGTAAGTCTTTAATATCTACAGCACTGTCCACTGTGTGTTTATTGGAAGTGTTTTAGCATCTGTACGATCTGCTGCTTTGACAATGAGCCACAGAAAAGGTCTGTGAGAAAAGCAGCAGACAGATCCTGCTCAACGTTACCATGCATGGAAAGCCTCTACAGAAACAGACTTATAACATTGTGGGTGACAAGAGACGTCCCCTTGCTGATTACTGCTGCCATGTGGGTGATGATACTGTCCCCTCTGTTCACCAAAAACAACCCAAATATTCATTTGTTCCACAAGCCAATAAGTTTTTAAAGTCATGCGCATTAGAGTTAAGCAGGACTGGTGCAAGGTGCAACACATGAGTATGAGCGTGTGTGTGAGCATGTCTGTCAGATGATAGATGATCCATCCATCCATCCATCCATCCATCCTTCCATCCATCCATCCATATGTCCATCCATGCATCTATCCATCCATTCATTCATTCATTTCATCCACCCACCCACAATAACAGACACAGAGGACTCAGTCTGTCTACCTTCTTAATGATCTTGAGCTGCTCCTGTAGCAGGTACTTCCTGTGGGTCTGTTTGATCTTCTCCTCCACCTGTGAACAGAGCAGGGTGATGAATACAGCAGAGGCTTCTTAAAACTCATAAATGATTGGTGATGACCTCTGACCTCTCGGCCCAGTCGCTGCTGCAGTTTACTCAGCTCATACTCCTTCTTCAGTAATGACAGAGCCTTGTAGAGACGCTTTGGGATCTGAGGAGACAACAACAACAACAGGTTTCAAAGGCCTGGACACCTGAAGGTCACTGTGCCTTATACAGCTTCAATGGAATAACCTAAATACAAAGATATAAACGTAAATATTAAAATGCTTAGGGAAGCAGCTGCTGGCCGATCTCTATTAGAGGTGGGACAGTCAATCAGAAGTCCATTTGCTAAATCAGACACTAACTCCTTATCTTTAAAGACTTTTCTCTGCTACCAAACATACTGTTTAAAGCTCCATCCAGTCTAAAGGCAGATGTCCATGTGTTTGTGATTCTAAAGCAGGTCTAGGTTCTATATTAATACTGTGAACGTATCAAAGCCTCAGTCCACAGAGAAATGCACACAGCCTGTATTCAGAAACTGAGCCTTAAAATGAGCCGTCAGGACTTCTGCAACTTTGTGATGTCACAACAAAACAGCCATACCCCAAGCCCCGCCCACCTGGATTCTTGCAGGATTTGGTTTGTAACCATCTCAATGTAAAACTACACTGAGATGGTTTTTGGTTCTTAAAACCACAAATGGAGATCAACACTTCAGATAAAACTCTGGAGAAGAGTAAAATATGGGACCTTTAAAAACAGTTGCAGTGAATCTCACCACTGTGTCACTCAGATTTGCTTTTTTAAAATCATGAAATGAGCTTATTTCTGCCTTTTATGGCTGATGAGTTAAAAAAAAACACCCACTATGACTGTGATTCTCACCAACCATAGTTACTGTGGGTGTTTCCTTTAGCAGGCTTTAATAATCCCATTCTGTGTTAACAGATGTGTTTTCAAACAGTAGGTTTCAGTGTAGGAGGACAGACTTGAAGGATGAGGACTAAATACTCGTCTGTAACAGAGCAGCAGGCAGCCACTTCCCTCAGCTTTTATGAAGGAATCATCCAGGAGCGTCTCCCACTCAGTGGATGAGACTGCCCCACACAAGCTAAAAGCATGTAGACTGCTCACATTGATTTCCTCCAGGACATCCTGCAGTTCATGTGACTCTGCTCCTGTCAGAGCTGCTCCCATGTCGCTGAGGTAGATAGGATTATCTACCACTCTCTGACCAGCCTGCATCATCTGAAGGACAGACTCTCTGACACACACACACACACACACACACACACACACACAAAAACACACACACACACACATTTCAGGACTACAAACATGCATTCATCTGAGTCTCCTGGTTTGAGACTCATTTCTAACACTGACTGTAATTTGAAAAAGTCCTTAGTCACAGAATAAAACTCATCTTATTTAACTGCTGTCTCAATGAAACATGTTCTAACTTTCAGCAGATTTCCAGCACATACAGAATTCATTTTTCAGTGATATCTGATATAAGTAAACCTGACATAAACGAGGACAGGGTTGTTTTAGGCATCACTGGGTTGGGGGGGTTGCCTGGAGCGCTCCCAGCTGGAGGATCACCAAAAGGGAGGATGAAATTTTTGGTGTTTTGCCGCGTTTTACTGATAAATAAACCAAATGTTCACCAGGCACCATGCTCCCTCCATCATCTCATCATAATAACATTACAACCAGGAGACTCTTTACTGGGATATTTTGCACTGATCTGTCCATGACTCAAGTCATGTTGACCAGCTGAGGAAAATACATAATGAAAAGATGCAAAGATGTAAACACTGCAATTAAAGCAGATACAAAATACTACAACACACTATATAAAATATTATAAGAAACCATTAAAGGAGAACTGTGGTGGACAAGTCTTTCTGAAACACTGACCTAGACATAGCTGTGAAACATAATGTAAATAAAAACCAAAGGACCAAGGACAGATGGTGACAGATGGCTGATGAACTACATAAGTGTCTGACCTGTAAAGGGGGTTGAGTGCAATGATGTCCCTGATGGTCTTCACTATCTCTGCTGTCAGCGCCTGCAGAACAAACACATCAGAGGTTTACCAGTGTTTCCTCTTTAGTTGGACTGTTTTACAACAAACAAAGTCAGACACGATTTTAATTTATGATAAAAATCTCTTTCTGAAACAAAACATCTTATCACCACTAATGTCCCATGTATTATACTGTGTGTCCTGTACCTTGACCTCCTCTGTGACGGTGAACTGTTCATGTTGAACATTGTCCACTTCGACCATCAGGATGTTGGAGGAGGGCAGAGGCTGAAGCTCTGGACTCAGGTCTGCTTCTGAAATCTGACCAACAACAATAAAGTTGAAATCACTGCCATCAATATGAAAGTCACAACTGTCATCACCAATGAACTAATGATGATGATTCAGGTGGTAATAACCACATACACAGAGAAGCACAGTGGTGAAAATGTGGAAGGTGACATCATTAACAAATGTAGGCAATGTTAAAGCTCCATCCAGTCTAAAGGTAGATGTCCATGTGTTTGTGATTATAAATCAGGTCTAGGTTCTATATTAATACTGTGAAAGTATCAAAGCCTCAGTCCACAGAGAAATGCACACAGCCTGTATTCAGACACTGAGCCTTAAAACCAGCCGTCAGGACTTCTGGAACTTTGTGATGTCACAACAAAGCAGTCACTGCTCTCAGCCACGCCCCAAGCCACGCCCACCTGGACCCACCATCCAACCTTGTAGGATTTAGTTTCTCTGAGTGTTTACCTCAGATCCTCTCTTCTGATTGGCTGACTGACCTGTTGTTACTCGAGCTCCAGAGAGAAGCCTGAGAGAGGAGATGTAAAACTACACTGAGATGGCTTTTGGTTCTTAAAACCACAAATATATCTTCTGATGGAGATCAAAAAGTGTTCAAAAGTGGGACCTTTGAAAGTTTTTGTTAATTTGTATATTTGAATACTGTGAACTAAAACACTCAGAGGAGATCTGATAACATTATCATGTTCAACCTGTTTGGGGGCTGCAGGACAAAAAACTGCTGCTGGATCCTACATAACCCCACACCCCTGTGGCACTTTGTATCTAACTCATCACATCCAAGTGTCCAGTAGGTTCATACCCAGCATCATTATTTAGCTAGAGACTAGAGAACTAATGAGATTACCAAAACTAGCTGACATTAGTGAATCTGGTCCTGGAGATCTGAGGCCAACAGTGACCCCCACTTTGGTCAGTTGATAATAATAATCATAATCATAATAAATATCGAAGAAATAGACATTAACAGTACACAAAACCCATATCAGTGCGTGCTGACTCACTACTGACTGAACTGAAATAGTTCATTCACAGTCACACAGCTAAAACATGGTTTTTCCACACATGGTGGATGCAGGTCCAAAAGCTGGAGAAGGTGCTGATTGGCTGCTGAAGTGTTTGTCTGAGTAATGCTTGAGAGCTGATGATTACTGACCTTCTCCTCCAGCTGCTCTGTCAGGGACCCTGGTTGGTCCTTGCGGCTGCGTTTAACTTTGCGTCTCGATGCAGGTTTGGAGGTTTGGGACTCTGGCTCAGACTCTGACAACTCAGGGGACATCACAGCTTCCTCAGGCTCCACCTCCAGCTGCCTTGTGATCCGGATCCTGATAGGCCAGAGTATATTGTATATAGAGCTGAGGTCTGCACAAGGTAGAGGTAACGGAGTGCCATGGAGAGCAGAGTCTACAGATTTTCATTCAAACCACCCTGACCGTAACTCAGCAGTTATACCCCACCAGCAGCAGAGGGGTTTCTAACCTGCGGTGCCCCATGACGATCATCCTCAGCTTGTCTCCCAGGTCCTGCATCTCATGAATCTGAACAAAAGTCCCAGTAGAGTAGACGGCATCCAGAGACTCCACCACATCAGACTCATTACTGCAACAGACAGAGACACTCATCACTACAAACACACAGACATGGACAGCAGACAGCCGGTCACGTTCCCAGCACAGTTCACTGAGTCAGTGATGAGACACTGCGCTGTGATCACATCATCTTTTAAACTCATCTGCAGAACAAACAGCACCAAATATGTCCATATTCTGTTCTGTAGACCAATACTGAGTAAAGAAAACCACACCTCTATTAAAGCCCCACTACTCTCAGTGACAAATACACTGCATTTCCTTAAGTCACTTCAAACGTCTGCCACTGGTACAACAGTGGAAGGATTAATTGTGAAGAATGAAGAAGCAGCAACATGAAAATGTTATAAATCAGGTAAAAGCCAGTGACTGTAAGATGAAAGAAAAGCACATCCGCACAGTCAGGTGAGTTACAGACTTACCTATCGTCTCTCTTCAGGAAGACTCCAGCATACGGCTGAGCCAGACGAACCTTCCTCCTCAACAGCTCCATCAACGCTTTGTTCTTCACCTGAGAAACACACGCACACGCGCGCACACACACACACACACACACACACACACACACCTTAGAGCTGTGGCCTTTGCACAAAATATCAGATTTATAAATATCAGAATACACAACCAATCATGTAGCAGATGATGAGGTGGCAGATCATCTGCAGAAGCTCTGGACTTTAGAAAGGGTCCAGATAAAAGAAGTGGGAGGTGACAGTCTCTTTTATCAAAAGATGAAACAGCCAGCTTTCATTTGCTGTCTGCACTGTCTGACCAGAGGTGTGCTCATACATTTCAAATAACCAGAGACAAGAAATTAGGGTTTAATTAAACATTATGAGTCAACGAAGCCCTGGCTCCCCCCTTACTCAAACATTGACCTAACTGTGACCTCCACGGAGAATCAGCAGCGTTGCTGTAAGATTGCATCATCCCCGGCTCCTCCATGTCTTCCTCACCTCTATGATCTTGATGAAGCGGGGGAACACTGGGTTCCTGGCCACAGCGATCAGCGGGACATTAGGAAACACCTCCGGGACCATCATGGGGGTGAGAGCCGTCATCTGAGGTCCACCGTACGGCACTCCACCGTCTCCTCCTGACTCCTCTCCTCCAGAGCCTGCACTGTCCCCGCCGTCCTCCCCGGAGAAGCCTGCGCCGCTAGCCCGGTTCCCGAACATCCTCTCCTGATTCATGCAGGGTCGAGGGGCCGTCGTGAGGAGATCGGTTTGGCCGCGGAGGACGGCACCAGCCCGCATCCATCGGTGAGGTCTGACGGTCAGCCTGCAGCCAGCTGTCATTGCTGGGCTAACTGAAATGTGAGAGCAGCGGTCGGCGTTGGTTCTCTGTGAGGTCCCGGTGCTGGTGTAGAACCGAGGGGGCTGTAGCCGGCTCAGGGTTGAAGTACCGGTCTGGGGGCCGCAGGTACTGCCGGGCCAGTTTAGTCTCACAACAAGAGCCGAATTTCTGTGCAGCTGTCTAGCAGCGCCCAACATCTTCACACAGGTGGCCATGTTGATCTGGAGCTTTCTACAGCATGTAACCATGTAACTGACCTTTTTCCGTCGACGTTTGATGACGTAGAGTTAGAGTATCGCGCAATCCAATTGTGATGTAAATCAATTACAGTTAAATTGTGTTAAAAAGTACCATAAGCAAGCATCATTGTCCTGGTTAATTATTAAAAAACACATTTTTTCTCTCTACATAAATGTTTCATTTGGAACAATCAAGTTATTACATTTAAAAATAAAACATTATTTTAGCTGAATTAATAATGAAATATTGTTGGTGACAATTACTACACAGTTACTTACTGCAGTTGTCTCTGGTGCACTACCTTCTGGTCTTTTGAGATAAACACTAGGAACAGGCGTCTCTGATATCCATCCACAGTTACCAAGTAACCTCATGTTAGATGATAAAATGTAATAATAATAATCATTACCACAGTGTCACAACTCCTCCTGCCAAGCGTTTTTGGAACTATAATAAGAAATACTGTGTTAACAACAAAGTTATAGAAGTTTCATTTAAAATGATACACTTGATTTATCCTGTAAACCAGATACAGTTACGATATTGATAGTGTGTATTTTAAAATGATGAAACTGAGAGTATCTATTCAATACTTGTGTATTAAATTGTTTTGGTTAGATATAGAATATTTCTTTAAGATGTTGACTCGTTCAACGGTTCATTTAGAAAAAACAGACATATTTTTTATGATAAGAATGATATTGACTGTAAAAGACTATTTATTTTATATGGGCAAAACTACATCCAAAAATGCAAATAGACTAAAGAGAAACCAAACATACAGCAATTCAAAATATTCTAAATAATATTTATAACATATAATATTTAGACACTATTTTGAATTGTAGGCTAATTGTAATATTTTGGATTTTAAATTTGTCTATTGATTCATTATGGACTAAAGAATAGTAAAACAATAAAAACAGTAGAAATTTGTAAAGTCTAAAATATTTGGTATGATACCCTTATGTGTATTGTTTGGTTTTTTCGGTTGTGTATCTGTTTTCTTTCCTTTGGTCTGAAAGTTGGCTGAGGTCTGAATGACTGCTTGTATCTTTTTATAACCAGTCTATGGCATGAATGCAAATAAGTGTGTGCCAGGACGAGCCAGTGGATAGCATTGAATCTTGCAGCTGATTGGCTCCTGTCAGCTATTCTTCAAATATAATGACCGGAGATGGCTTATCCATACTGAAAGGGAAGATAACTTCTCTACTTCCTGTAGTAGGTTCGCCTCAATGTAACTTCTGCGATCTCTAGGGTTTTGATGAATTTTGAGTTAGTAGAGTTGGACTGCCATTTTCATTTTACATCCTTTTCTCCTGTTTTTGTTGTAATTTGGTTTTTTTTATATTTTGGCATCTCACAATGTTCAGGAGGGTGATTGAAAAAATTGTCTACATCTGCCCCTTAAACAGGATCTGCACCAAAATTTCCCTCCACCAAGTTTGGTGCAAATCTGTTTAGTACTTTTTGGACAATTCTGCTAATGAAACAAACAAACAAAAATACTTGATGTAAAGCTCAGACATATCAATGGTGTTGAGATCTGGACTGTCACTGTCCTTTCTGTTTTGTTTTTCCTCTGAGACTTGATTGTAAGTTTGTATTTTGATGAAATCAGAATCAGAATCAGAATCAGTTTTATTGCCAAGTATGTTTTCACATACAAGGAATTTTTTCTGGTGATTGGTGCAATTGATCAGCAACAGTGGGGCTCTCTAGCCTTGTTGATGAGGCTAATAGCAGATGGGAAGAAGCTATTTTTGTGGCGAGAGGGTTTGGTCCTGAAGGACCGCAGCCTCCTGCCAGAGGGGAGTGACTCAAAGAGTTTGTGTCCAGGGTGGGAGGAGTCAGCTACAATCTTCCCTGCACGCCTCAGAGTCCTTGAGGCGTACAGGTCCTGGAGGGACGGAAGATTGCAGCCAATCACCTTCTCAGCAGAGTGGATGATACGCTGCAGTCTGTTATTGTCCCTCTCCGTGGCAGCAGCATACCAGATGGTGATGGAGGAGGTGAGGATGGACTCAATGATGGAGGTGTAGAAGTTCACCATCATAGTCCTTGGCAGGTTGAACTTCTTCAACTGCCTCAGGAAATACATCCTCTGCTGAGCTTTTTTGATGAGGGAGCTGATGTTTAGCTCCCATTTGAGATCCTCTGTGATGGTGGTTCCCAAGAAGCGGAAATGCTCCACGGTAGCCACGGGGGAGTCACACAGGGAGATGGGGGTGGGTGGGGCTGGGCTCTTCCTGAAGTCCACTATCATTTCCACTGTCTTCAGAGCGTTTAGCTCTAGGTTGTTCTGCCTGCACCAGGTCACCAGACGGTCAGTCTCCCACCTGTAGGCAGACTCATCGCCATCAGAGATGAGTCCAATGAGAGTGGTGTCGTCTGCAAACTTCAGGAGCTTGACAGACTGATGGCTGGAGGTGCAGGTGTTGGTGTACAGGGAGAAGAGCAGAGGAGAAAGAACGCAGCCTTGTGGGGATCCAGTGCTGATGGTCTGGGAGCCAGACACATGCTTTCCTAGCTTCACGTGCTGCCTCCTGTCAGACAGGAAGTCGGTGATCCACCTGCAGGTGGAGTCAGGCACGCTCAGCTGGGAGAGCTTGTCCTGCAGCAGAGCCGGGATGATGGTGTTGAAGGCAGAGCTGAAGTCCACAAACAGGATCCTGGCATAGGTCCCTGAGGAGTCCAGGTGCTGGAGGATGAAGTGGAGAGCCATGTTGACAGCGTCGTCTACAGACCTGTTGGCTCTGTAAGCGAACTGCAGGGGGTCCAGGAGTGGGTCAGTGATGGATTTGAGGTGGGACAGGACAAGGCGCTCAAATGATTTCATGACCACAGAGGTCAGGGCAATGGGTCTGTAGTCATTTAGACCTGTGGGCCTTGGTTTTTTGGGGACAGGGATGATGGTGGAGGATTTGAAGCAGGCTGGCACGTGGCAGGTCTCCAGTGAGGTGTTGAAGATGTCCGTGAACACTGGAGACAGCTGATCAGCACAGTGCTTCAGGGATGATGGAGAGACAGAGTCAGGACCGGCTGCTTTGCGGGGGTTCTGCTTCTTAAAAAGCCTGTTGACATCTCTCTCCAGGATAGAGAGAGACGTTCCTTTGGTAGGGGAGGAGGGGGGTTCTGATGTGGCTCTGATGTGGAGGTTAGTGTCAGGCTTGTCCCACTGTCTTTCAAAGCGGCAGTAGAACTCATTCAGATCGTTGATCGTTGAAATGGAAATTTATTTGATTAATTTATTTGATTTAAGTCTTTAATGTTGCCCTTTAAGTTGTTTTGGATAAAAGCACCTGGCAAATGACTAAATGTAAGATAATGTAATGTAGTTGGGAAAAAAAGCCACAGTTGTAATTGTATCATTGTCTTTTTTAATGTGTATTTCATCTCACTGAGCAGTTGCACACACCACTTGAATCAGGTTTTTCATTGTCCTTCTCTTCTTTATTTTAAAATTCCTCTCTCAAAGTCTGACTGTACTTTGAATTTCACACTTTAACATAACACTGTGATTGTGATGAAATGAAAATCTGTTTTGAATCAAGTCTTTATCTTTGAATGAATTTGGTTTCTCAGTAACACAAAGGCAGCTTCTATGGGGCTGGAACAGTGTGGGTAAATTTTGGCATTGAAAATAAAACCTGAACTGAAAGAGGAGTCTGTCACTAAAAAAAGGAACATGAAAAAAATCTGGATTGACATTGAAAAACACATTATAATGCAAAAAATATCAAAATTAAATAATAGGATTGTAAGATAATAGTAATAGAAATTTTTTCAGTGGAACCTTTTTTCAGTGTTTTTCAATACCATTGTTTCCTTCATCAGTTCAGGTTTTATTTTCATTGTCAAAATGTAATGTCACAGTTCTGGACCGTTAACACTCTTTGGTTAGTTTTACTGTTCTGCAAGAAAAGATCTAAAATCCAAATTTTCAACTTCCAAACACTAACCTGCTTCTTTGTGTTAGTGTTAACAACATGAATGTTTTTTGTTCATTTTTCTTCAAACAAGTTGTATACAGATGCTATTTCTCTTCTCATGATGAGAATAATATGAAAACATACGACCTGTGTTGTAAACATAAAGTCTTTGCCCTCATGGAAGGAGATACCTTCTGAATGTGTGTATCATCTGCATCCTACAGACACACATTAAAACATTGTTCCATACTAGTATTAAAAACACTAGTTGTGTACATTCCCACTGTGAGCACTGTCTCATCTTCTCCCTCTTCAAATATCAAAGTGCATTTACCTGAATTTACAATGTCAAACAACGTTGCTGAGTGAACTAATTTATTTCTCCATTGACTCACAAATAAACACTTGAAAATAATTAAAAGTGTCACTGTTTATTTATTCATCATCTTCCTCCTCCTCTTCGTCTGTGTCCTCCATCTCCTCCTGGGCAGCTTGCTGCTCCTCCAAAGCCTCTTTCAGTGCCTGCTCCTCCTCCAGACTTGGGTCCAGGGCCTCTGTGATTTCTGGTCCGCTGGGATATTCATTCTGTGGTAGCGGGGGGACAGGTGGGCTGTAGCCCTCCCCTGCATACTTCAGACCCCATCCAATATATATGTTCTCAAACTTCCTAAATTAAGAGACAACACAGGCTTGTTTGTGAATTGTAGCACTGCCTTCGGCATACTGTGAGAAATCAGAGAATTCTGATCTTTTCACTTACTTTCCACATGCGTATGCATATGCCCCTGGCCAGAGGTTGGACCGCAGCACAGCAACTGCATGCTGAGACGTGAGAGTGGACGACATCTTGGAGCTCCAGGGAGAGGTGTTGAACATTTCTGAGAGACACAGATATGAAAAGACTTAGCTTCCTTCAAGGACACAGGTTTTGTTTCAGAAGTGGAGGCACAATCAAGTCATGGGTTCATCATCACACAGCTTGACCTCATTTTACTCTCGGCCTGACTATAAACTCCCTCTCACTGATTTATCCTATTTGACTCATGCTTCCTGCATTTTTAATAACATTTCAATCTATTGTCCAGACCTGGCAATAAAGTAATCTCCCAGTGCCCTCCCCCTGTTTTTTTGTGTCTCCCACGACACTCTTGTAATTTGCTTGACCTTCAACCATGTTTGTCTGACGTTATCCAAGTTGACACATAATCCACATACATACAGTTTTAACCCATCTGTTAACACAACCTGGCAACCCACAACCTGATTCAAGTGGTGTGTGCACCTGCTCTCTGTGCAGTAACAAGTTAATTTAATGCAGTATGTGTGTATGTATAGTGTAGAGGGACAGCAGTCTGTAGTGTGTGGTAGAGGTTATTAGAGGGACCAGACGCACTTGTTCTGATTGGACAGCAGCATGACACCCCTTTGACGGTGATAGGCTGGAGACACAGTGGTAATTGCACCCTGATCTGTGATTGTTGTTCTGCTCTAAAATCTTTTCAAACCCTCCTGACTCCTCTCATCTGGATTTGGCAGCTGGACAGTCAGAGGACACTGTTTAAGAGACTCTGGTGAATAAAACAAACTGAACCTGTGTGGGATAGTTTTTTTAAATGAACTCCTTTTGTACCCCTTCATGTCCAGAGGCAAAGACCAACCTGCATCTTGGGAGAGGGGAGTTAGCAGAGGGGGTCCAACCTCTGGCTCAGGCTCATCAGGCTCCTCTTCTTTCTCCTCAGCCTCTCCCTCCTCATTGGAGTCTTCTCCTGGTTTCACAGCCAGGTTCATCCAGGTACAGCGGCCCTAAAGAAGTCCACATTCACACATTAAGTAAGCACAGGCACACATCAGCTGAGAGGACGGTCTGTGTTCATGCTTTGATCAGACTTGTACCTGCTGCAGGATGTGCTGAACATGATGCACCCAGGTGGACAAAGACTCAGCCATCTCAGTGACTGGAATGCTCTCAAAATCAGGATTCACTTCATAGCTGTCTCGTGGTGCCTCGTTTTCCTCATCACCTTCCTCCTCCCCAGGCTGGAAGAAGCCATGGGGGCTGACCTGTGTGCCAGCAGAGATCCGAGCAATCTGTGCTCTCAGATATTTGTCTTCATTCCCAGGAAAAGGCGGGTAGCTGTTAACTGGTGCGTCCAGCCTCCCGGTGAAGAACTTACGGATCTGGCGAGCAACAGTGATCTGAACAGGACTGACTGAAGGGAGCTTCACCCATGGAAGACCAGGCTCTTTGCACACATAGTAAACACACTTGTTAGCTCCTGTTCCTATGGCCTCCTTTGGCACCACTGGTTGGGGTTTGAAGATCGACTGAGGAAGTGGATCCATCTGAAAATGAAATCACCGCAAGACCAGAAAAATGACTTTACTTCTGTACCTTGTAAAGAGTAAGGGGCTCTCTGAAAGAAGCTTTTCAAAATAAAATTCCATTTCCTCACCATCACAGAGTTACACACTGTAAATAGACGATACCATCAAATATCATGAAAGGAAATACAAAACAGAAAGGACATTCTCAATTTCACACATTGTCCATCCACGGTCCAGCCATACACTGGGTTTTGACCTGGTCTTGTTCAACCTAAAATTGAAGTGATGCTAATTAAATAGCCCCATAATGATGCCATACTGCCAGGCCTGATGTACACATTATGGACAGGCGGTGAACAGATGATGCAGACCAGACACTCAGTGAACGCACATCATTGACACATTTAGAATGGATCTTTCACAGAGCGCGAGCTGAGAGGGTCACTTCTCTGGACAAGGAGCCAGGCCCTCCTGCTGCTGACAAACCAGCAGCTTCTCCTCCACTGCAGCTTTTCTTATTTTCTATTCTCACACAATAGACCTGCAACTTGAAATGAAGCAGAGAACAATACCTGAAATAAAAGATAGTTGACTGAAAGTAAAATTACTTATTCTTAAAATATTAAAAGATGTCTTTGTGCCTGTAACAGGAGTAACTGTAATATATCATATATCATTTTCTGTTTCATCAGCATCACTATTCTAAAAGGTCTAACTTTGTGAATATTTACCTGAATAACAGGCAGGTGATGTTTTGGAGCTTCAACCATACAAGGGTCCCAAGTCGGGATATCACACCTGTGATGTATCCACTGTGACCATTCTTCTTTAAAAAATACGCCGTTAATACAGCTTATTCTCAAATATAAGACCATTTTCAAGCAAAGACTGGATTACCTGTTCTATATGATAAATTCATCATAATGTACATTTCCAGAGTACTAAGTCAGTCAATACAACACCAGAGCCATGCTGTACTCACCACACTCTCTTTTCTAACAAAAAATCTGATCCATTCTTTTGTTTACTGAGGAGATTACATAAAAATAATTTAGAAGAATCACTGACTCATATTCATTTCACACTTTTGCTGAAAGTGACTTGTATTCAGAAATAACACTCCTATTTCCTTCACCTACCTGATAAAGAAAAGTCAATAGTTGTGCAGATATTTCAAATTAAAAGCCTATCAGGAAAGGGAAGCACTGTTTCCTTTGAGCTGATTTGATGGTAGATTAAAAGTGATAGAAAAAAAACAGCAAAGTAGATGCAACTGAAAATAATCGGTGAATGAGAACAGAGTTTATCTTAAAAACAGAAAGTCGGAGCAGCAATGGTTGCTGCACTGATGGAATTCTTTTAGAGGAAATGAAAATGACACTGAATTTATCAAGAGGGAAACACAGAGAAAACATGGAGGAAGTGTTGAGTTTGTATTACCAGCTAATTTAAAGAGGTCAGAAAACAGGGAGGCTTCTTTCTAAAATATGATCCATTTACCTTTAAAGCAGGAAAATCTGATCCAAAAAAAGGCCTGGTTCTCTGTGCAGCTGCAGTAGATAAAGACCCCTGCTACAATTTGAGAATTAATGAAGATTATCTAGTGCATTGATTGACTATTCCACTTCCTCACCTCATTCTCCTCACTCTCCTGAGTCCCAGCCTCTCCCTCCACTTCTGCTGCTGTTTCATCTGTGGTTTGCTCCTCCTCTTCCTCCCCCTCTCTGTACTCAGCCTCTGCAACAATATAACTGCTCTCTGTTCCCAGAATCTTGCCCCATAGTCGGCAGCGTGGGAGTGCCTGCGACTCAACAAGCTGCTTAAGTGCAAGAAAGATCCTCTGCATCTCCTCTCTGCCCAGACCCACTCCAGCTTGTTCCAGGTAGAAGCCAATCTCACTCACATTAGGAAGAGGTGTGTCCACCTGATGAAGAACAACAAGCAGTGCTTCATCGTGAATATTCAGCTTCATATAATATATGAGTTATATCCACACAATATTTCATATATCTTTTTAAGATTATTATGGTTATCTAAGAGCTCTACACCACGTTTACTTATTTTAACAAGCTGCCATCCGACATACATTTTTTGGCGCTTATCTGGAGTTGGGTCACAGTGGCAGCAGGTTATGTAATTCAGATGTCCCCCTCCCAGCAACGTTTCCAGTTTGTTTCAGGGGACACTGAGGCATTCCCAGGCCAGATGAAATATACAGTCTAATGACTCCATTGTCCATATAGCCTATTGTCAATATATATATATATATATATATATATATATATATATATATATACACTACCGTTCAAAAGTTTGGGGTCACCCAGACAATTTTGTGTTTTCCATGAAAACTCACACTTTTATTTATCAAATGAGTTGCAAAATGAATAGAAAATATAGTCAATACATTGACAAGGTTAGAAATAATGATTTTTATTTGAAATAATAATTTTCTCCTTCAAACTTTGCTTTTGTCAAAGAATGCTCCATTTGCAGCAATTACAGCATTGCAGACCTTTGGCATTCTAGCCTTCCTTATTCAAAATCCCTTTTACCTTGTACAAATCTCCCACTTTACCAGCACCAAAGCAACCCCAGACCATCACGTTACCTCCACCATGCTTGACAGATGGCGTCAGGCACTCTTCCAGCATCTTTTCAGTTGTTCTGCGTCTCACAAATGTTCTTCTGTGTGATCCAAACACCTCAAACTTCGATTCGTCTGTCCATAACACTTTTTTCCAATCTTCCTCTGTCCAATGTCTGTGTTCTTTTGCCCATATTAATCTTTTCCTTTTATTGGCCAGTCTCAGATATGGCTTTTTCTTTGCCACTCTGCCCTGAAGGCCAGCATCCCGGAGTTGCCTCTTCACTGTAGACGTTGACACTGACGTTTTGTGGGTACTATTTAATGAAGCTACCAGTTGAGGACATGTGAGGCGTCTATTTCTCAAACTAGAGACTCTAATGTACTTGTCTTCTTGCTCAGTTGTGCAGCGGGGCCTCCCACTTCTCTTTCTACTCTGGTTAGAGCCTGTTTGTGCTCTTTTCTGAAGGGAGTAGAACACCGTTGTAGGAAATCTTCAGTTTCTTGGCAATTTCTTGCATGGAATAGCCTTCATTTGTAAGAACAAGAATAGACAGTCAAGTTTCACATGAAAGTTCTCTTTCTCTGGCCATTTTGAGAGTTTAATCGAACCCACAAATGTGATGCTCCAGATTCTCAGCTAGCTCACAGGAAGGTCAGTTTTATAGCTTCTCTAACCAGCAAAACTGTTTTCAGCTGTGCTAACATAATTGCACAAGGGTTTTCAAGGGTTTTCTAATCATCCATTAGCCCTCTAACGCAATTAGCAAACACAATGTATCATTAGAACACTGGAATGATGGTCGCTGGAAATGGGCCTCTATACACCTATGTAGATATTGCATTAAAAACCAGACGTTTGCAGCTAGAATAGTCATTTACCACATTAACAATGTATAAGAGTGTATTTCTGATTAGTTTAATGTTATCTTCATTGAAAAAACAGTGCTTTTATTTCAAAAATAAGGACATTTCTAAGTGACCCCAAACTTTTGAACGGTAGTGTATATATACACACACACATTTTTGCCCTTTGTTCTTAAGTTTTTGACACTTGCCACACATGAAAAAAAAAGTCAATAAATGCTGTTTAAACAACAGTGATATGTAACCTGGCATCATTAGATGTCTGAAAAACATTTCCCTTTTCAACCAAATTATCTTTCCTTTCAAGTCACCAAGAAAAATGTACAATTTAGGTGTATGTTCATCATACCTGTTCATCCTCGTATTCAGCGTCTTCTGGCCGAGAAAACAGCAGCCGTTGCTGTTCAGCCAGCAGCTCAGCAGCTGTAGTCTGCGGGAGCTCGCGCAGAGTGCTTTCCTTGTCTTCAAATAATCCTCGCTTCACATCACGGCTCATATCCTCAATCACATCCACCACATTCTGAGGTTGCTCATCCATCACCTTTATTAGCAACCGGGTGAGGTGGTCATAGCTGGAACATTAAAGAACAACACCAGTGATGAATTCCTGACCATTGGACCCTCTGTTGGTCCACCACCAAGAAATTATATCCACACATACAAGCAAATGCAAATTTACCACTGTATAGAACACAGGTATTTGTCATTTTAATCATGACTGCATATAGTCACAACCAGTCTTTCTCTGTTAGCGTTTGTTGAAAAACCCAGTAAACAAAGAAGTGAAAAAACATTCATGATACAACACACATGTTCTGTGTCACAGCTGTAGCACAGCTTTAATGAAACTGTTAAGTGAGTAATAAAAAGTCTGTACACCAGTTGAGAGAGTTTCCATTGTCAGCTGAAGTACACACGTTGTCACTGACTTAAATGATCATTTCCAGTTTAGTGAGACTGTTGGGTCAGACTGACCTTATTGTGAAAAATCACTGGAACTGATTTACTGATGACATTCATCATTTTGTGTGATCTCAGCAGCAGGTTTCCTCATTCATCAGTTTCGAGACAAAATACTGAAGTGCTGTTACACTGAACTAGTTCATTTGATTGATTTATTGGTCAATCGTCAGAAAGTAGACAACAAGCTATTTTAATAACAAAGTCAATGTTTACAGCATTTACAGTAAGCACCAAATATGTGCTGTTGTTGCTCAAATGTCTATCAAATTATATCTTTTCAGAGTTAAGGAGGTTCAGGTTTAAATGTGTTCACTCAGCAAAGTTATCCGGAGAACTCAACAGAGCAGAGTAAATCTTTGTCTTGGTATTCTACAGTAGTTTAGCTAAACTACTTTTAATGGCATAAAATTAAAATAACATAGCGGGTTGTTCCTTTGTGTGATGTTTTTAATGACAACAGTTTTAATCTTGTGTTGGAATATTTCTGATGCTGAGAATGACAGCATGCGCCTGAACCACCCGGGCAGGCTAGCAGCCAGGAGCTAACAGCACACTCTCACACACAGTACTTACAGGTTCAGGTTACTTTCCGTACTGTTTTTTAGCATGAAGGCCTTGAACGCAGCGGCTGACTGCAGGCTCACTTCACTGCTGTCTTGGTTTCCGTCCGCAGTGTCCATCGTCCCTCAGTTTCTGTTGTTTCTGACCGTTTATCGTTCAACACTGACGGTCAGTGAGACTAACGGCGGCTACAGGACGTTCAAACGGTCCGGTCAGCTCACATGAACAGTCCCACTGAGACTGTAGCAGCCTCGACCCAAACTTCACCGGTTGCTATGGTAACTGTAACATAATGGTTGCTAGGCTCCCGAGGACGCTACGAGAACCCGAGAGGGGAAAAATGAGACAAAAACAAAAACAAATACAACAACAAAAACAAATGGAAGTTAATTTCTAGATACATTATAAATCATAGGCTGGTCTTAGGGAAAATATTTGACCACAGAACCGTGCTATGCAAATGAAACACATGAAAGATGAGGTTATGAAACCAGCAGCGAGTGTTTGAAGGTGTTGGTATTTGACAGTTTGAAGTGAATTAAAAGAGGACAGCTCAAGATAAAATAAAACGTCACAGCACTGAACACAATAAATTACAGCAATAGCATCAATACAATGCACCAAACCAAATTCCAAGCAGTGTGACACACAAGAAGTGAGATGTGAAGGGGTCATATAGGACAACTGCTGTGTAACACACGCGCTCACTCATAAATGCAGAACAGCAGCTGTCGTGGGCTTGAATTCAGACAACTACTACAGATTTCACAATTTTCTGAAGGAAAAAAAAATCCCATCTCATTATGCAACAGCATAATCAATCTCATCATAGTTCCTCTAGTATGATGCTCTTGTGCTTTGACGAACTATTGTGAAATACACTGCATCCATGTTGCAGTTTGTCCAGAGGATATTCTCTTATTTCATATTTTGATGATGGTGGTTGAGCACGTGGCTCCAAAATATTCCACTAGTATTCAATTTGACTGAGATCTGGTGGCTATGATGGCCGTAGAATAAAATTCAGATCATTTTATGTACAATATGTTGTATTGTTATGTTTCTCCATCCATTTATTCAGGTTTTTCTTTCACTGTGCCACTACTGTGTCAAAGTATATTTACAATAACATTAACTGTGACAATAATATAATCAGTTACCCCAGCTAGGAAAAATAAAAATTTATATCAGTGCGGCTGAGAGAATCTGCAAACTGATGCAGATGTGCAAAGAAAATCTCTTGAAATCTCTACCACATTGCCTCTGAAGGGATAAAAAGACAGACAACAAGATAAAGGTTTACAGCATAATTTTAATTTACATACAGTACACACGTGACTGTAAATTGATACAAATTAAAATTACAACCAGTGCTCCACAGCAAGCAGCTACAGGAGCATGGGGAAATTAAGGCCCAACAACTATTTCACCCTGCTAATCTCTGTAGCAGAATAAAGTCTGAATGAACTGTTCCTACAATGGCAGCTGTTTACTCCCCAACATACTGTAAATCCACAACAGAGACACGGACAGATCTCTCGCTTGTCTTAATCAGTTACAGCAGAATGAACTGACAACAGGCCTGATCACACCACTGTGTAGTCTGGATCAGAACCAATACATATAACAACACTTGAGAGGAAGAGCCTTTCAAGTTGAAATCGTCACATCAGTCTGTCAGTCCTTCAACCTTCAACCTTCAGCAGTTCTGTAGTTTCCACAAAACTGTAAATGATAACAGAAAAGTATATTGAACAAAAATATAAATGCAAGTATGCAGTTAAAATAAAAGATCTAAGAGGTTTTCTTTTTGTTTTTTTTTTACACACAGAGGGTTTATTTCTCTCAAATCTCATTTATAAAATGTTTTTAATTCGTGTTAGTGAGCATTTCTCCTTTGCCAAGATCATCCCTCCACCTGACAGGTGTGACATATCCATTGATTATTGCACAGGTGTGCTGTGGGCTGGTCACAATAAAAGGACACTCTGAATTGGCTATGAAAAGGCTATGATGGCCAGAGTTTTATTTTGAAACTAGAATAACCACCTCATGGTTGTTTGCCTCCACCACTCAGACTAGCTTCAGGTTACATCAGTTTGTCTAGATATCAAGATAAAATATCAAGTAGTAGTTCTATGAAGGTGTGTCATGTCCACGAGAAGGAGATGGACCAGCGCTGAGACCTAAAAAAAACATTTATTAGGCACTAAACTGTGGGTTTCACATGACTTGGGCTACAGATGTGCATTTTTGGGTGGGTGGGTCAGAAAACTATGAATCCATAGTTTGGTACTTTATTTATTTATTTTATTTTGAAAAAAAAAAGACATTTATTAGGCATTGAATTATGGATTTCTACCATTCCTGCAGCATCTGGATATGTCACATCTGTCAGGTGGATGGATGATCTTAGCAAAGAAGAAGTACTGATTCACACGGATTTAGACACGTGTGAACAAAATGTAAGAGACGTAAACCCTCTGTTAGCCTTGAGCTGAACAAATAAACTCAGGTCCAGTGCATATACAGTATGTATTACTGTCTACTGTCACTGGCTGATGTTGAGAAAAAAAAGCAAGGATGAGACACACTGGAAAAAAAACAACTTCCACTGCAGCTGACTGCAGTGGTATCGGGGAGGGGGACAAACACCAAGGACTCCACTCCTCCTTGTGCCCCAACACAACACCACCCACACACCCACAGCTAAGAGCTCACTGGTGCAGCTCGCCATCTCCTGTCTGGTTTGCTGGAGCTTTTAGTTTCATTTTTGATGTGATATGCTGAGTGTCTGTCAGTTTTTCTGACAGCACTGAGATGTCCAGGTGTCTCTGTGGTAGAACATAATAGAACAGAGCTAAAGAGTTAAAAGAGATTTGAACATAGCCCACTCAGTTGTGACATTGACCTTTAACCCTGTAATCTGACCAGTTCATCTGCATACTGGAACTGGCCACTGTTTTCATACTCCAGCATATCCAGCGCGACCTCACAACTCTCCTTGACAACACGTTCTGTGTCTCCACGGTAACGCTGCAGCACAGCCAGGCAGTCATCTTTGCCGATGGAGCCGAGAGCCTCTGCTGCCTCGTGCCGGACCATGGGGTTCTCACCGGAGCGCTCCAGAGCTGTGCGCAGGGCTGGGACTGCTGCCGGGTGCTGCATCTGACCCAGGACATACCCGATCTCATGACGGAACAGAGCGCTAGAGCACTGCAGGCCTGGGAACAGATGTCACAAGACAGGGTCATGCATGGGTCCAACAAGCCAAACACTACTCTTATCATTACAGAGGTCCTTCACTGAGACACAGAAAGCAGGCTGCATGTAGGACATGTAGGATTTCTGTAGTCCATCATCATCCCACTGCATTCAAAATCCAGCTCCCAGCAGGCTGTCAGAGTACACTCAGGTCAGTCCTCAGGAACCAGGCATTATACACTAAATGTGAATCAATTACCAGGCTACTCATGGGAAATATAAACATCATCTCCATAAACGATATAAACTATGACAAGACTCCTAACTGGGACAGTGTGTTACTGTGCATGTACATGGATGCACAGATTAAAATGGCCAAAGACGGCTACAAGGCAGCTAAAGCAGAGAGTAACTTCAGTTTATATGTGGCCAGTGTTTGCTCATTAATTTGGAATCATGTGACAAAACATTCATTCACCAGCCCTGTGTTCAATCTGTAACACGTCAGTGCATAAACCCAGTCACAGACTGACCCATACTGGGCTTTTGAAGCTGATACCGATGTTGATATTGGATCTGATAACAACATGTGAATCCCTTAGATTTTACTGATCAGGACATTTTACAGTGTAAAAATGATCTTGTCAGTGCTCTCTGGTGGACAAACAACACCCCAAACTGTCATGTTGACTCTTTCTAAATCAGAATCAGAATCAGTTTTATTGCCAAGTATGTTTTCACATACAAGGAATTTTTTCTGGTGATTGGTGCAATTGAGGATCAGGGGGATCAGCAACAGTGGGGCTCTCTAGCCTTGTTGATAAGGCTAATAGCAGATGGGAAGAAGCTATTTTTGTGGCGAGAGGTTTTGGTCCTGAAGGACCGCAGCCTCCTGCCAGAGGGGAGTGTCACAAAGAGTTTGTGTCCAGGGTGGGAGGAGTCAGCTACAATCTTCCTTGCACGCCTCCTTGAGGTGTACAGGTCCTGGAGGGATGGAAGATTGCAGCCAATCACCTTCTCCACAGAGTGGATGATACGCTGCAGTCTGTTATTGTCCCTCTCCGTGGCAGCAGCGTACCAGATGGTGATGGAGGAGGTGAGGATGGACTCAATGATGGAGGTGTAGAAGTTCACCATCATAGTCCTTGGCAGGTTGAACTTCTTCAACTGCCTCAGGAAATACATCCTCTGCTGAGCTTTTTTGATGAGGGAGCTGATGTTTAGCTCCCATTTGAGATCCTGTGTGATGGTGGTTCCCAAGAAGCGGAAATGCTCCACGGTAGCCACGGGGGAGTCGCACAGGGTGATGGGGGTGGGTGGGGCTGGGCTCTTCCTGAAGTCCACTATCATTTCCACTGTCTTCAGAGCGTTTAGCTCTAGGTGGTTCTGCCTGCACCAGGTCACCAGACGGTCAGTCTCCCACCTGTAGGCAGACTCATCGCCATCAGAGATGAGTCCAATGAGAGTGGTGTTGTCTGCAAACTTCAGGAGCTTGACAGACTGATGGCTGGAGGTGCAGGTGTTGGTGTACAGGGAGAAGAGCAGAGGAGAAAGAACGCAGCCTTGCGGGGATCCAGTGCTGATGGTCTGGGAGCCAGACACATGCTTTCCTAGCTTCACGTGCTGCCTCCTGTCAGACAGGAAGTCGGTGATCCACCTGCAGGTGGAGTCAGGCACGCTCAGCTGGGAGAGCTTGTCCTGCAGCAGAGCCGGGATGATGGTGTTGAAGGCAGAGCTGAAGTCCACAAACAGGATCCTGGCATAGGTCCCTGAGGAGTCCAGGTGCTGGAGGATGAAGTGGAGAGCCATGTTGACGGCGTCATCTACAGACCTGTTGGCTCTGTAAGCGAACTGCAGGGGGTCCAGGAGTGGGTCAGTGATGGATTTGAGATGGGACAGGACAAGGCGCTCAAATGATTTCATGACCACAGAGGTCAGGGCAATGGGTCTATAGTCATTTAGTCCTGTGGGCCTTGGTTTTTTGGGGACAGGGATGATGGTGGAGGATTTGAAGCAGGCTGGCACGTGGCAGGTCTCCAGTGAGGTGTTGAAGATGTCCGTGAACACTGGAGACAGCTGATCAGCACAGTGCTTCAGGGATGATGGAGAGACAGAGTCAGGACCGGCTGCTTTGCGGGGGTTCTGCTTCTTAAAAAGCCTGTTGACATCTCTCTCCAGGATAGAGAGAGACGTTCCTTTGGTAGGGGAGGAGGGGGGTTCTGATGTGGCTCTGATGTGGAGGTTAGTGTCAGGCTTGTCCCACTGTCTTTCAAAGCAGCAGTAGAACTCATTCAGATCGTTGGCCAGGTGGAAGTCATTAATGGAGTGAGGGGGTTTAGGTTTGTAGTTTGTGATCTTTCTGAGCCCTTTCCAGACAGAAGCAGAGTCGTTGGCTGAGAACTGGAGCTGAAGTTTCTCAGAGTACAGTCGTTTAGCTTCTCTCACCGCCTTGCTAAACCTGTACTTGGACTCTTTAAACTTGTCCCTGTCCCCACTCCTGAAAGCTTCCTCCTTTTGCCTCCTGAGCTGACTGGTTTGTCATTGTTATAACTCACAATGACAAACCCTGGTTCACAGCTAAGCTCAGTCAGCTCAGGCGGCAAAAGGAGGAAGCTTTCAGGAGTGGGGCAAATGATGGCAAACCTGTCTGTTGTTCTTTAACAGCTGCCACATACACCTCTAGGATATATGACGACCCGTGCCTAACCTGCTAAGTACTCATAGTGGACAAGTTACTGTGTTTTTCTATGTGTCCTCGAAGGTAACTGAATCAGCGGCATGGCCGCAGCAGCCAGTCAGATTCAGATGTGGACTCTGTCGTCCCAGAGGATAAAGCATTGATCTTTCTCTTTGTTTATAGAAGTTCTCAGGTGTGAAGTTACAGTTGTGCCTGCAGTGATGCACAGATAACAGAGTAAACCACAGCGTTGTATCCTACCATCTCCCAGCGCCAGCACAGCCTCCTCGTTGCCCAGGTTACGCAGGGCAAACATGGCACGGTAGCGTTCAAAGAGCGGGAGACCCTCATTCAACAGGCTGGAGCGCAGCTCTGACACACTCTTGCTCACTGCTGGAGGGGCCGGGTCCACAGAGCAGTAGGGGTTCTTGTCTGTACTTCCATCCTCCAGCTGTTTGTTTCCTGCCGTCTGCAGCCACTCCAACCGACGAACAGCCAGCTGACACGTTTCTGCAACCTGCAGGGAGGGAGGTTTTATGACGCATACACAATTTTGTTTGCACATTTGAGATGTGAGTCTTTGTTAGCACAGGGACGTAAGACTGAGGAGAATTCATAACACAACCCAACAGGAGGGAGACACACAAACTGTGTTTGTTGAGGAATGTGTGTGATACTTTAGGCTATAAAACACTGAAGTGTTTTTATATCAAAGTTGTTATTTCAGGGGAAATTTTGAAACCATCCACCATCGTAGGGATCATTATAATTATTATCATCATCATCATCAGGGTTTATACACACTGGCCAGAGGATGTCCAAGTCTTTTCCATGACTTGACACATTTCTTTCCCTAACCCTAATGAAAAAAATCAGTTGTGGTTTTAAGAAATAGAAAAAGTAAATTGGAAATTGAAGTAAAACTTAAAAAACTACAATTGAAACTGATAGTGTTACATTTAATCTTACACTGAAACACTCAAATTTATATTTAATGTTGAAATTGACCAAACAAATCAAGCAGCCATGAAAGCACCTTGAGGTACTTGTACATTGGTTTAATCCTGCAGCTGTGGGAATCGACTATTGGAGGGAAGAGACGTCTCAGGTCGCTCCAGCTCAGCTGACAGACTTTACCCTGGGACGGTTTTTACAAAAATACAACTTAGATGCAATATAACGTACCTTTAGAATTAATAACAGAGGTAATAACTGACGTCATTTCCAGTTGAAATGATCCTGTTAACCGTTTTACAGATGTTTAACTGAGGTTTACTGGTAAAATTCTTTTTGGGGAAAAGTGAAAATGTTAAATGTAAAAAGGAGGAAAGGGAGAAAAATAATAAACAACATTGAGCTTTTCTCTTTTCCAATTTGAGCATCTTTTTTTAAAGCTTTTCTTCTTTCAGTTTCAGACTTTTAAATTCCACTTTTACATTTTAAAATTTCACAGCAGTCATTTCAATAGTTTAGATACTTATCCTGAGTGATAAGCTGATACTGTATTTGTTACTTTGTTTTTTTATTTTAATTCTGGTTAAAAGGCAAAAACAGTCTGATCTGTGAATCCACAGATGGACGGCGACTTGTAATGCAGCCTCTGCTTTGATGTGAAGAGGACGAGTTCACCTGTTAGGTGAACTAAAGATTCAAAGGAGGAGTCCCCAGGTGAGAGGCCAGTATCTGCCTCAGCCATGTTTTTATTTCCTTTTGAACAAAGTGAACCAAACACTGAAGCAACACAAGTTTAGCTGATTTTATCTCCACAAAAAATATATGCCCCAGTCTTCCTTTGCATATTTACTTTTGCATTGAGAAGAGAATCTGATCCAGTTGTTGTCGATGTTCAGTGGCCTGACACCACAGCCTCAGTATTTACTGTGTTGTGTTCCTACCTCAATGACAGGATCCTGGCTGTACTCCTTCAGTAGGTCCAGGACCACAGGGTCACCAATTGCTCCCAGAGCCTCTCCTACAGACAAACAGACAGAGACAGCTCTTAAGTTAATACATGTGTGTTACCTCCTGATGTGCTGTTACATGTTAAACATACACACATGTTTAGATGTCTGTTAACAAAGGCTGATGAGTATGTGTATGGGGGTTCGAGTCAGCTCACCACCAGCACACATAATAAAAGTGCACACACACACATGTACTTTTAACACATGCGTTTTAGTCTGTGTGTTAATTTGTGGACTGTTCACTCCCCTGCACATGTGGTGTCTCAGTTCAGAGCGGCTGCCCTCCACCACTCTCCTGTACATGACTCAAGTTTCACTTTCAAACTCACATTTTAATTAGATTTCCACACAGTCACACAGAGAAAGTAGAATTTGTGTCTTGGTCACAGCCATAGCCAGCGCTGTCAGCTGGACACCAGAGCTCAGAGCACCAGAGCAGATGAGTCACATGACTCTACTTTCATCACAGTTAGTTTTGTGGTTCAGACATTTTCAGACAAGACTTGATATGTAATGTTTACAGCCTGCCACACTGCAGCACCTGCATCGCTCCACGGCTTCTGAGGGAGTTAGAAATTAATTTTTTTTTTTTTAATAGAGTTGCTTTGGAGATGTCTCGACACTCTGAAGTTTGTCCACTTGCCACTCCTCTTCATCCACAGTGCTGCCTTCCATTCACAGATTCACTTCACTCACTTTTTGCTTAGTTCATGTGGAGTATTTGTTTGAACAGCACTGTTGTTTATTTATGAGGTGATATATGGAAGTGTTTTGATTTCAAAGTTCAGTTGCTGCCCTTCTCATCCCACCAGGCCGACTAACTCCACCGTCCTGGACTGCAGCTGGGGACAAGGACTGATGTCTCCAGCTGCAGTCAGTGGGCTAGCTGTTTAACAGTTAACATGGTCTGGTTAGCAGCAACTGGACTTCTAAAATTAAATATCTTAATATAGAAACTTTGAATGACCTGTATGATTCATCTGAAAAGTAGATCATATGTCAAAGTAAGATCGTCAGATCATTCACCCATAGTTTAAAGCATCACAACCACCTGATACACACACATACATGTGATGATGTAAAAAGATGGAGGCAAACAAATGTAGCAGGAACACTGAACAAAGCATGAGCATGTACATGCATGTATAGTTTTAACACACGCAATGTACCAAACATATGAGAGTTTAGTAATGAGTGGACACGTTCCACCCCCTCAAAAATGTATGTGCGTGCGTGCATGCGTGCGTATGTACCTGCTTCGTGCCGAACCATCGGCTCTTGCTGTGTGTCTTTGAGAACAGCAGTCAAAGTGGGTATGGCCTGTCTGTCCTGCATCTGTCCCAGGCAGTAGGCCAGCTCATGCTTCAGCAGGGCAGACTCATCACTGAAGGCCTTACTGATCCACTCTATAGCTTCAGCACCTGACACACAGGTCACAGCTTCAGTCAGGTTACAAGTTACAAATACCTCTCAGATCACATTTACTGTTCTTCATTTACAAGACCTTTTGTTTAAGTTTGGGAGTGACTTTGATTTTGCTCTGAATAATAAAAGATATCATAAAATTTCATAGCATGAGAATTTAGAAACTACAGATTAGTGTGATTATTGTAACCAGCTTGTTTTTGTAGACTGAACCATATTCTAGAAACACATGATCATCCTCTCATATTAACTAGTGTCAGTCCTGTGTTAAACCCAGGTCAGGAGCAGCTGTACCGTAGGTTAACAGCTGATGAGAACTGGTTTGCCAATATTTAGATCACTGTCTAAACAAACTGGGCATCTGGTTGAGTCTATTTGTTGTTTACATGCATCCTTATTTTCCAACCTCTGATGAATGTGTAGACGTGTTGTGAACATGTTTTACCTCCCAGGTTCTTCAGGGTGAATAAGGCTCTGAAGCGCCGGGTCAGGTTCAGTCCTGGGTCCACAAGAACCCGTCCTATTGCTGCCACCTGCTCCACACTGGCCATGCTGCTACACTGGAGGACAGACAGGTGTATTAAGTTCATAACATAAAATAAACTGAGATAATTGACATTGACTGGTTAATATTTGAAGGTTTGATCCTTTGAGTCACCAAAATATATCAAACCTCTTCTAAGAGAATATTTGCTGCTTTTATCATCACTTTTCATTTTGCCTGTGATTTTCTTTGAAAATCGGTTTCAGACCTGACACTACTATAAAATTAATAAGGATAGTTTCATATTTCAGTATAATCACAATCATTTTTTCGTAATCAAACTAATGCTATTAAAGTTAGACATTAGCGATCAAACTTTCAATATCGAACTTTATTTGACTTCACTGACAGAGACTATCGACAACGAAGTGTTTCCTTTAACTTCAGCCTGTTCAGCTCCAGCCACGTTTCACTCTCCGGGGCTTCGTTACGGTACCGGCTGTGTTATGAAAGCCTGACCGGCTGAAGCTAACTGTTAGCTTCCTCGGCTTCAGCTAACTCCAGTCATACATTCCTCACAATTATACAACACGGGACTCACCGCGACTACCGACACACTTCGGCGAAGAGAGCAGAAGTTGGCGGTAGCGGCCTTCACAGGCTGCGGGCACCGTTCAGCACGGCAGTGGCGTGGGTCTGGCCGCCAGCTGCAGCCGCCACACGAGTCTCTCTGCAGACTCCACTTCCGCTGGGAGAGCGGCGCGGCCTCTCTTCTTCTTCGGTGTTTATTGGCGGTTGGCAGACCAGCTTGTAGGTGCATTACCGCCACCGGCTGGACTGGAGTGTGGATCAGGAGCTTATGCAAAAAAAACTTCTCTACTCTTTTGGCTAAACCAGTTTCGTTTATAAACCTAATAATATCACCATATATCTTGTTTGCTGATACAGACCTGGCAGTGAGAAGTCACAATGTTTTGCTCTCATTAGTGACTGAAAAAGGTGATTCCTCCTAATATTGTATTCCCTACCAAAAATCAGTACATGTTCCACTGTTTCTGGTTGGTTGCAGTGTGTGCACTTCCCAGTTGGGTGCTTATCTATTTTCTGTAATGTATCGTTGAGTCCTGTATGACCTATGATCAGATCAGTGATAATATTTTCTTCCCTTCTTTTCCTGCATGCCACCCTTCCACCAGTGTCTTTGTATATTATACAAATGCCTTCCAGTTCCACTGTTATCCCATTAATCCTGCCAGACTGATGCATATGTCCTAATGAATGTTTTAGCTCCAGCTTTGCATAGTGGGACCTGTAGGTCTATTTGCTTGACTCTTGGGTGTTTACTTAGCCAGAATGTCCACATCTTCATTCAAATGAAACATGTAGATATACTCTTCATTTCCATTCTGTACATTATAAGAACAATTTCATTGATAATATCCATTCTAAATGATCTGCTTGGTCTTATGCTTGTAAGTGCTGAATAGCTATCAGATGCAATCACAATGTTATTTATCTTGTTTTCCTCTACCCACTGCAGGGCCAACAATATTGCCAATAATTCTGTTGTATAAGCACATGATCAGTCACCCTTTTCTTGATATGGGAGGACGTTTCTTCCTCTTTATTGTTTTTATGGCAGCTGGCATCCATGATGTTACATTACTGACACCATCAGTTTTATTCTTCCCCAGTGTCTATTCATTTTAAGCCCTTTTCTAGTCCAGCATAGTCGTGCTTCTTTTTAATGTTTAAGGCTTTTAATTAATGGCCCAGATGTTGATCATCACTGGGAGGAAGACATACATAAAGTGGCTAAATGCAGTGTAAATATGTAACACTTGTTTTAAGTATTAGTTAGTAATAATGACTTTGTACTTAACTAGAATAACTCTATTGTTATTTACTTATTGTTATATACTTGTTATTTACAGATCAGTAAATGTGGCTTACAGTGGACAGCTGCATTCAGTGTGGATGAACAAGCCATGATATCCTGTTGATGGTGGCAATGACATTTGCATTTGCAGTGCCTGGGCACTTATCAGCCAGTAGATGGTGCGGTTTTCTTACATGCCAGTGACAAATGAGTCACAAAAAGTGGCCTGTAGGCAATCTGACATACAGGGGGGGCAGCATACAGAAAATTAATAACTGTGGGCATGAACCCACACTCATAGGCTATCCTGCAGAGACTGGGGGTAAAATATACACTTTATCATTAAAATATCAATAAATATTATTTTTGTTTTCTGCGTTTCTGTGTGCCACCTTTTAGATTGCATACTAGCTGCTTGGGCCCTTCAATGTGAATTTTTTCCTTCTCTGCACCCATGGCTCCACCTCCTGTATGTCCAGAGCCACAATATACTATATGCCTGTGGGACACTTTCTATGACTCCTGTGTAACTTGTAGGGCAGAGAGCAGTGCAGATAACAACGCCCTCCACGGAGCCCAGTCCGTGCCCGACCACCGACCTGCTGCCAATCAAAGATGCATGCCTGTGAGACATTTCCTGACATGAAACTCAGTCTGTGAGCCATCCCAAATATATGTTACTGGGGCAGGGAGAACCCAAGAGAGATTACACCTAGCGATATGACTGATTCTTGATGTAAAAATATGAGCAAATCTTTAAATGCCAGTAGCGATTGTAGGCTGAAAGACTCTGATTAATCTAAGATCAAGAATTCTGCTCATTTTGCACAAACAGTACAAGTGTTCATTGTAGGCACATTACTGGTCAAAAGTTTTAGAGCACCTTCAGTTTTCAAACTGTGATTTAAATGTAATGTCTTATTGTTCCTGAAATTAAAGCACAGAACAAAATACACGATTGGAAAATAAAAATATATAAAAACAAGGAATTGTGGAATCTTCTTGTTGAGCTATTCCCTGATGTCTTGTTTCTGCCGTACAGCACCGGCAAATCACTGATTTTCAAAGTGACACTGATTACTTTTAGTGTTTCTATCAGTTTTAATCCCCCAGTCCGTTTGCTGTGGAGGGGAAGACATCTCTGCAGATAATTCGGCTGCCAGGTAAAAACCTCCTGAACGACTGACACTGAAGGAAGCCAGGCCGGGAGAATCTTACGGCAGTGGAGGTGAAGACAACAACTCCCATGATCCCACGCTGTCTTTTGTTATTATTTTGATTGAGAGTCCCCTAGTGGCAAAAGTGACATATTTGCGTTTAAATACAGATGGTGGATGCATGAGTTTAATGCAAAGATTTACACCTGGTTTTCAAAGCAAGATTAATGTCACACGTATGTAATTCACATTGATAAGCTAAGACCACCCAAAAGAAAATTTGGATGACAACACTTGTTGCTCAAATGTCTGTAGTTAAATACAGACAGGGGGTGCATTATTCAGCAGAGCTGATTTTGGAGCTGCTGAGATTTGCATCCCCTGGTTTTTAAGCCAAGACGAATGTTATATGCATGTAATTCATGTTAAGGAGCTAAAGAAAAAAAATCCAAAATATAATGTCAATGACACTACTCAATGCTGAAGAGTCTGTAGTTAAATACAGATAGGGGTGCATTATTCGGCAGGGCTGATTTAAGAGTTGCATCTCCTGATTTTCAAGTCAAGATGAATGTCATATGTTATATGTATTCACGTGGATTGGCTAAGAAAACCAAAAATAACCAAATATAATGTGGACGACATTACATGATGCTCAAGTGTCTCTCTGATCAGCCCTATCTAACCTGCTCTATCTAACCTGTCTATCTAACCCACTCTATCTAACCTGTCTATCTAACCTGTCTATACCTGTCTCTCTGATCAGCCCTATCTAACCTGCTCTATCTAACCTGTCTATCTAACCCACTCTATCTAACCTGCTCTATCTAACCTGCTCTCTCTAACCTGTCTATACCTGTCTCTCTGATCAGCCCTATCTAACCTGCTCTATCTAACCTGTCTATCTAACCCACTCTATCTAACCTGTCTATCTAACCCGCTCTATCTAACCTGTCTATACCTGTCTCTCTGATCAGCCCTATCTAACCTGTCTATCTAACCCGCTCTATCTAACCTGTCTATACCTGTCTCTCTGATCAGCCCTATCTAACCTGTCTATACCTGTCTATCTAACCCACTCTATCTAACCTGTCTATACCTGTCTCTCTGATCAGCCCTATCTAACCTGTCTATCTAACCCGCTCTATCTAACCTGCTCTATCTAACCTGTCTATCTAACCTGTCTAGCTAACCCGCTCTATCTAACCCGCTCTATCTAACCCATCTATCCTAACAACCCTATCTAATCTGTCACCCCTCTATCTAAAGCGGCTGATCTGGCTGACTAGGCGGGTGTCCCCTTCGTCCTCCGCCGGTCCCCAAGGCCCTAGAGCCGGCGGAGGAGGACGAGGTAGCCCCCGGCGGACTTTCACCCATCCATCGGCCGGTAGCTGCGACCCACAGCTACAAATTCATTACCACGTTGACGTCCTACTTATATGATTTTGGTTCGTGTCGTCATCGTGATGGAACCACTCAGAGCCAATCAGCTGCAACAGTCCATTCTGAGCACCAATCACTGACTAGTCCTGGCAAACACTAATTTGCATACATTCTCATTATGTCGTCATGTCGACATTCTGGCCACAGGAGAACAACATTCTACCCATATACAGTAAGACCGCGGTCATAACAGGAGTATTGTGAACAGAAACCTATGTGGCGCCGATTATAACAAATCAATTACAATTTTATAGCTGAAATATTTTGAATTTAGCTCACTTCTCTCACATTTAGCTCCAGGGTAGGTTTCTATCTTTTTTTAAATCTATTTCAGAAACACTTTTTGTTATATTTCTTTAAATTCTCTTAACACTGTGATAGAAATGAATATATATAGAGCCCTGACAATAAACAGAAAATAATCTGTCCTCTGTGACAGTGACAGGGCTGTAAGAAGCCTTACAATCATTGCAGGCTGGCCTTCCTGTGTGTCAACCTTTTTTTTTTTTTTTCTTTTAATTGAAAATGTACAACAATACACAGCAAGTAAAACATGAGCACAAGCTCTTAGAAAACGGAGCACAGTATAGGTACAATCATTATCAATAGAAAAGGCAAAGAGAAACAAACAGAAAAATCAAAGGGAAAAAATGAAAGGTGTAAATTTAGTTTCATGGTTTTTCTGCTCGACCAACGTATGTTTTATGTATTAACTAAAGCCAACATTAGATAATACTGTGGGTGTTAGCAACATCAGCTATGCTAGTACGCAGTGTAGCTAACTTTATGTTTACACATAGCTATACCTTGTAAGTTTGTAATCCGTGAAGCCTACATGTTTGGAAATGTCTGCACAGCAGCTGTCATTTGATAGTATTTTCTTATGTCTGTAATGGCTGTGAATGGGACTTTGTGTTTATGGTTTTTTTTGTTATGAGAAAGATTCCTCACCTTCCACGTTTTAAAACGCGTATTGATTTAATTATAATTACTTTATGCCCATAAAACCATCTTCTCATCAGCAAAGACACCTAAGACTTGTATTTCTATGTAGCAATATTCCTGTGTTGTGTTTTTAGTCCTGTAAAGAGATTCCAGTCTAATTATCATATAAATGTCATTTTTGTAGAGATGATGACTTCTCTGTAGCTGGAGTCGGGTCTGTTTTCCCCTGTGCATATATTTTAATGTTAATCTGTATTGGTGCTGAAATACCACAAATTGTAAAACTGCATGAGCACAAAGCACTTGGATATCATTTCCACTGTGCTCTCAGGTCCACTGCAGAGCTGGAGTCCTGTCACAATCATATACTTATGGATGTGAGCATGCGCCTCAGCTTCTGTCCACTGGTGTACACAGCTGGGACCATGCTGGCTGGTGTGGACTACAATCAGCACATCAGATGCTTGAGATGATTGTGTGCGAAAATCAGCAGTTTCTGAAATTCTCAGACCGGCCCGTCTGGCACCAACAACCACGTTCAAAGTCACTTAAATCACCTTTCCTCCCCCGTTCTGATGCTGGGTTTGAACTTCAGAAAGTCATCTTGACCTTGTCTACCTTCCTAAATGCATTGACTTGCTGCCATGTGATTGGCTGATTAGATATTGGCCCTAATGCTGGGGCATCAGCATTTCCACTGCTGACAGGAGGAGACTGAACAGGCTGATCAGGAAGGCCAGCTCTGTCCTGGGATGCCCCTTGGACTCAGTGGAGGTAGTGGGCGACAGGATAATGGTGGTGAAGCTATCATCCCTGTTGGAGAACACCTCCCACCCCATGCAGGACACTCTGACAGCACTGAACAGCTCCTTCAGTGACAGGCTGCTGCACCCACGGTGTGTGAAGGAGAGATACCATCTTTCCTTCCAGCTGCTGTCAGACTTTACAACAAACACTGCACTCAGTAACCACACACACCAGAAACGGACAACTCACCACCGTAACAACCTCACGCATCTGTCAATGTCCCACAAACGCTGCTACTGTTGTTGTAAATATGTAATTTTTTTGTATCTATATATTTAGTACATTATTATATTGTTATTATTTATCGTTCTAAATATTTGTTATTGCAGTTTCTGCAGCTTTCCTGATCTCTGCACTGCCACTTTGCTGCTGTAACACTGTGAATTTCCCCACTGTGGGACTGATAAAGGCGATCTTATCTTATCTTATCTTAACAAGCAGTTGAACAGGTGAACCTAATAAAGTGGCAGGTGAGTGTATATTCAGCTGGTAGGAGATAATAATTGAATGATTGAAAACAATGGTTCTCAACCTGGGGGTCAGGACCCACCAAGGGGTCCCAAAATAAATTTGAGGGGTCACAACAGAGTTATTTGCTATTTTAATTTTCACCCACTCTGGGGTTGTGCAGTCCCACCAGTCAGCAGCCTGGCCTCATCTGAATATTTCTGTATGTTTGTTTCAGAGCTTTGTTGTATTTTGTTTTCCATTCATTCACTCATTCACTCATCCACTCACCCATTCACCCACTCACCCACTCACCCACTCTCTCACTCATCCACTCGCTCACTCACTCATTCACTCACCCAATCCTTGTTCTCTCACTCATCCACTCGCTCACTTATTCACTCACCCACTCTCTCATTCACTCACTCAACCACTCACCCGCTCATTCACTCATCCACTTGCTCACTCATTCACTCATTCACTCTCTCACTCATCCACTCGCTCACTCATTCACTCACCCACTCACCCACTCGCTCTCTCACCCCCTCACCCACTCGCTCCCTCACCCACTCATCCACTCGCTCACTCACCCACTCGCTCTCTCACCCACTCATCCACTCACTCTCTCACCCACTCACCCACTCGCTCTCTCACCCACTCGCTCACTCACCCACTCATCCACTCGCTCACTCATTCACTCACCCACTCGCTCACTTATTCACTCACCCACTCTCTCATTCACTCACTCAACCACTCACCCGCTCATTCACTCATCCACTTGCTCACTCATTCACTCTCTCACTCATCCACTCGCTCACTCATTCACTCACCCACTCACTCTCTCACCCACTCACCCACTCACTCTCTCACCCACTCACCCACTCGCTCTCTCACCCACTCATCCATTCGCTCACTCACCCACTCGCTCACTCATTCACTCACCCACTCACTCTCTCACCCACTCACCCACTCACCCACTCGCTCTCTCACCCACTCACTCTCTCACCCACTCACCCACTCGCTCTCTCACCCACTCATCCACTCGCTCACTCACCCATTCGCTCTCTCACCCACTCATCCACTCGCTCTCTCACCCACTCATCCACTCGCTCTCTCACCCACTCACCCACTCACTCTCTCGGATCCTATTTATGCTCTTGCGCCACGAACTTCATGACGTATTTAATGACGTTACAAAGCCGGCCGGAGCCCCGCCCTCTTCCGTTCTCTGTGTGGCCCTGGAACTCAGGTGATGTCTCCTGATGGCTGTGGCTACGGCTCTGGCTCTGGACTTTGAGTAACACTTGTTCTGTAGTAAAATTGTCAATAAGCTTTTGAACTTATTGATTTCCCTTCACCTAAAAAATCCAACACTTTGGTCTGTTTGGTGTCAAACAGTAACTGAGCAGATTTCTCGTTTACATGTTTGTTTTTAAACCTGTTTGAGGCTCGGTGTTCTGTTTGATGTTCATGTCATACAAGTATTCACCTTTAATTCATACATTAAATATCATTACTTCACTGAATTTCAGTTCAAAATCACATCGGCCCCGAGGATTGAACAGGGAAGAGTTGCCGCTGGGGACACAGCAAGTGGGGCAGTGGTGGTGAGTGCTTGTCTCTTCACCCCTGGAGTGAACTCCTGCTCTTCTTAGGAGACCTGACTCTCCCCATGTCCTGCCTGCTCTGGTGTGTGGCAGCTAACACCACCCTACCACCCCTCAGGCTGTTGGTGTTGACAGTAGGCCCGATCCCAGAGTAGGTGAGGAGAGAGGACAGCTCGTTGGTCACCACCGCAGTCTCCTGATCCTGGTTCCACCTTCCGGGAGGTACAAAATAAATTATACAAATATCCCAAAATCAATCAATTAATCGATCATACTTTATTTGTACTTTTCACACAATGAAATGTAGCACAAAGTGCTTTACATGGATGATGAACAATAAAACATCAAAGAAGTATCAACACTCTGTGCAGCCCTCAGGTCTTCAGGGAGGCTGTTCCACAAACGTGGGCCATAATATTGAAAGGCTGCCTCACCGTGGGTTTTTGTTCTAATTTTTGGGATGATTAAAAGGCCGCTACCAGAGGACCTGAGGGTTCTCGAGGGCTCAAAAGATAAAAGCAAATCTGACAGATAAGTAGGACTAAGACCAGTAAGAGCTTTTTAAACCAGTAAAAGGACCTTAAAATCAATCCTGAAGGACATGGGCAGCTAATCCAGAGATTTTAAAACTGGTGTAATGTGTGCTCTCTTTCTGCTCTTCGTCAGCATGTATGCAGCTGAGTTTTGTAGAAACTGTAGTTGAGCTATATTTTTCTTAGGAAGACCAGAAAGTAGAGCATTACAGAAATCTATTCTGCTGGAAATAAAAGCATGGATTAGCGTCTCTGTGTTGGCTCAGGAGAAAAATGGTCACACTCTGGCAATGTTCCTCAGATGATAAAATGTTGTTTTAGTTACTGTCCTAATGTGTGGTTCAAGGTTAAGATCAGAGTCAAATAAAAGACCAAGATTTTTCACGTGCTGACTGGGTTTTAGTTCGAGTGCTTGAAGTTTGTCATTGTTCTTCTCTCTCTGATCCTCAGGACCAATAATTAAGACCTCTGTTTTATCCTGGTTGAGCTGGAGAAAGAAGGCATGGAGCTGGTAAAGATGAAATGAACCTTCTGAACAATAACTGTACAATAACAAAGTTGCACCAACATCAACATCTGCATCCCGAGAACATCTGTTTTACACGTAAATGTGTAGTACACAGATTTTAGGGTGCACAATATAAACTGCAGTGGATTTAAGATGGGGAAAATACATTGTGCGAAGGTGCATTATTGCACAGGGCTGATTTCAGATTTGCATGATCTGGTCTTAAGCCAAAATGAATGTTATATGTATGTAATTCACATTGATAGGCTAAAGAAAAGATGACACTACTTGATGCTCAGTGTCTGTACATAAATACAAATAGGGGGTGCATTATTCAGCAGGGCTGATTTTGGATTTGCATCCCCTGGTTTTTCAGCAAAGATAAATGTTATATGTCTGTAATTCACATCAGTAGGCTAAGACAGCCCGAAACATCATGTGGATGACAATACTTGATGCTCAGTTGTCTGTAACTAATATTATGATATTTAACGTTTTCACGTAGAAATGTATATATTTTTAGTTATGTACTTACATTATTCCAAATGTTTCTAGCAATTCACAAGAAAGATTTTTTAAAAGCATTACGCTTACTTGCCAGAAGCTAAGGATTTACTTTTATTCCGTTTTAAGCCACATTTTAAGATACAGTTTTTACAACTTGCTTGTGTTTAACAATCTATTTCAACTGGATCAAGGATTTTAGTCATCGGACTCACCGTTCAGCAGGGCTAATTTTATATGCATGTAATTCATGTTAAGGAGCTAAAGAAAAAAAATCCAAAATATAATGTTAATGACACTACTCAATGCTGAAGAGTCTGTAGTTAAATACAGATAGGGGTGCATTATTCGGCAGGGCTGATTTAAGAGTTGCATCTCCTGATTTTCAAGTCAAGATGAATGTCATATGTTATATGTATTCACGTGGATTGGCTAAGAAAACCCAGATATAATATGGATATTGGACATTATATGATACTCAAGTGTCTCCTTGATCTGATCTATGCCCTTCTATCTGATCAGCCCTATTTAACCTATCTATCCTAACAGCCCATCCGAATGTCTTAGCAGAAATCATGACTCATAGGTCCAGGCAATGTTTTTCCAGTCTTCTATTGTCCAATTTTGGTGAGTCTCAGTTTCCTGTTCTTAGCTGACAGGACATTTAAGAGAATCTAATTGTTACAGTATTGCCCTTGAAACAGGAAACACTCAAATTGGACACTATAGGCCTGTATTCACAATATTATGAATGCAATGTTCTTTATTTGCAGGCAATCCATGGTGTGTATGCCTGCTAATTGCATTAGTTGTGCGCTATTAGATGAATTCCCCGCTCCAGCTGGGAGACCTGAGGTCTAGAGGTGAACCTAGTGTGTATATTTTCCTGCAAATAACCACAAAATCTCTGATAAAAGGAACTGCAAGTCCTCCGCCGGACCATACGTGGCGCTGTGGGAAGGTCACGCAGCTATTTTCCGTGGCGCTGTTTCAGTACATTAGTTCTTCCGGTTTATGTTACACTGGCAATGCAAGTGTTTTTTTGACAATTTTATAAATCATTGAGTGGAACATTAAACGAGTTGGCTGATCTCTAAACGGTATATTTAGGTTCAGCGGGTTCGCTGTAACTGAAGTCAAACATGGATATCCCCACCCCCCCCGAAGGTAAGCAGCGCGGTTCAGCGACGTATGATTTTCATTGAACGTTAGCTAGCACACATGCTACCAGGAGCAACTGCCATACAACACAGCTAACATTACCGCTGCATTTAGCATAACGGCTAACGTTAGTAATTCCCGTGGCTAAATGTGTACCTAACATGTTTTTGTGTACACCTTGGCACCCAGTCAGTATGAACAATACTGTGTGAAAAGTATGGTAGCAGCTAGCTAAGTGGTTGCTGTTCCGACGTTTTATTTAGCAAGTTAGCAAACTTTAACGGCTGAAGTTATTTTGCGATTTTCTTCTTTGCCTTTTGTTTTCAAATTTGGTGCTAACATTAAATTCTCGATAGGATATAAAGGCCGCGTTAGTCAAGCAGCTAATAAAAAATGAAAATGGATCGTATTTGCTTTTTGGCACATGGTCAACGCGTATCCTACAATCAGTGTTGTGTGTAAACACAACCGTGGATTAGGATCGTGTCTCCTCAGGCTGCTCCAATAATATCTAAGTGAAAATAAAAAGTCAGATCCATTAAAATGGCTTTACACAGTTCATAATGCATCTTAAGCAGGAGTCTGTCTTCAGCATTAAAAGCACCAAAAACATGTCACTTGTTCAGACATCGATTTCATTTTCACATCGATGAATAGAATTAGCCCTGGTTTGTGTCTATTCAGACCGTCTGAGAGATAAACACAGAGGCAGTAGCTTTACTACACTTAACACTGTTTTGGAGGTATTTTCTCAAAGAGGCTTCTAACCATCTGGATGATCTGCTGCACTGTAAAAAAAAAAACCCAAAAAAACAAAAAAACGTTCCTGGTCAGTTTCAAGAGCTGAGATGGTGTTGAAGCAGCACATTTCCTCCTAAACACGGAATTATATTTTTAAATTAACCTTATGTTGAATGAAAAAAGCATGGAGATATTTCACCCCCAGCTATCTAAAATAGGAAACAGATTTCTTTTTTATCTTTCAGTCAGCAGGATTCCTTTATCATTCAGATTGGTACATAAATCTTCATGTTGTTGAACAATGTCCTGTCTCTTCAGATCACTGAATATACAGTTTATCTTTCAGCTCAGTTCTGTTGTTGTAATAAATGTTCTAAAAGTGTCAGGACAGATCACTTTAACTTCTTTCTGTCTTGTTGTTGTTATTTGTTTGTCATCACTTTTAGACAGATCATCAGCTCTCTCAGCTCTGACTCAGCTCTATCTTTTCTTCTGTCCTGATTCAGATCAAGAGCTGAGGAATGTGATCGACAAACTGGCCCAGTTTGTCGCTCGGAATGGGCCGGAGTTTGAGAAGATGACAATGGAGAAACAGAAGGACAACCCTAAGTTCTCCTTCCTCTTTGGGGGAGAATACTTCGGCTACTACAAGTGCAAGCTTGCTATGGAGCAGCAGCAGCGTATGTAGTTAAAAGGACAGACCACCATTAAACTAGAATTTGCTTGTAGATATTTGTATGACAGTGGAACCTTCATCTCATTTGATATTTAAGATCAGTATGGCAAGGGGTTAAGAGGTGGTTTGTCAGTTGAGTCTTAACAGAGAGTGAAACAGACTAAAAGACACACAAACACACACACAGACACACAGGCAGGAAGGAGAGGAGCCCTCCCCTCACATAATTACATGAGGTGATGGTCCTTTTAACTTTATTGTTACAGAGGGAGCAACACCCTGTTTCATCCAGGAACACATAAAAGCTCTATGTTCTACATTCATGAGGTTTTTTATAAACATCAGCGCTACATGATTAGAAAAGCATAGGAGCACAATTGCTTCGACGTGAGTAGCTGGCTACTGTTAAGTCAGACAGAGTCCGGCATATCAGGACAAATCCTGGTGGGCTGCTGCATTCATGGCCCTCTAGGACGTGACAGATCCTAGGACTGAGTGTGGAACCTTAATATGTTTTGAGCACAGATTAGAAAGACAACTCATTCAAGTGCCTACAGTCGGCCTCCAATACCAGCTAGTATTTATTAATTTTTAATATTCTTTGATTAGATTTTTGATTATTCAAATAAATAATGTAATCAGTTTCATAGTTAATAGTAGACAGGTGTTCCTATTTCTGATGGGCAATATCATGTAAACAATGCTCGTAAACAAAAAATGTACAAATGCATTATAACAACATCATAAACAGACAGAAGTCGACGTCTCACATGGCTCATCATGACTGAATCCAAATGTACAGGTACAATCTGCCAACACTTGAAGCTGGGAAAAGATACTTTAATCAGCATCTCCATCACCTACTCATCATCAGCTACTAGAAATTTCTCACCTGCCCTCGTGTGAGTTGGTACCCAGCCTCGCTGATACGTAGGTTTAACACAGCTTCTGTCAAAAATCAATGAGCAGGACTGATTAATGGAAACAAGAGATTTTAGTTTTCCAGTCAAATACATGAAGTGCTTTGATATGTCAGGCACTGAATGTGTGGGTTAGATACACCTGTTTGCTTATGATTTGATCAGAAATAAGATTACATGTCTTGACAGAGCAGCCCCGTTTCCCAAATCAGTTTCCTAAACGTCTTGAAAATTGAGCAGCGTGACTGGTGACATGAACACTGACTCATCAGCTGTGGTTGAAAATGTGTCGCCCAGTTGACATCTTAAAGAGAAATTCTGGTCTCATACACTCTGGATCTTATTGTTATAGTCTGTGGGGGATTTGTATTCCAACCAGTAATTACTTTGAATTTGAAATCCAGCAGCTACTTTATTGAGTACAATATTTTCATAACAAATAGAAAATAAGACCCAAGTTATAATAAATCAGAAATTTTCTTCAACATTTGATTTATGCTGTATTTGGTGACTCATATCCTCTGTCCTCTGCGCTGGATGAGATGTGTGCGCACTCGTCAAGCAGATCAGAGCTGAGTGTATTCTGTAAGTGAGAAGACGAAAACAGAAGCAGTAAACACCAGTTGAATAAAAGACTTAAGAAGTCTGTGCAACATCTGCATTGTAATCCACTGCTGTGTGAATGAGCTCCAGCATGTGTTCAGCCAGTGATTAATGCCAGGGAAATAGTGTGTAGATACCAGAAGCCAGTCAGGCAAAAAGCATGAGAGATCCATTATAATCTGTCAAATCTTCTCTACAACTTTTGTTCGGACGAATATGTCATAAAACAAAGCTGGAATGCCCTTCATTAAACTTAATTAATCCATAAATGATAAATATACAATTATTTAAACATACATCTTTTCCTGATCAAGTTTTTCCAGCTGTAAGAAAGAGAGGGTGACAAGAAATAAAACTAACTCAGTAATGTTTCCGACATCTCTGTTGTATGAAATGTTTACCTCAATGTGTAAATAAATATTACAGTTAGTTCATCACTTGAATAGAATGAAAAAAGAAAAACTGGGCATTCTCTGGTGGTCTTCTGTCACTGATTTGTATGTCACATGACCTGAGCCAATGACAAACCACGGACAGTGGTAATAATTAGAGATGTGATGAGATGTAAATCTCTTGCAGCCTGGACATGTTGTTAATCACAGAGTGCCATAGATTAATCGAAGTTACAGAGATGTTTTTTTTTTTTTTAACCATAAATCTGCTACAGTGGTTGACCATCATACAACATGAGATTTGTATTTGTACTGTAAACCTTCATATCATAGATCTTGCAGATCATATTTTACTGCTGTTGTTTGCCAGACTGTTGGCAGCTTCCTGTTGATGAACCAGGAAAGATTTGAATTAACAGGTGAAGGCCATGACTGGGTTGTTGGAGGCCGTCAGATTTGATGGTGCAGGGCAGGTTGAGTTGCTGTTACAGTCAATTTTCTAGACTGATATTTGGGGAGTGGGATCAGGTTCCGCCCACCTTCTGTCCTCTATCCACTCATAGGCCACGTCCTTCCATGTATGAGGTTGTTGTTGGGACACAGCTTGCATGTATCAACCTCTTATCTCCCATCAGTGCACTTCTTTTGATCAGCATGATGTTTGTAATCACCACTGACGTGAGACAGTGGACATTCTCTACAGCCTGACCAGCGCAGTGCTTGTTTGAACTACGGGGGTGGGTTTCACAAAAGAAGTTGTGTGTAATATGTAATGCCTGGCCTTTGACTCCGCCTTCCAGTGTGGCCATTTGTATAATGTATAAACACTTTTAATGTGTGCTTTGGTCAGACGGCACATCTGACAAACGAGTTCTGTCCGACCATTAATCCGCCCTTATGTTAAAGGGGAAATGTGTACGAATTGACCAGCTGTCAAATTCAAACTCCAAACAGTAAGGGGGCAGCATCTCACCAGAAAGTCTGGTATCCACCCCTCTCATAAGAAACAAGGAAATGCACCCCTTGGTCCCTCCCTTTGATTTGGTTATTGTTAGACTGACACAGGTGACTTCACTCAGTCTGTCCAGTCAGAGAGACAGGGAAGATGTAACGATGGCAGGAGTAGAGGATGAGCCACGACAGGTCGAGGAAGATGAAGGAGAGGAAGAGCAGTGTCAATAACAGAGCTTGAGGAAAGAGTAAAGGAGTGTCACTGCAACGCAGGTTAATAGCTGCTCACAGTTACTACTTCTTCATCCTCTCATGTTGGATTGAGGGACTCACAGTCATCTCCTGAGATACAAAGCGGGATTACGAGACAGGGCAGGCCGGGGCTAGCTGGTTAGCATGCTAACTTCAGTAGCTGTCTCTGCAACACACTGTATAGACATCTTTGACATAACATCAAAACCGTCACTTCTTCATATTCTGTTGATAATCTTAGTTAATCTTTGAACATTTTAAACTAAAGTACTTCAACACTTGAACCCAAATCACATGTAAACATAGTGACTTCTCTTAAAGGCTTTGTGGACAACACATTTCACATGGGCTGAATCCAAATAGTAAATGTACCTGCTGTCTCTGACTGTATGTAAAAGCTGTAAAATGATGAAATTAAGGTTTAGCACAGCTTCTGCTGGCTGGACTTCACTGAAGCTGCATGCCAGCCTGGCAAAACGGGGGGAAAAAAACAACTGTCACTCAAATACCCATCTTATTATAAAACTGACAATACAATAATTAAAAAAAGCTGCCTGGGCAAAAAGAAACATAAATACATGATTACACATGGGAAAGATGAGGAAAAAGTAGATTACTCCACATGTCATTTGAATTTACTGAAGAAAGGAATAGATATGCTCTTTTTTTTTCAAATCAGTGTAGCTCTTTAACTGTCGCATTTTGTATTTGCTCACAGTTTTGACTCATCAGACTGTTAATGCCTCTTGTTGCTTATGTAGAGGTCGTCAGATCTTCTTACAGCAGCCACAGTCGGGTTTTGTCACTGAATGATGGCCAGGTGATCAACAGCCTGCTAATGAAAGCACAGTGTTACTGATGTGCAGGTTTGCATTGAGTTTTTCTGTCAGTTGTGTAATTACACTAAAATGTATTAAAGTTTGCTTTTCTCCACTTAGATCCCCCTACCCACGATGGGGAAGAGTATAAATCTGAAGGTATTTATTTGGAACCAGATTTGTCAGATTAATTGAAAATACTAGTTGAAAAGTCCCATTTTGTTTTTGCACATTTTTGCTTGAAAGCTTTTTGGTTTGTTTTCAGTTGCACGTTTTCATGTCGGTATGTTGTTGTTTTTGTGCTGTACTGTGGTTTGACTGAAGATATCTCAAGCATATCTTCCTGATGGTGCTGAATCCTCCATCTGAAGCTGCCAGGTCTGATGCCTGTGGCATCATTATCTCAGTTCTTAGGAGAATGATGTCAAGTTTTCACTCCACAGTCTCAGGCCTAGTTTCACAACAATAGACTGGTGATTGCAGTTGATGATCGTGTCTTTGTAGCTGGTGTTCTCCTGTTTATGCTGCACATGCTGCTGGGCTGGTTTGTGCATCTTGGTTTGGATGTGGTCTGAATATTCTGCCCCCCCTTAATGCCACGGAACTCACTGTTGAGTAGCTACAACAGAACGTTTGTTACTGTGTGATACATTAAAACGACAGTAATCGTGGACCATATCACAAGGTCTAAAGACAGTACTGATGACAGTGAAGTATGGCAGGAAAGATTTTCAAAGCTCCATCCAGTCTAAATGTAGATGTCCATGTGTTTTGATTATAAAGCAGGTCTAGGTTCTATATTAATACTGTGAAAGTATCAAAGCCTCAGTCCACAGAGAAATGCACACAGCCTGTATTCAGAAACTGAGCCTTAAAACCAGCCGTCAGGACTTCTGGAACTTTGTGATGTCACAACAAAGCAGTCACTGCCCGGGACCCACCATCCGACCTTGCAGGATTTGGTTTCTCTGAGTGTTTACCTGAAATCTGCTATATTTTTATTGGATCACTCAGAAAACAGTCAGCCAATCAGAAGAGAGGCTCAGATCCTCTCTTCTGATTGGCCGACTGACCTGTTGTTACTAGAGCTCCAGAGAGAGGCCTGAGAGAGGAGATGTAAAACTACACTGAGATGGTTTTTAGTTCTTAAAACCACAAATATATGTTCTGATGGAGATTAACACTTCAGATAAAACACAGAAGAAGAGTAAAAATGGGACCTTTAAATACTGAATGTCAGGTTTTATACAACTGATATTATCAGTGACTCCCTGATCAGACTAATATTTATCAACTTGTGATGTCCTGATTTAAGATATAAAGATTTGATTATAGAACTTTTTTTCCTTACAGCTCGACAGTTTTGTAGTTGTGAAATAATTGCACCTCTTGTGAATGTGGAGATGTGACTTGATCTGGTCCTGCAGCCTGGTTGTAGCTGAGTAAGCTGATGTTTCTGTTCTGTGTTTGCAAACCTTTGTGCTTTTTGGAGATGCCAACATGTTTCCTCTCACTAGCAGCTGTTGTGCTGTAGTCACAGGGTTAGGAATCACGATGGTGGTGATGTTCATGCTGGTTGCATGTCTAAATTTTGTTCACTCTTTTGCTTTGTTTATGGAGCGTTTCATCTGCTTGCTGTATGAAAACTGTTACATCTTATTTGATCTTTAAAGGTCACTTTGATTGAATTAGTTGAGTGTAAACAACACAACATCTGGCTTGTGTATGATTTATGGAATACATGTTTGGGACTCTGCATCACACACAGCATCAGCCCTGAAGTCAAAGCTTTACTTTACACTTTTAATGTTCATATTTCTCATGCTGCAGATATGTACAACCCGGGGGCCAAAGAAGTGGTTGATATCCCGCCTCCACCGATGCCGATGATTGCTCCACCTCCCATTCCTACGCCTGCTGCACCACCTATTGATGAGCTCATCCAGCAGAGCCAGTGGAACCTGCAGCAGCAGGAGCAGCATCTGCACACACTCAGACAGGTCCAGACCAGGAGCTATTTATCCTTTGTGTGTGTTTGAAATTTTTTTGTTTTCTACTGATGACCACTGCTCTTTGTAGGACTTCCCTCAAGATCAGAGTAGTGATCCTGATAAGTCGTCAGATTAGGAATTGTTGCAGTGGCAGGAGAAATTATTTTGGTGAGGTAATATTTAATGACTGCTGTTACTGCATGGCTGAACATTTGATCAAAAACTGATGAATTTAAATTGATACATAAGAGTCATCAGATTTCAACAAGCATGGGTCAGATGTTTTGTACATGCAGAGGATTTACAGTGGTTTCAGAAAGTTTGCACAGCCTCCACCTTTTGTTGCAGCCTTATGACATTTGTGAAAATGCACACCCTTTCTGTTTTCATCATAAGACCAATAGGTCCTTTATTAATCCTGCAGTGGCAAAATTAGCAGAGATACAGCAGCAAAGTGGACAAAATGAAAATATCAAACGACTGTATCATAACAAATGTGAAGCACGTGAAGGAGTCTCCCTGAATGCTCAGTGAATACCTGTGAACGTGTCATCAAAGGAATGATATATTCCACAAAATCTTATATTACCCCAGTAAAAAGAGCCTCGTGTGTTGGCTGTTCATGTCCTGGTCTTCCCTGATGAAAACTAACATTAGTTCGGAGTCTTCTGCTGTTAACTAATGTGAGAACATCATGAGGACAGGCAGGCTGAAGAGGAAAGCTTGATAACATCTTCTGGTTCTTCTCTCTCTGCCTGTCACTATGTAGGAGCAGGTGAGTGCAGCCATAGCTCTGGCTATGGAGCAGCAGACCCAGAAACTGCTGCTGGAAACTCAGCTGGACATCACAGAGTTTGACAACCTGTTGCAGCCAATCATAGACACCTGCACCAAAGATGCCATCTCTGTAAGCTCCTCTCATAATGGAGAGTTTTTTAAAATTCCTGAAACAATAGTTGAAAAAACTTTATGTCTCACTGGTGTTTGTGTGTCTCTCAGGCTGGTAAAAACTGGATGTTCAACAATGCCAAGACTCCACAGCACTGTGAACTGATGACATCACATCTTCGCAACCGCATCACTGCTGATGGAGCACATTTTGAGCTCCGCCTACATCTGATCTACTTAACCAATGACGTTCTCCATCACTGGTACACAAACCTAATTACATAAACAAACTCCAGGATCACTTTACTTATACACTTTGGTCACCATAGTAACAAAGTAATTAGCCTTAGGTGTAAAGCCCTGAGTACCTACATGATCTCTGAATACAAGAGCACAGACCTACACAAGTTTACAAACCACTCACTGTGTGTACAGTTGCATCAGCCATTGAACAAGCAGAGGTTTTGGTTATAAGGTATCAGGAGTTTGACTTGTAAACATTGGACTCATTTTAAAATCACATATGAAGCAGAAATGACAGAGATTGTCTTGTTGCAGCTTCTCCAAGTGTCAGAGTCACTGCTTCTCTCTGTTTCACATCATGTGAAGTGAATACTTTTGGCTTTTTGGCTGACAGTTGCAGACGTTAGTTTGGTCTCTGGGAAACTGTGTCATCATTTTTCATTATTCATGCTCATTTTATATCTAAATGATCAATAGATTAATTGAAAACAATAATCAGAATAACTATTTGTTGCAGCCTGGGTCTGAAACAAGGTGTTTTGTTGTGTCCTCCCAGCCAGCGGAAGCAGCAGAAGGATTTGTTGGCAGCCCTGCAGAAAGTTGTGGTTCCCATCTACTGCACCAGCTTCCTGGCTGTGGAGGAGGAGAAGCAGCAGAAGATCACAAGGGTAAACCTGCTGATTTTTAAAAGTCTTTACATGCTGCACCAGGATCAGATCAGTGAGGGTTTGAATTGAAGTTGTCAACAGGATTTTGTGTCCATCTTCAGCAGGAGTAAAAGAACACACCAAAACTTTCCCCTTAAACCAGAATAATTGTAATGAAACATATTTACATCATCTTGAATGAAATTTCATCATTTCTTAGTTTTAGTCAGTTCATCTTAAGGACTAAGGGGGTAGTGTTATATAGTATAATGAATATTATCCTGTTGGTTGCAGTGTATGTTGTTCTTACTAGGACAGTGTCAAACATCTGTACATCAGTAACAAATGCTGCAGTCTCATACTCAGACACATGACCCATCCACCTCCTCTTCCCCAGTTGTTGCAGCTTTGGGAGAAGAACGGGTACTTTGATGATGAGACCATTCAACAGCTCCAGAATCCAGCGCTGGGTCTCGGCCAGTACCAGGTGGGTGGAATAGGACTCGTGGCTCCACTTCCTGCCGATGCACAGTCAGTGGTGGGACAGATACTGTTGTTATGTCTCTGCGCCGGCAGCAGCCAGGTCCAGGTGTCCGTCTGTCCTGGTGATATCTCAGTAACGCACTGAGGGAACTTGATTAGAGTTTGGAGGTCAAAGGTCAACTTCACTGTGACATCATAATGATCTGCAAAAACACATCAGGCTATTAAACCTGTTGTAACTCAGGAAGCAGAGATTGTGACCATATATCCTGCAACTTGACTGGTTGGCTGTAATTCTAGTTATGCAGTTCTCCTCAGGCACCAGTCTATTTTTGGCTGGACCAATAATCAGTATCCTCCTTACTAAAGGAGGCAGAGGAAGAACTAAACATAAGACACATCGAGCGGAGAGAGAGCAGGAGAGCGGGAGGGAGAGAGAGAAGTCATCGGTAAGGAGGCTTCATACTAACAGCTCTGACCAGTTCTACATATCAGACAGAGCCAATCCCAGCTGACTTCAGGCGAGGGCGGGGTGAACCCTGGACAGGTTGGCAGTCTATCGCAGGGCCAACACATAGAGTAAACAACCGAACCCAGAACCTTCTGCTTGTGAGGCGACAGCACTAACCACTCCACCACCGTGCCGCCCTGCAGGAGCATCTTTACTGATTATTTAAATCTTTCGACACGGTGACAGGACCAGTCAGAATCTAATGATAAACATCAGACTGGAGAGCTGTTAAGTTTAACGGCAAAGTGGAGTGAGGCGGCTGTCCTCTGGAGTTCAGATATTTTCAGCAGGATTACTACAGTGTACACCACAGAGTTATCCATCCTACGTGCTGGGAACAATTGACACATGGTAGTGAAAACATTTCAAAACAAGATCACACAGGTGTGCCCATTTATTTTAACACTGGAGCAGAATCCTGCCTCTGATCCCACACTGGGAAAGCTCAACACAAATCAATCTGCAAATATCAAATCAGTTCTGGTCCCCTGACCTGACAGAGGATCACATTCACATCCATAATGATTTCTGTTTATTAGACTTGAAAGACATAAGTCATTTCAAATATGCAGAGAAGGAGAAAACAGCTGCTTTAAAATGCACCATTTGGTCTTTATTAATTGTCTGTAATAACCAGTGCAAGTATTTCAGCTGAAGCTCTTCTCTCCTTCAGAGGCCTCAGCCTCTCTCCCCCCATGTCACCCCCTGGTGCTTCTGACAGGGATCATGTGATTGGTCATTAGCAAATCTTGCCCCAACTCTACCTGCTGATTCAGTCTCTCCTTTCATGTTGTGCCTGGTTTGTGCTGTGTTCCATTTATGTGTGCACTCAGAGACATGGCTTCCATTCGCCCTGTATTTCAGGAAAATTATTGTTTTTCACTCAGTGATGACACTGTGAGAGTCTGGTATTTGACCCTTGTCCTCTCCCTCTGTCTCAGGCGTCTCTGATAACAGAGTATGCTGCAGTGGTGCAGCCTATCCAGCTGGCCTTCCAGCAGCAGATCCAGGCTCTGAAGACCCAGCACGATGAGTTTGTTTCCAGCCTGAAGCAGCAGCAGCACCAGCAGCAGCAGCCACAGCCACAACCTGCTCCTGTCGCACAGCTACCTACCCCCACTGAGCCTGAAAAGGCCCCACCCATGACCACACAGGCTGGTGAGGAGACACACACCAGATTTATTGTTTACATGACAACAAAATCAAACCAAATACACTCGCACTCAAAAAATGAACAAACCATATGACAATCTCACACAACATTAGTTGATTCTACTTAAATGTTTTTATATGTCTGTACGTGACGTGCTTTGTATTGGGCACATGTGTGTTTGTACTCTGACGCGCGTGTGTGCGTGCGTGCAGGAGATGTGAAGCCTACCATGTCAGGTCCTCCTCAAGGGGAATTTGATGTAGCTTCCTCTAGATCACAGGACCCCAGCAACCCCAGTGGACCCTCAGATGTCCCCTCCAACAAGCCTGCGTGGTATGACCCCCAGCACATGGGCCCCTGGAACCCCAACCAGCCGGTAAAGATGTGTGCGTGCGTGTGTTTGTGTGTGTGTGAGTGCACATGTGCAGGTGGAGAGGTTGGCTCCCTATTAGCAAGACTCTGAAACCTGAAGTTAGCATGCCCTCCCCCCTTCCCTGACCTTTCTGACTTTCTGATTTCTGTCCCTCCCCAGCCTCCTTTTGACCCAAACCAGCCTCCCCCTCCTTGCCCCCCCTGGAACAGCCATGAGGGGATGTGGAACGACCAGAGGGACCCAGGGAACTGGAGCGGAGGTCCACCCAGAGAAGGAGGCCCTTGGAGCGGTCCAGGAGGGTCTGAACCGGGCCCTCCATCCTGGAACTCATATGACCAGCAGCCGCCATGGGGGAACCAGCCCGACCAGCCCCCCTGGGGCCAGAGGGAGCCCCCATTTCCTCCACGCATGCAGGCATGTGGTCAAAGCTTCGTGTGGTTTGACTTTTCTCAGCAGTTTTATTGCATTACCTTCAACACTCTACCTTTATTCTACATTACACATTATTCATTCTACATTTGTTTCTGTTGTCTCACTTGATTTTTTAGAGACCTCCACATTTCAGGGGACCCTTCCCTCCCCACCAGCAGCCGCCTCCTTTCAACCAGCCCCCTCCACCACCGCACAATTTTGGACGCTTCCCTCCACGCTTCATGCAGGATGACTTTCCTCCCAGACACCACTATGACAGGCCGCCCTACACACCACACCGCTTCGACTACGCTCAGGGAGAATTCCCTGGAGGTGAGTGCAGAGGAGATATTGATTGATCAGAAAAACTCTGGCTGGTCTTGTTTGTTTTTAACGGTATCCACCTCTGTTTCTCAGACATGCCTGGTCCTCCTCCCCACCACCATCCCAATCAGAGGCTCCCTCCCCCAGGTATGGGGGCTGAGCATCCTCCTTGGGGTGGAGGCCAGCACCCAGAATTCGGCCCGCCCCCACACGGCTTCAACGGCCATTCACCCCACATGCGTCATCGACAGCATCCAGTCCAGGATGACCCAAGTCTGGTGCCAAACGTTCCCTACTTTGACCTGCCAGCTGGTCTCATGGCTCCACTGGTCAAAGTGAGTCAGACAACAGCAAGAAAAAGATGTAGGATTTAGTCATGTGCAGGTTGCAGCTCTGAGCTGACAGTAACCTTCTCACAGCGCGACTGAATACAGCCAGAGGGGAAAAGAACAGCGATACAGACTGATGCTGCCACACTTTAAAACAGCGTGGAAAACAGACCCAATGAAGACTGCCAGTAACTAATGCAGTAGTAGACTGCCAAGTAGAATGTTAAAAAAAGGCCAACCCAAATCTGCCACAGTTCTGTAGGTTTCAGAAACAGAAAGAACGACTCACTGCCAGCACAGATTTCTAATCGTCTCATTAGACTCTGTTACCCACAGTCAGACCTGTGTGTCTCATGATCCTTCTTGTGCTGTCTGTTGCTCAGCTCGAGGACTGTGATTATAAACCTCTGGACCCTAAAGACATCCGACTGCCCCCTCCCATGCCGCCCAGTGATCGGCTGCTTGCTGCTGTGGAAGCTTTCTACAGCCCCCCATCCCACGATCGGCCAAGGAACAGGTATACACACAGAGTTTAAAGTTGCTGTTAGCTGACTGAGAGGACTGGATGAGGAAGCGATTCAAAAACTTAAATTCATTTCACTATGATGGGCTGAACACAGTCATGCAGACAGAACTCTGTTTGACACATACAGTTGTTTTAGACCTGTTTACATTAGTTTGGCCTGAATGCCAGCTGTAAGCACCGGGCAGTTACACAGGCTGACACCACCAAAACCCTCCATGCATTAACTCCAACAGTGAGCTGGGATGTACTTTAAAAAGTATAGAAATACAAATAGTCTTCATTAGTCCTCACAGGGCTCAATGCTCACTTTGTTCCCAAGAAGCACCTACAGAACTTTAACAGCAATGAAAGTTTCCCAAATCATGTGTTTTTTCTTAATGAAGAGATGCGAGGAGACTAATGATAGCATTTAATTGAACACAATATGTACACTAGGCTTTAATTATTCCTGCTTCAAACTGTCTTTATTTAATAATTAGGTCATTATGACAGATACTGAACAAGTGCTGAGGGTCAAGGTTAAAAAATGCCAAGTCTGTAAATTCAAATTACTGATATGCTGTAAATGAAAGTTCAGTGTGATGAACGTCTCCCTGACAGAGACATGATGTGATCCACTGGAAGGAAGACGTCTCACTCTGTTTGTTTGAACTAAAGAAACCCTTGGTGTACAGTGGTGTTACAGAGTGGAGCCTTTTCCGTCACAAACTATCTTTGATCGGTGCTAACAGTGACATGCAGGGACCATGCAGAGAAGACAACAGCCAAGTGTAATTTAGGCCTGAGAATCAAGTTCCAGACAGAATAAGCATTAATTAATAACACCTGATAAGACGAACCACCGGTGATGTTACTTGAACGGCTGAGAGCGATGCTCAGCGGATGAGAAGCTACAGCTGATGTTTTCAACACAGTTTCTTTCAGCCTCAGAGTCGCTCACTGCTGCGTCCAGTGTAGAGTTCACTCTCACACAGTTTTCACTGGCCTCTGTACTGGGGTAGTGTGGAAAGCTGATTGGACCTAGCAGGTCATCTGACCAGCTTTGAGCTCAGCCAGCGGTCCACACTGGTCCACAGGAGGACAGCACTGATGCGACAGCATTGGTTGAGTGCAGTGATGATGTCATCATCATTGTTGTTGTTTTATCAACCTGTGAGGCTGTGTGGGCTGATGTTTGTACGACTCACACTCCTAAACACATTTGACAGCTGGCACTCATCTCTTCTTAGTCACAGGTGGAGTGAATTTCTCACTCTGAGCTGTTTAAGAGGAACGATCTCAGGATTTTGAGAACTTTCCCTTTAAGGTTCTGTAGGTGATCATCACTGACACTAGATGTCGCTCTAGACCACCAGCATCACAGAGCAAAACAAAAGCTTCGTCAACCTCACCTCAGGCCTCTGTTCAGACAGAACCAGTAAAGACACTGATGGAGTTGGTAAAAACTTTCTGGATGTTTTGAGGGTCCACTGGCCGATTTGAGCCAGTAGTCCTCCTGTGCTCTGGTCTCGTGTCTTTGTCAAAGCCTTTTTAGCTGAAAAAGGGGTTTCCTCAGTGTAGGAAATTCTGGAAGGTCGTGTTCACCTGAAAGCTGCATACTGCACTGTGTCATCCTGTGTGTTTGGGCGGAGCCTGTGTGTTTAAACTCACATGCACTAACATGCACACGCTACCAGACCAGCTACCAAAACAAAGAACAGAGAAACTCGGATGATATCACACACACACAGGATCAGGATCAGGACACCATTACTCCACTGTATCTTTATATAGACAATAGTTGTTTACTGCTGTATTTTTGTTTAAAATCTTATTTACAGAAACTTTAATGTTTGTGCTTTTTTGTACTTTGTCCTTAGAGGCCACCGTAGGTTATCAAATCCAAATCCTTTCCAATCTCACAATGACATTTCTTAATATAATTAACAAATGATCTGTGGCTGAGAACTGACACTGGCTTACACAGAGCACTTTCACCAGATAACATCTGTCATTTAAACTCGTGATGGTCAGTGGCAGGTTAAAAAAGATGGTTAAAAAAGAGCAGAGAGGAAAAATCGATTTAACATGAAGTTTGTTACTGAGAGATTTTATTAACTGGGTCCAAAATGAAACTGGCTACTGGGACCACACCCTGCAGCAGTCACATGGTGGCAAGACAGGGTTAAAAACAGTATAAACAAATTTGAATGAATAAAAATATTTCAATAAATCATATTAAGGTTGCATAAAACCAGGTAAGAAACTTTATTGAAGGAGTGTGACCTCAGCTCTGAGGCAAACAGCACAACACAACCTCTTCTCCTGATGGACACAAATGCACCACAGGTTTTGATTTCACTGGGATCTGCCTGTCTCAGCTGCCGAGGACCTCACCTGCTCTATTTGTTTGTAATGAAATCCGTAATCACCAGGTACATTATCAGTTCATAACGAAGTTGCACCATGAAATCTCCAGGTTGTCTTCAGTAGTTTCCACCTACATCATGTGTGTAGTGCTGCAGGTTTCAGCTGCTGTGTTTGTTCCTCCACCAGTGAAGGCTGGGAGCAGAACGGCCTGTATGAGTTCTTCAGGGCCAAGATGAGAGCCAGGAGGAAAAAGGGCCAGGAGAAACGCAACAGGTGAGCCTCCTCTTCTCCAGAGCACCCCCACATCCTTTGTGGGCTGGATGTCGACCGAGACCTGACCCACACGTATATCACATCAGCTGTACCCTCTCACCCTCACCCCTCCCTGTGTGGCTCGCTCCCTACAGTGCTCGTGGAGGCAGTCGGTCCAGGAGTCGCTCTCACAGCAGAGGGAGGTCCTCGTCTCGCTCCAGCTCTCGCTCCTCAAAGTCCTCCAGGTCACGGTCCCGCTCATCTCGCTCCCGCAGCCGCTCCCGCTCCTACTCACGATCCAGGTGTGCAAACACACACATTACACAGACCCCTGTGTGTAGCTTTAGGCTGATTTGTACACACAGTACTGTACAAAAGGTTTAGGCACAAAAAGTAAAGTGAGGATAGTTTCAAAAATGATGCTATGAATGATTTTCATTCATTAAGTAACTTCAGGTAAAGTGCAGTAAACAAAAAACAAACTAAATCAGTATTTGCCGTGACTCCCCTTTGCCTTTAAAACAACACCAGTCAATACTCAGCAGGTGTTGCACCTATGGCATCTGAATGACAACATGCTTTCTTCCTCCCTAGTCATGGATCAGTCAGAAATATCCTGGTTAAAGATGTTTTTGACTCTTTTCTGTGGAAGAGCAGAAAACAGTTCTATCACGCAGTGGATCAAGGAAAATATTTGTAAAACTGTTATTAATAGGAAACATCACATAGCCTGTTGTTACAGCAGACAGTCATTTGGTCACTGTTGGTCAGTATTGGTATCTTGGAGAATGTGCCACAGTTCTTCTGTCATGTGATCCCAAACTGATCAGGACTCTGTGGGAACTAGACCATCTGTTGCAGGACTGCTGGCTCCTGTTGTTGATTGGTTGTTGTTGTGTTTGGGCTGGTTCTCCTGCTGCAGAATGAACCTGACCAATCAGACGCCTTCTGACAGAAGAGAACCTAAACACCTGAAGAGCCAAAGCCTTCTGTACATCACTATGTGTGACTGACTCATTTTCAGAAGCACATGTGGAGGTCCTGTCAACAGTAATGAAGTGACCAACTGTTTTTATTGTCTGGTAGAAGGGGAAGTAAACAGCTGTGGGACAGACATGGAAGAAACAGCTGAAATGTAACATTTCCCCCAAATGCAGAAGAACATGTGATAAATTATACTCGTTAGATTAGTTTTAATTGAATTTTGCAGTGAAAAGTCTTGTCCTACACACTCGACCTGACGTGCTTTAACGTGCCTCTCTTTAGGTCCAGGAGTAGATCCAGGTCATCTCGCAGTCGCTCCCGCTCCAGATCCAGATCCCGTTCACGTTCACCCACCAAGAGACGCCGTGGCCCCAAATCTCGTAGCTCCTCCCCTCCGTAAGTCCCCCTTAATGTCCTCAGCTGCTTTCAAAAAATACTCTTTATTGTTAAGTGTGGTATGGATGACCCCCCCCCCCCCCCCGCTCTCATCAGCTCCGTATCAGTGCTGGGTGGTCCTCCCTCTAAACTGTCTACAGATACCAGGCTAGGGGAGGAGAACAAGGGTCATCAGCTGCTGATGAAGATGGGTATGTGCTTTCTTTCTCTTTACTTCATCATTTCAACTGCTAATTCAATTTTCTAGCAAGAGTATTTGAGGTGGTTTTCCATCCTCAATGGTTCTGACTGATGGTGATTTCAAATCTTTCTTCTCTTCTCCTCGTGTTGTCCTGTCCGCTGCAGGCTGGAGTGGTTCAGGTGGTCTGGGGGCCAAAGAACAGGGCATCCAGGACCCCATCAAAGGAGGAGACATCAGGGATAAATGGGACCAGTACAAAGGTGTGGGGGTGTCATTAGATGACCCTTATGAGAACTATCGCAGGAACAAGAGCTACAACTTTGTCGCCCGCATGAAGGCACGAGAGGAAGGTACGTACAGACTTTTCTGATCACTCTTAACTGCCACAATGAACCATTTCTGTTCCAAAGATGAGACAATACTGTTTTCTGGATGTTGCGTTTGTATTAAAAGCCAAGACATTTACAAAATGTACAGGATTTCACTTTATCTGTGTAACTCTGGAGGTGATTTAACTTGAATAAAGCACAATTAGATGACTGTGCTACACAGATCAGTATAATTCTTAAACAAAGTCTGACTGTTCTTTCTTTTCTTACTTCAGTGAATCGGGAACCTCAGGAACCTCCTTCAACTGAATGATGTCATCAACCTCCTCATCTCCTCCTCCTCAACCTCAACCTCAGCCAAGGATCTGGATTTCAGATCAGTTTTTCAGATCTGTCAGATGTCCATTCAGGATTCTAGTCAGCAGTCCCAAATCCTTCCTCCTTCCACAGAAACCAGTGACAATGCAGTAAGAATATTGTGAAGCTTGTGAAGAAGTGCACAGTGCCCCCCAGCAGACAGCACCAGAACTGCAGATGCATTAACACGAGTGACACTGCAGAACTCTGGAGCAGTGTTTCCATGAAAAATCTGGGTTGTAGCACTCAATAATATTTCACTCCCAGTGCTTCAGATTTGAGTCTCAGACCTTCTTCGGTATAAAGGCTGGACAGAGACAGACTGAGACTTTGCCTCAACATTTGCAGTAAAGAAATGGGACAAATATTGAGCAAAAATTGAGAGCAGAAAAAAGTGTGACCCTCTTTAATTTATGCACATGTCAACAGTTGAAGGGGGAGGATGTTAAATTATTTACAGTTTTCCTTCTTCTCAAGTCACTTAGTTTAACGATCAGTTCACCCAAATCAGAAAACCAGTCTCATTTACCCCTCATGGTGTCTCCAGTAAAATGCTTTCAGTTTTATTTGCAAAGGGTTCTGAAAAAAAAATGTTTTTTGAAAAATAAGATCTTTAAAAAAAGAAATGAAGCCTATTCACTGATCCAGATTTATCAGTGGAGGTCTTCTCTGCCCAGTGAACAGTCCTGTCCTGCTCAGGTCAGAGATATTAAGTTGAGGTCTCATAACTTCTGCAAATAAAACTGAAGATTTCTATATTCTAGATGTCACCAGGAGTAAGTGGAAACATTTTTTGTCATTTGTGTGAACCAACTTTTTTAGGATAAGAAGGTATGCTGGCTCCTGTTGTTGGTTTTTCACTGCTGATTATTGTGATACTTTTTCATGTAATAACTTCTATAGCGATAAGTAAGTCTGTCATTTAGTTGTAGTATTAAAATAAATCCCACAAAACAAAAAGTCATAAATAAGAAATTGGTTGTATTTTTCTCTACAAACACAACAGAGACAAAACCTAAATAAACACAACTCTGACTCACAAATGTGCCTCTTCTATGATCACCTGTAAATGATGTTCAGTGAACACATGACCTGCATCAGATTAGTGAATTCTTCATCTTCTTCAGCTAGATTTTGTTCTGCCATCATTAAGTCATTGTGATGACCTGTTTCAGCTCCAGTATATGAGTTGAATATGAGCTGAACTGAAAAAGTAAAGATGTGAATCTGCATAAATATGTTGTGTGGAACAGAGGCCCATTTCCACCTGAAACAAAAACCAAAGAATGACCATTTAGAAATTATAAAAATGAAAATAATCATAGCAAGTCAACATTAAAAGATAGAAAATCAAAATTCTGCCTTACAGACAACAAAATCAATCCAGCTCATACTTGGGCCACCTGCTTGTTTTGCTCTGACCCAGTATACGCTTGGTTCCAGGACCTGCATCTGGCCCACATACAGTATGAGTGATGATACTAAAACATCTGCACCTGTTCTGGCGCACACAGAAAATCATCCAACTGTCAGCCAATACTGAAGGATAACAGCTGGAATCTGCCCAGATGTGGAGTCTGGGCCAGACTCGGGCCGAGGACCCTGGCATATTCCTAACATACAGTCTAAAGGTAGATGTCCGTGTGTTTTCTGATTATAAAGCAGGTCTAGGTATCACAGCCTCAGTCCACAGAGAAATGCACACAGCCTGTATTCAGAAACTGAGCCTTAAAACCAGCCGTCAGGACTTCTGGAACTTTGTGATGTCACAACAAAGCAGTTACTCCCCCAGCCACGCCCTAAGCCCCGCCCACCCGGAACCACCATCCAACCTTGCAGGATTTGGTTTCTCTTTACCTGAAATCTGTTTCTTAGATCACTCAGAAAACAGTCAGCCAATCAGAAGAGAGACTCAGAATCTCTCTTCTGATTGGCTGACCTGTTGTTACTAGAGCATCTTTGTGATTATCTAGTATTTAAATGATGTTGATGAAATACAAAGTTGTACCCACTTTTTTTGGTTCCCTGCTTTTATTGTGAAAGCAGGAAGTTTGACAGTTGCCAGCGGAACACAGGTCGGTGCTGCTTCCGGTTGTCGGTGTACTCATGAACGCGGCGGGTCTGGTCTGACAGGGGGGTGGCGCCGTTACTTCTGTCTCCCGTTAGCACCGCGTCGCCGGGGTTGAGCCCAGGACGTGACCGCTGAAACATGTCGGCCAGCGCCGTGTACGTGCTGGACCTGAAGGGGAAGGTAAGACGTCATCTGACCGGAGCACGGATTTCATGTGGCACGGAGAGAGGTCCAAGGGGGGGGGGGGGTGTTTCATGCCCCCCCTCAGACACACTCAGGGCGCTCTCATGTGATGCATATTTTCTCTGCAGTGGCTGATCATGCTGCTCTGGTGGAGCAGGAGTCAAGCTGCCTGTCAGTCAGTCCAACTCAGACTGTTATCATTCAGCTGCCAGACCTGATGACACCAGATCCACAGTCCCTGCTCCACTGCCTCTGCCTCTGTGTTAGTGCTGACATACAGAGGAGGAGGCGCTCTGTCTGAATCCAGTGGATTTATTCCCTGTAGCTGTCACTGACATTCACGGTCAACCTGTGGTCCCACAGCTGTCAGCTGGTTGTTCAAGTCAGGTCAAAATTATTATCACCTGATTAATAAATACATTTTCAGACATGGGGAAATGTACACAAATAAACTGAAATCGAATTGATGGAGAAAACACTGTAAATAGAAACCAGCGTCTTCACCAGTCTGACAGGACACACACAGCATTTAAAAACAAAAAAACACAGTCAAATACACACGACAAGTTCAAAGATTTTCTGTCCTCTGTGCAGATTTTTTTCCAAATGCTGCATGTGTGTTGTCAGATTGATGAAGATGTTTTCTCCATTTGCTTGTGTTTTGTGTAACTGTGTGTGGGGCTGTCAGGGAGATGAGAGGAGATGAACTGAGCTTCACAGCAGCACAAAGAGCAGAGCAGACACTGATGAGTAGAAAAACAGAAAGTTCCAGTTCCTCACATGTCTCTGATTTGTTGCTTTTCTCTTTCACATTGTTTATATATATATATATTATATTATATAACCGATTTGGTTTTGAGCTGTTAGCAGCAGAAAGACGACCGCCTGGAGTCTGGGAAACGGTGATGAGCGTTTTCACTGTTGTCAGGCATTTTACGGACCAATCAAATAATTGTTTAATTTAAGATGAATTAAGAATGATCAATAGATTTGTGGCTTATGATAATAATTATTTACAGCCCTAAAGCTGATCAGAGTAATGTTGAAAGCAGTGAACTGTGTTCTACCGTTTTTTGTCACATTAAAGCAAAGTAACATGACTGTGTTTTTATGACATGAATCTGTTGACAGTGAATAGTTGATAATATTATCAGTAACCGCTCCACCAGCTCCACCAGCTCCACCAGCTCCACCAGCTCCCTCCTGGTCTGCAGACAGATGAAGTGAGACTGAGCTCAGGCCCCAGAGTCTCGGGTGAATGACAGAATTGGACATGAAGAGAAATGTGTCGTATATTTCAGGTGCTGATCTGCCGGAACTACCGGGGAGATGTCGACATGTCAGAGATCGAGCACTTCATGCCCATCCTCATGGACAAGGAGGAGGAGGGAAACCTGTCTCCGATCCTGGCCCACGGAGGAGTCCGCTTCATGTGGATCAAACACAACAACCTGTACCGTATCTTTGAGGCATCCTCAGGGGCCTGGATCAGTGTGTTTACAAAATCAGCTCTGAGTCCCAGTGAGAATCATGCGCTGAAGCAAAAGCAGAAGAAAACACATGTAGTTCACCCACCTCACTTTCTAGACTGGCTGCAGCTTTTCTAGTCTCAGTCTAGTTTAGTCAGTCGACCCTCTCAGTGTGGTCTGATCGTCCAGCTGCTGAAATCCAGATGAGAGAAGTTTTGGCTGCAGCCACAACTCAGGAACAAAAAGTGATCAATAGTTTGATTTACAGTCAGAGTCACTGTTGATCAAATTTACAGCTGTGAAGAACAGTGTCAGAAGACAAATATACAAATACAATATTTATCATAAAGTTTCAGACTAACTGTAGTTTAAAGTGCTGTCAGTGGATTTGTATTAAATCACATTTCTCTTCCAGTTGTTAGACCATGTTCATTTAGGAACCAACTTCACAATGATATGTTGCTTTCTATAATGAGATGAATCTATTAACTCAGTTTTTGTTTTTTAAAAACAAAACTACCTGTGCAGGGGGCTGCACAGGTAGACTGTAGGTCTGCTGCAGTGAGGTCTTGTAGCTGCTTGTTTTTTTGGTATTGCTGCAGACACAGTTTTGTTGCTCTGTCTCAGTTTTTACTGATTGATTTTTTATGTCACATTCACACCTGGTCACTTGTCACCTTAACCTGCTGGTCACCAGTTGTAGCGACGACAAAGAAGAACGCCTGTGTCTCCCTGGTTTTCTCTTTTCTCTATAAAATCATCCAGGTAAGAGTTTGTCTTCTCTTAGTCAATAATCAATCACCAGTCTGATGCATGGTAATTATAGTTTTGGATTTTTCATTAGTTTTTATTTTTATTTTGTTTTGACTTTTTGTTTTCAGTTTCAGTGAGGACATGAGATGTAGATCTGCACACAAACATGTAAACACAGTCGACACAGGATGAGGCCTGAAGTGTGAAATGTGTGTAGTTGTGTTTCTGAGGAGACGCACCACAAGTAAAAAAAACTCAACATGAACTGATCAGTAAACTGAAGCTCTGTGGCTCATCAGTGTGTTCATTAACAATGAAATACTTTACTTCATTAATACAGTGAATGATTTAAAGGTCACATGTACTGGTTGTACACTGAGAGCCAATCAGCTGTGAGATACATGTACTGGTTGTACACTGAGAGCCAATCAGCTGTGAGAGACTGTTTTGTCGGACACAGCTAAAAAACTGAAGATGGATTTCATATCCACCCAAAACACCAGGCTGATGGATGAACCTACTACTCCTACATCCTCCTTTAAATCAATTCTGGTTTATTGGATCTGAAATAAATGCATGAAAATGAAATTACATTTTCATGCATTAGCTAAATGAATGCTGAAAAAAAAATCCAGGTGTCATTCAGTGTATGAGCAACTGCATGTTGACGTCCATCTGTTGACAGGATGGAGCCATTAGATTAACTGACATTAGCTGATAATAAGAATCAGTAACAAAGTGACAGAATGTGCTGAACGTGGATGTTGGTCAGTGTGTGTGTAACTGATGTTTCCTCCTCCAGCTGATAGAACTGTATCTGATGCTCCTCCATGTAGTCTGGGGGACACAGGCTCTCTGTGCCGTCCTGCAGACCTCATTCCCACACAGAGTTTTTAGAGATCACAGTGTTTTTTTTTTCAAATCACATTTTTCTTCTGGTTACAGTAAAGTAAAACATCTTGTAACTGCTGAATTCTTCCAAAAGACAAACATTTTCTGCTGGGGTAGATGGAGCTGAGCGGTTGGATGATGTTCCTTGGTCACCTTTTTTTTTTATTTTGAAAAAAGTCTTAATTTACCCAGAATGCATTGTACCACAGTCTGGTTTGAGATAGTCAAGAACTAAGCTGCTGTGTGCAACAGATTCAGACGTCTCTCTGAAGTCTGACTGTTCTATCTACAGTATAGTCAGAGTGTGTCTTTGTGAAACCAGCCCCTGCTCTAACATGCAGCCTGTATCTGCATGTGTTGTGTGGACATCTGATCATGGGACCTTTTTCTTTACACCTTTTATGATGAAACATTTTCAATTTCTGATTCTGCCTGCTGTGTGATCAGATCTAGATGCAGATTAAGGGCCTGTACGTTGGAGGCTCCTGTAGAAACACTGCTCTATTTAATCCACTTATTCTTCCTTTGGAGAAAAGTGGTTCATCTGTAGCTTTGTGTCCAGCTGTTTGAGAGGGAGGGAAGAGATGGAGTCAGGTGACCTTTCACCTCGCTGAGGAAGAATGTCACAGATGTTATTTCCAGCTGCTGAGATCTGAGTGTGTGATGACACCTGCTTCAACATGGATCCTTCCTGACACGGACATTCAGATACAGATCATGTACTGAAGTCATCTCCTCAGACTAACTCTGTCTGTGTGGCTCCTCAGGTCTTCTCTGAGTACTTCAAAGAGCTGGAGGAGGAGAGCATCAGGGACAACTTTGTCATCATCTACGAGCTGCTGGATGAGCTGATGGACTTTGGTTACCCTCAGACCACTGACAGCAAGATCCTGCAGGAGTAAGAAGTCTGGGACTGATCACGACCTCTGACACTTGCTGTTTCATCAGACCTGTTATAATTTATCTATCCTGCTCTCCACCCTGCAGATACATCACTCAAGAGGGCCACAAGCTGGACACCGGGGCCCCTCGCCCTCCTGCCACTGTCACCAACGCTGTGTCCTGGAGGTCAGAGGGCATCAAGTACAGGAAGAATGAAGTCTTCCTAGACGTCATAGAGTCAGTCAACCTGCTGGTGAGAACACATGTACAAGCTTTGAACTTCAGTGCATGGTCATAACTTTAGATATAAACTTAGAGACAGGCCTCCTCAGTTCTGGTTATAAATAAATCTGATCAGCACGTCCTCCATGTTTCCCTGTTGGATCAGATCCACAGAGTCATGTGACACTCACCACTCTGCTGCTCTTTTAACACTGACACTGTTTTCAGTAACTCTCTAATCACAGTCAGTTCTCCTTTGTTGTTCTTCTGTGATGATCAACACTCTCTGTAGATATTTCACAATAAAATCCTGACAGAGAAACTAAATGCATACTCCTTCCACCCTTTTCCTGGAAGGCTTTTAATGTGAAACACTTACATCAAATCAAATCGACAGCTCGATATAAAAGTTTGGTTTCCTCCCTCTGTTCTCTGCTCGAGTCAGTGACAGATTGTTGTATGTTGTGAAAAGTTTTGACTGGTACTGTTTGTATTTTTGATGTACAGAGCAGGTTACAGACAGTGTTCAGCATCATCTTCAGCACCATGGACAGCTGCCTTTAATGATGTGTGTTTGCTGCTTCGTCGTGTGAAAATGAGCATTCATCAGAGGTCTTTTAATAATGAAAGGGTTGTGGAGAGATGAATGGAGAGGGTGGGGCTGAGGCAGGTGAAGACGGGACAGACAGGTGAGGTACCGCTGAAGACCAGCGGGGAGCTGGTGAGCGTGGAGCGGAGGGAAGGAGATGGTGGAGACAGGTGAACATGGAGTTGAACTGTGGGTGATGAGTAGATTGCAAACAGGTGTGGAGAGCTGCCAGAGCCAAGGAGAGGTAGCTACGCCTATTAACACACAAACACACACACACACACACACACACACATACACATACTTGTACTTCTATCTTTGTGGGGACACTCACTGACATAATGCATTCCCTAGCCCCTTACCCTAACCTTAACCATCACACCTGAGAGCCTAACCCTAACCCTGACCCTAACCTTAACCTAAACCTGATTCTAACCATAACTCTAAAACCAAGTCTTAACCCTCAACATGTGATTTGAAGGTGTCTCAAAAAGTGAGGACCGGCCAAAATGTCCTCACTCTGTTAGTAAAATACTTTTTTTGGTCCTTACTATGTAGCGAGTACAATTACACACACACACACACACACACACACACACACACACACACTGACACACAGGGAAAAGAGGGGAGCACTAATTCACAGCCAGCACTGTGACAAACTCTCCTCACCTCTATGATCAGTTGTTACTGGGAAACATTGCCCCTGTTGTATCCTTTGTTCATTATTATTTATTTAGAAAACATGATTATTATTTTATGTTTATATTTCATGATTTGCATTCAGATCCAGTTAAATATTAAATAGACAGTATTAAAATACAGATTAAAAGTAAGGTCAATTTCATACATGATTTCATAAAGGCAACTGATATGTAGCCTAATGTTACTCATTTAGTCCACCAGAGGGCGTTTCTGTGTTTACACGTCAGTTGAGAAAGGTCAAGGTTCGAACCATTAAAAAAAAGAAAGTGTCAGTGGGAAAACGGAAGAAGAGTCATTGTTTATGATCTGTTAGTCATCGTCATTTTTTGTATTGTGACAGTTTTTTCCGTCAGTAAAAAACATGAAAAGACAACCAGAAGTCCCGCTTCGTTTTTCATAGAAGCTGCAGCTAAGTTCCCACAGCCCCTGGTCTTTACTGTGAAACAACATTGCCATGTCTTCAGATATTATTTGATCATTTGATTTTTTCCAAGATATTTATTTTGTGTCAGGATTTTCAAAGGCGTTACAGGCCCTGAGTCTGCTGCATGTGACTGACTGATTCTGTGGCGTCTGCGGATCTGCACACAGACCTGATCTACATGTTGGGTCTTTTAGTTCCTGGTCCTCAGTTCAGTTCACTGTAGTGACCATCAGAGGGAGAAAGAGTCCACAAGTCCAGTACTGACTACAGCTCCTGGTTAAATGTGATACCAGGCTTGCTGCTGATTGGATGAGGCATTGCCCTGGTGTATCGGAAAATTAGTAGTAGGAGTAAAGCTGTGAGCACTCAGACTGTGAACCGCAACTGGGAACCACCTTGGAAGGAGCTGTCAACAGCCTGTCTGTGGCAATAGACAGGGTGACGCTCAGACTGGTGATGACACCCTGCGAACTGAGGCGCTGATTGTGAACTAGACGAAGCGACTCTCCAGGCCTATGCACACACACACATTCACGGCACTCCTCACATGTACATATGCAACTCGCCCCAATCCCCAACCCCATCCCACGCCTTCGCCGCTTCCACCCCCCCAGTGCAGCGGGCGGGGTCCGCTGGCGGCGCCGTGGCGGCTGCGGCTGCGGCTGGCTGCACCTCCTCCCCCCCTCCCCCCTCCCCTGGAGCAAGTTGTTGAGTCATGTTGTAAAATGTGCTTATATATGCTTATGTTGCCGAGGTTTTCCTCTCCTCTCCACTTGCCCCCCCCCCCCCCCTTTTGCTGCGCAGTCATCCTGTTATGTCTGTCTTATTATATGTTCAGTCACAGTGGACATAAAAACACAACTGAATCAACAAGAGAAGCCATTGTTGTTTTTGTAAACACAGCAAACTTTTTATTTCTTTATCTCTCAAACTTCAGACACAGACCTCAGATCAGGTCGTGGTCTCTGGTGAAGAATCTTCTGCCTCATCTTCATCTGACGAAGCATCGTCAGGACACTGACAGGTTCAGACATGACTGACTGTGATTGGTTTTTCTCCTGTGATGAACACAGTGTATTACATTTTTCAAAGTAAAAGAAAATTCATTCCTCTGACTAAAAGCTCTGCTTCAAAGTCTTGATGTGAAGACACAGGAACAGGCCTCACAGCCTGACACCTGATTTATAGAAGCACTAAAACCCTGTTATCACCAAACAAATGTTTTCAAATGTACATCTGCTGATGGGACATCACCTCCACAACAATGTGTGCTGATCAGACTGTGAGTGGTGAACTCTGTTGTAAACCTACAGCTCTCTGTCCCTGCTCCAGGTCAGTGCCAACGGGAACGTGCTGCGCAGTGAGATCGTGGGCTCCATCAAGATGAGAGTGTTCCTGTCTGGGATGCCCGAGCTGAGGCTGGGCCTCAACGACAAAGTCCTGTTCGAGAACACTGGACGTGAGTGACTCAGTCCAATGGAAGCACAACTGACATAAATCACTACACAAACTTTTATAACTGAAACTTGACTCTTAATAATTGTTCATTAAACCCTGTGTGTCTCTTCATCCTCCTCTGCCCCTGTCTCCTCTGTCTCTCTCTGTCTCCCCTGCTCCTCTTGTCTCCAGGAGGAAAGAGTAAGTCAGTGGAGCTGGAGGATGTGAAGTTCCACCAGTGTGTCCGTCTGTCCCGCTTTGAAAATGACCGCACCATCTCCTTCATTCCTCCTGACGGGGAGTTTGAGCTCATGTCCTACCGCCTTAACACACACGTGAGTCAGCAGCAGCACGTCCACACATACAGACATCCATCCACACAAAAACACTCGGACAGTATGAAAACTGCTGAATCTCTTCTTTGTCCTGTTTTTGCTGAAACAGAACTAAACTAAACTGACTTAGTTGTTCTGCTGCTGAATTCACACACCAGGAATCCGGCTCATAAATCAGGACAAACAGGGTGTAGAGACCACACATCCACAGAGACCTTTACAGGTGCTGGATCAGAAAAATCTAACTGAAGACAAGAGCCAGAAAAAGGATCTGCACAGCACATAGACCCAAACACATTCATCACTCAGTCATGTAGACCAAAGTCACCTGAGAGATGAATGTGTTTGTGTCTGTATAATGCCTGTTCTGCAAAACCGCAGTTTTGTTACATCTTACAATTAAACTAGAATCACATCCTTGCAGTCGTTTCCTCCACAGCAGCCAAGTATGAGGAAACATGCTCACAGTCTCTCCTTCCTGAGGTACAGTGTTGAATAATGACTAGAAGTGCTTTCACAGAACATTATGATGTCACAGTGAAGTTGACCTTTGACCTTTTGGATATAAAATGTCATCCCTTAATTTTATCCCTATGGACATTTGAGTTAAATTTTGTCATAATTACTGCATGAATTTGTTAGTTCTGGTTGAAAACGTGTTTTGTGAGGTCACAGTGACTTTGACCTTTGACCTTCTAATCTCTGTTTAGTCCTAATGAATGTTTGTGCCAAATTTGAAAAAGTTCCCTCAAAGTGTTACGGAGATATCACGTTCAGGGGAATGGGACAGACACACAACCTGAAAACAAAAGATTGAAAAGCTAAAAATGTGCACATAGCTGGTCCTGGTGTCTTTTGATTCATTGTGTTGAAATATGAGTAGTTTTGAGTTGACTAAATAAAATAAACAAAAATAATACAAGGACAAAAGCCTCACATTTCTCCCCCTGATGTCTATTCCTGTCAGAGAAATTGATTTAAATTAAAATGTCATTACAGCTGATGTCACAGCACAGCTGCTCATTAAGCTGTGTTTTGTTTGTTTTGTCTGAAGGTGTCATCAGATCATAAAACTGTGATGTTATGTGCTAGTTCCTGCTGGAACATCTCCCACTCAGTCAGTCGACCAACTGCAGATGCTAAAACCCACAGAGCAGGAGGAGACTGAGTGAGGCCGTCAAGGAGGAATTAGGCTCCACTGAATATACACAGAGGAGTGTGTGATGTAAGCTGAGGTCACGGTGGAGCTGACGTGCACAGCACCAGCCCAGCTGACTGCTTGGCTCAGCTCCTGTCAGGATGTAGGTTCCAAAGCAAACATAAATGTTCTACATTCGTTTCTCACGGACACGTGGACTTGCCCCCGGAGAATCATAACTGCAGCTCGAGGACACAGATGTGATGGACACACATGGCAGCAGATGTTCTCCAGCAGCTGTAGCCCAGCTGATTCTGTGTGTTCATTGGCTGTTAGAACCTCATGTTGAGAAGTCAAGTTTACACAGAGTATAAACAACTGACGCAACATATCAAATATACAAAATCCAAATCATTAAAATGATGTGTGTTTTGCTCTCAGCTCAAACGTGAACGGAGGAGGACCTCGGTGTTTCTGCTGATACTGACCCACACTGACAGATGTGGGCAGCTATGTTCAGTGTGTTGGCCAGTGTGACACATCTTCAGCTGTGGACATGCAGAAAGGAAGGAACATTAATGTTTGATTTAGTTTCAGTGAACGTGTAACAGTTTGGCTGTTGCTGTCGGGTCAGGACAATCCACCCCCCTCTGCAAACAGCTGTGCACTGCTCACCAGCCCAATCCCCCCCCCCCCCCCCCCCCATTTTCTTTGTGAAACGATTGCTGAGAGTTGAATGAAATCCCTGACTACACTCTTTAATATGACGACTGTGTTTGATGTCCTCAGGTCAAGCCACTGATCTGGATCGAGTCAGTCATTGAGAAACACTCACATAGCAGAATCGAGTACATGATCAAGGTAAAGTCTCAGGTCTTCTCTTCACGGGGTCAAATAACATGAAGAGCAAGAAATATAACAGATTTTTTATACATTATCTTCTTCTCTCCGTCTGTTCTCTCTGTCTTCTCTGTCCTCTCCTCCTGTCCTACAGGCCAAGAGTCAGTTCAAGAGGCGCTCCACAGCCAACAACGTAGAGATCCACATCCCAGTCCCCACTGACGCTGACTCACCTAAATTCAAGACCACTGTGGGCAGCGTCAAGTGGATCCCAGAGAACAGTGAGATAGTCTGGTCCATCAAATCCTTCCCAGTATGTCAACAACACATTTGAATTTTCATCAGAATATGACAGTGACAGTGTTAGACACAGTGAGATTATTCTGTATAAACAGACTGGATAATATGTTGTGTTCTAAATATCATCTTGGGTTATTGAGTCATCAGTTTGTTTTTGTTTTCTGTACTGAAAATTTTTAAAGGTCCATATTTTAACTTCACCTGTGTTTTATCTGAAGTGCTGATCTCCATCAGAAGATCTATTTGTGGTTTTAAGAACCAAAAACCATCTCAGTGTAGTTTTACATCTCCTCTCTCAGGCTTCTCTCAGGAGCTCTAGTAACAACAGGTCAGTTTTCTGAATGAGATTTCAGGTAAACACTCAGAGAAACCAAATCCTGCAAGGTTGGATGGTGGGTCCAGGTGGGCGTGGCTTGGGGCATGGCTTAGAGCAGTGGCTGCTTTGTTGTGACATCACAAAGTTCCAGAAGTCCTGATGGCTCCACTGTGTCCTGAATTTCAGGGTGGTAAAGAATATCTAATGAGGGCCCACTTTGGTCTGCCCAGCGTGGAAGCAGAGGACAAAGAAGGAAAGCCTCCTATCAGTGTCAAGTTTGAGATCCCCTACTTCACCACCTCTGGCATCCAGGTAAGAAACACTTCTACTGCTTTGTAATGTGAGTGGTTCATGGAGGAGAGGCTGAATCCAGATGTTCAGAGGCCCTGTGGTTCCTCTGTAAAGCTGCAGGTGTCACTCTGATGTTTGGATAAATATGTGTGGGGTGACAGATGCAGCCACACGAGGGCGACGTTGTAAAAGGAATAGAGACAGAAGCAGAGCAACATACTTCAACACTGGTGGAATCAAGGCAGCTCAGACTCAACAGTAATTATTAATGACTGAACCCTTAAGGTTAGGGTCAGGGTTAGGGTCAATGAGTGTCCTCACAAAGATGGAAGTACAAGTGTGTGTGTGTGTGTGTGTGTGTGTGTGTGTGTGTGTGTGTGTGTGTGTGTGTGTGTGTGTGTGTGTGTGTGTGTGTGTGTATACTTGTACTTGCTACATAGTAAGGACCAAAAAAAGTATTCTACTAACAGAGTGAGGACATTTTGGGAAAGTGAGGACATTTTGGCCGGTCCTCACTTTTTGAGACACCTTCAAATCACATGTTGAGGGTTAAGACTTGGTTTTAGAGTTATGGTTAGAATTAGGTTAAGGTTAAGGTCAGGGTTAGGGTTAGGCACTCAGTTGTGATGGTTAAGGTTAGGGTAAGGGGCTAGGGAATGCATTATGTCAGTGAGTGTCCTCATAAAGATAGAAGTACAAGTATGTGTGTGTGTGTGTGTGTGTGTGTGTGTGTGTGTGTGTGTGTGTGTGTGTGTGTGCATGTGTGTATGTGTGTTTGTTTGTTTGTTTGTGTGTGTGTAGACTGACATTCACACTGTGGGCGGGGCCGTGGCTCAATCACAATGTAGACGTTCTCCGCTCTAGAGCAAACTAGAAAACACTGTAAACTTCAGTTCACATGAAACACTTGTTTCTAAGCACAGTGGAGGAGGAGCTGTAGAGGCGAGTGTTCCCGTCCTTTAAGCCGTGTCCCTGTTTGCTCACAGAAACTTGAATAAGAAAGCGATGCATGAACGAAGGTGTCAGACACTGTAGGTGTTCCAGGTGAGCTGGTGACGTGGAGTCTGTGATATATTTAGTGAAAATATACATGCAAAACGGTGTTGCTTGACAACTTCATGTGAATCAATAATGTTAACGTTGCTAATTTAAACATGTCACACAGTTAACTTAGACCCTTCATATGGCCAGTTGGCACAAAGTTGGTGAGTCTGTTTGCTTTGCAGGCTTTTTAAATAAAGTTTGCAAGAACAAGCATTAAGAAGAAACTAGCTGCTTATTTCATCCAGGTCAGAACGCCCACGCTCTTCAACAGCGTTGTTGGCAGAGAGAATTTTTTCTCTCTTGTCACCTTCGGTCTGAACTTACAGTTCAACACTACACACTGCAGGTAATACACTACTTTGATTTTTTAGTACAAAAATTTGATTAAAGCGAAATAATTTCCTAGAGAAGACTTTAGGGAGTGTGCAGGGGAAGCTTGCACCCTTCTGCTACACCTTCCACCACACACTGACCCTCTCCACTCACATGTGGCCTGTACTTTTGTTTCTAACCCTAACCCTAACCCTGTTTCTGACAAAGTGAAAACCAACAGAGGTTTGTTGAATCAAAACATGGGAACATGACTTGATGTAACAGTGTTAATAGTTCCTGACAGATTTAGAAATATGTGGTTTTCATCTGTCAGTGCAGATATAATGAGGTTTTGGTACAGCTACAGATGGACTAACAGTTTGGTTGGAGTGGTTTAAAAACACCTGTGTGCAGCTGAGGAGTTGAAAGAATGAGAGCAGACAAGCTGGGGGGCGACACATAGGCCTACCTGAGTTTCATCAGGGCACAGGACTGCTGGGTTTAACCTCTGAGAGGTGGGGGCCCTTAAACCTGGAGAAAGAGCTGCACTGGGAGTTTGTAAGGGTCAGAGCTCTGTATTGTTGGGTTATAGTATTTTACAGCCCCAGCAGCTGGAACCTGTGTCCTCTGGGTCACACTTACAGTGGACACACAATAACAAACTGTTCCACTCACAGTTTCTCTTTGACTCTTCTTCTTTATCTGCAGGATTTTGGATGTTTTAGCTCCAAATGTTTAAATTGCAGAGACCATTAGATGTTGTCTGAGATGGATCATCTTTCAGAGTGTGTTTCATATAATTCCTACTGTCCGGTCATGTGATGGTCAGGTGATAATGCAGATGAGAAAAGGTTAGAAAACTTCCTGTTGCCGTGTTCGAGGGCACCACAGAGACAAGGCTTTTAAAATCTTGTGTAACTCTGCTGAACATTAAAATGCATTTTTGCTCATAGAATGCAGACTGAGGACTTTCTCCTCTGTCTCTTAGGATCTTTTCAGACATGGAGTACCTGGCATTGATGGCTTCATTCATCTGTTAAAGATAAATGGCTTTAGACATATAATCAGCTGGCGGTTTATCAGGAGCACAGCTGAAATTAATGTTAGTCACAGTTCTAATGCTCAGTTTTTGTTGAATTTGTTTTAGAGGTTCAACTGTTGGAGAACTTCAGTGGATTAGTGGAAGCCAACCATGGTAGAGGAAGGTTATACATCTATTCAATTTTTTAACGTCTGTCACAACAGATCCACAGTGTACTTTGTGCAGATCTTTCATTTCTTCATTTATTGTATCTTAAATCTCAGATCAGTGACCAGTGATAGAGAGAACTGCTGAGCTTGAGGTATTGAGATCTGTAATAAAAAGAAAAACATCATCAGCATATATTCTCTGGTCCACGGCCCTGAATTTGACTCCAGTGATGTTACTGTGTTCTGTGATTGCCCCCGCTAAGGGTTCAAGAGCAAATGCAAAAACAAGCAGAGATAAAGGGCGACACCCTAGATGTGTGCCTGAGTGGAGTGGAAATGATCAGACGAGCAGTCGTTAATCACAATCTTGGCCACAGGTCGTTTCATACCTTTGTCCAGTCAATAAAATGATCTTTACGACCAGTTCACTGCAGCACATGGAGCAGATACTCCTCTCCTGACCTCCTGAAGGCCTTTTCTGCATCTGGAAAGACCTGAAAGAATTTTACTTCAGGTGCTCTGGGGATATTACTCAATATTTAGCAGCCATCCAAAAACCATCCTGACCACAGAAGATAAGAACTGCTCCAGTCTGCGAGCTAGCACTTGGGCTAGTCATTTACAGTCCACTCAGATAGATCTTTTTCACAGTTACCGGACATTTATTCTTCAGGTGTTAGTACTGTTGGAGGAGGAGAGGAGACTTTCAATTTCATGAAATGTAATTCAGCTTATTTATTGCAATAGACAAGTTTTTTTGTTCCCTTAACTCCAAAGTCACTGGACTCAGTCATGTATTATGTATTATTAAAGACATGATTCCTTTGTGATGCAGCACCTATAGCTCCAGTGTTGCTTTCTACAGTGCATGGGAGAAAGACACTGAGGCTGCTGGAGAACAGCACTAACACGTGGATCATCCCCTGAATAAAACATGCATCAGACAGCAGCTTCAATGGTTTTAAAGTATTTGTCAGTTTTATTCACCCACATGGTGTTTAGCACATTTCCCTCCATCTCCATGTTCTCCCCTTCAGCCCTGTCCCTGGACCTTTTCCACTCGTTCACCTGTTTTCTGTTTGCCCACCCACACACCTGATCCCAGTTTTCCCAGTTGTTACGAGAGGTTCTTGAAACAGACCCAGACTCTCATCCATCATCATGTGTTTCTGGTTCTCAGCAGTTACTTCAGTGAGAACAGTGTTGTCAGAAATATTAAACAAAACTAAAAGAGGAACCGAGCTGGAACAAACCGGAACTTGTCACTTAATTGAAGCTCTGCGGTCGGACTGTTTATGTGCTGCCCTGCTGGGCTTGGTTCAGGAGGCTGGATAACAAGGCAGCCATTGTCTTGCTGTTGGTTTAATACAAGTGTAATAATAAACTCCCGAGAGTCAGTTGTTGAGAGCTGAACCACAGACCACTGTGAGCCCCAAGCCAGAGATGCTGCCTTTAATTAACTCAGGCATTTTCATCGTCATGAACCCAGATCCACTTCTAACCCGGCCGCATTCACCTCACAGACTCAACCTCAGCTAATGGCACCTTGTAAAGACAGAGACAAGAGCAGAGGCGGGTGCCGGAGAAGCCACAGTTCTCTCAAAATAGCTGTGTGGACTTGGATCAGCGGAGACATCATAAGAGAGATGCTGCCATTAGCTGCTACAAGGCCTGCTATTACTGAGAGATCACTTGGGATGAGGATCTATTATGTGGCCTGAGGCAAGACCCCCAAGGTCCCTGCTGGTACCACACACTCACTCACTCACATACACACACACTCACACACACACACACAACACAAGATGCCACAGAGACATGGGAGCTGTTGTGAGAGGGGAGCACTTGAGCAGGCAGCTGTTATTAAAGGGAGCACATTGTGTTCGCGGGGGTCTTGAACTGTGTGTGTGTGTGTGGGGGGGGGGGGGGGGGGGGGGGGGGGGGTAAGGGTTATTAATATTTAGTAATCTCCTTGATTACTAAATATTTGTATCAGATTTTGCTCTGAAGAAACAATATCGGTTGACCCCTGGTGTGTGTGTGTGTGTGTGTGTTTTGCCTTTTAGTTGTGAGAGACAGTAGTGATATAAACAGGAAATGTTGGAAAAGAGATATGATGTGTATCAAAGGTCTCCACCTGGAATCCAACCCGTGACACTGCAATTTGATGGTGTATGCATCTTAACCAGCAGCCCAGCAGGACAAGGCCCACAGCGCTACTGGAAATGACACATGTATGATCTGTGGGGGGAGGATGAATCACACCTGAAGTGACTGCTCTGTCAGAAACAGACGATGAGCGACTGGTTGGTACAGATTTACTGACGCTGCTGATCAGGGCAGTGCAGCTGAGACACACTCATTTCAAGCTTCACCACTGTGAATGCTGGAGGCCTTTATGTCTCTGGCTTTCATCATGTGCATCATGTCCAGGAGGGGGACAGTACCCAAGTACATTTACTTCAGTCCTGTACTTCAGTGTTTTTTCCAGTATCTGTACTTTACATGAGGATTATATTTTTGTAAAGTTGTGACTTTTACTGCACCTAAAGACAAATATTGTACTTTTGACTCCACCACATTTCTATGAAGTACTCTTACTTTGAAGCAGAGCTTATAGTCAGAGGAATGAATTTTCTTTTGATGGACCATACACTGTGTTCATCACAGGAGAAAAACCAATCACAGTCAGTCATGTCTGAACCTGTCAGTGTCCTGACGATGCTTCATCAGATGAAGATGAGGCAGAAGATTCTTCACCAGAGACCACGACCTGATCTGAGGTCTGTGTCTGAAGTTTTAGAGGTAAAGAAAGTTTCCTTTAGTTTAGAAGTTTTGCCACGACCAAACAAAAACCCAACAACGTCTCCTCACTCACTCACTCTCACTCACTCACTCACTCACTCACTCACTCACTCACTCACTCACTCACTCAGTGGCCGTTCGTTTCAAAGTCATTAGATTCTGTAAATGTGGACTAATACAACAATGTTTTGACATAAAAAATCTACTTCTAAATACTTCAGTATTTTTTAAAGTGAGTACTCCAGTACAGTAACAACTTTGACTTGTGTTGGAGCATGTTTGACAGGAGGATCTGTACTGTGACCTAAGTTATCCAGTAGTGTACTTTGTCCACCTCTGATCGAGTCCAGTGGAAGGATGAGTGAGCGTGCACACTCTCACTGCAGAGAGAGACGTAGTCCTGGACTAGAGAGCTGATCTGGATCGTGGACTGTGTAGATACATGTTCCCCTGCTGGAACCTAATTTCCCAAAGCTGAAAATCATCCACCTCCATATGGAAAGGATAAAAATATCAGCTCTGTGACTTTGCGCTGTGGGAGGACATTTTTTCAGTGTCACATCTCCACCGCTCTGACTTCCTGACCAACTGGTTCCAGCTTTTAATCTCTGGCAGAGATTTAAGAGACACTTCCTCTTCCTTTCTTCCTCGATGTTTGTCTCCTCTGTGAACATGCTCGAATCTGTGTCATCGTTTGTGTCTTTGGTGTAAGTGATGATGTTTCCATTGTGTTTAAATCCTAACTCCAGTCTCTCCTCCCAGTCTTCTTCTTGATCTCTGCTCTGTATTTGGCTCTGTGTCGCTGCTCCATTGTCTTTCTTTCCCCCTCTGTCACCACTTCATTCATGCTCTCTGTCTTGTCCTCATTGATGTTTCATGCTTTTGGCACAGAGGCCTGGATTCATACTCAGGTCTGAATAATCACAAACAAGCTCGGGGCTATTCCCTCTGACAGTTTGTGGTTTGCTGCAGTTTGGTGAACAAAAATCAGTTATGCTTCATTATGCAGTCAGCAGATGTTGAGCCTCCTGAATGCTTTGAGCACCCTGAGATATGCCTGGTCCTGCTGGAGGTTTATTATTTTTGTGGGTTTCTTCAATAATTCCTCCTCTGTGGGAAAACACTGCAGTTTCTCTTGGCTCCGTCTGGCTGCATGGCACAAGATACACATTTAAATTTCAACAAAGTCCTTAACAACAACACGGATCATTCTGGGTTATTACAACTTAAGGTTCATTTTCATCTACTTGTCAGTCATTCCTTTCAGTAATACAAAAAAACAAGTTAAGACCACGTTAATTGCTGAGATCTGGGAACACGGTGACAGCACTATAAAGAGCTCAGGTTGGAAACAAACCAGTGTGCTAGTCCAACTTATTTGGAAGAGAAAACAATTAAACAATTTCCATTTCTCATCGTCTGTTAGTAGAGCTGCACAGTTAATAGAAAATATCAAAATTGCAAAATGGCCAAGTGCAATATAAAAATCACAGGAGCTGCAATTTTTTTTGATAAAGGTAAAATTTGTCACTACATTGTTGTGCACTGTTAGCACCATAAGTGTTGTGGTGCGACAGAGACAAAGACCCGGCCTACCAATCAGATTCTTCAGACATGAAGGAATCATCATTTGAAATTTATTTCAGTGAAAATGAAAAAGCAAAAATGATCATTCCAACTGAAATTGTGAATCATACCTTGATATCTGCCAAAATAATCGCAGTATGATTTTTTTCTCCATATGATGCAGCCCTGTTTGTAAGCAAGGGTTATATTCACTTGTGTCCTAAAATACAATGTAGAATTGAAGTTGCTGTTGCTACATTACTGCACATTTCTCTAAACTGGGGTTTGAAGTGAAGGAATTGAGGTCCTCAGCCATGCTCCAAGTCCCGCCCACCTGGACCCACCATCTAACCTTGCAGGATTTGGTTTCTCTGAGTGTTTACCTGAAATCTGATATATTTTTATTGGATCACTCAGAAAACTATCGACCAATCAGAAGAGAGGCTCAGATCCTCTCTTCTGATTGGCCGACTGACCTGTTGTTATTAGAGCTCCAGAGAGAAGCCTGAGAGAGGAGATGTAAAACTACACTGAGATGGTTTTTGGTTCCTAAACCACAAATATATCTTCTCATGGAGATCAACACTTCAGAGAAAACACAGGAGAAGATATTTTTTTACCTATAATTTGCTGAAATATTTTTGTATATATGAGTAATATCATTCATGTATCCATTGATGATTATCTGACTTCAATAGTTAAATAACTGGCTGGTGCCCCAGAAAAATAATGATGATAATACAGTCAAACTGTCTCAAGCACAAAGCTTTACCTTTTCTATCTGTGGTGTCAAACCCAAAACCTCACTGGATTTCTGCAGTTTGCATCAGTGAAGAGAGTAACAGTAATAGCACAAGACGCGGCCTGTTGCATGTCGACACTGAGGATGTTGAATTTGAACAGAGAAAAACAACAGAAAAATTCAATACTCCTCAAATCTAAAAACAATGACATTTTTCAACAGATTGAATAATTATAAAGGAATCAGGCTTTTAATTGTGTGTTCTTCAGTAACAGTGGTTTCTGATCCAAACTCCTCAGTTTGTATTGATTGCAATCAGACTGACTTCACTTGTAGTTTTATCCTCCATGAATTCAATCAGGACTGTGTTTTACCAGCTGTAGACATTTATTCTTATTGAAGTGTCATCCAGTAAGATTTTGATTGGATAGAAGATTCATTGACAGGAATTATCAGTGGGGTTCAGATGAATAAGTCGCTGTGTGGGGAGAAAACCCAGCTCATGTTGTCTCCATGCTTTCCCCCTCTCTTTGTAGTCTGACATGCTTGAACATCAGGTGACTGAGGACGGTCACTAAAGCTCTGTCTTTGATTAAACTGTCAGAGTAGCTGAGAATGCACCACATCTCCAACCCCACTGTCTGCTCTGGCACATCTGCCCAACACCTGCACAGTGTGGTGTAACTTTTATATCAAAACACGTAATCACTTCATAAAACACAGGCATTCTTCAGACATCTTTAAGCAATTACAACGTGCGAAGACGGACCACTGACAACTTGAGCTGAGTCCACCGAGGTTAATGTGTCTCAGAGAGCCTCATAGCAGAAACATGCTGGCCCTGACCCACTCTGTGTCTCTGCCTCTGTGCAGGTACGCTACCTGAAGATCATTGAGAAGAGTGGCTACCAGGCCCTGCCCTGGGTCAGATACATCACCCAGAATGGAGGTAAGGAGACACACACACACACACACACACACACACACACACACATTTCACCCATTCTGCTTTTTAGAAATGTTTTAACCTAATTTTTTATTGCATCAGCTAAACACAGAACAGAACATCTCAGAGGGAGAAGAGTTTGTTGATGAGTAACAATAAATATTCAGTGAAATGTGGCAAAAATCCACAGTTCAGACAGAACCTGTACAGGTGGTGCCATCTCTCTGAAACATTTCCAACCAGTCTTCAACCTGAACAACATTTACAACAACATTTACATGGTAGGTGGGGAAGAGGAAATTGACTGTGCTCCTCTGTAATTTAACTCATCTCTGCTTTTGAACCATTGGGAAATTACAGGATATGGTTTGTAACAGACACTGATCAGGGCAAAGACAGAAGAGAGAGCCAGAAGCTTCACCAGGAGAGTCAGAGTCAGAGTTGATATAAATCATTACTGCAGATATCATTATCTCAGATGCCCACTGTGAATCAATGTCCATATTCTCAGGATTTGCCTGAGAATAATCATGTTTTGTCAGTGACAAACTAATCCAGTGACACTTGTATGTGCTTGTGTGGTCACACTGCAAATAGAGACTGACAGCTGATTCGGCATCTTTTATGCAGATTGTAAACAAGTACAGGCTAAAAAACAAGGCTAAAAAACAACCCCCCAAAAACAGACAGTCTCTACCTGCAGCTGACGTAGCTGGACCTTTGGATTTAATAAAAAAGAAGGATTAGCAGCTCTTCACATGGAAAAACTGAGAGATTCTTTTAATAAAACAAGGATGTGGCTCTGAACAGGATTTAAATTACAGGAAGAGCAGCAGGTTTATAGAGACACAGTCAGTAATTGCAGCTGTAATTATAGTCGGGGTCAGAATTACACTCACGCTCCAGGTGGGAATAAAATCACCAGAGCAGGTAATGTTAGAATGACAACACATCCCCAGAGAACTGAACAGAGCTTCTTTGTGTGTTTGGGTTTAATGTTTCCTCACACATTTCATTTCCACACTGTTGTGAGGTTCATGTTGTCCTAATACATGTGTTTTACTCTGTCTTTGTCCAGGCCAGTGATCTGTGTCTTTAGCTGATGGTAGTTCATGTACGTTCTCTCTCTCTTTCTACTCTCTCGTGTCTCTGCGGATGTGGAAATGTCTCAGATCAATTAACCTCTTTAAAGTTGATCAGATGATTTCAGAGTTTGTCCGTCTGATACCTGCTCTATGTACACAGACCAGCTCCTTGTTTACCCTTTATTTTTAGCCCAAATCCTCATTCAAAGGCACAAACTCTGGACTTGTGGCTGATGTAGTGACAGAGTAGGAGAGAGAGCTCACAGACGCAGTTCAAAACCATTTCAAAACATTAGCTTTGGCCGATGAGCTTCTGCACCTGAGATCTGTTAATAAAACATTACTCTGGAGATGATGATCCCATAATAAACCATACAGCTAATTATTATTATATCAGATGTGCTAAACACATTGATGGGAGCTTTGAAGGCAATGAAGTGATATAATGATGCAATGAGACAAATTAAAGATGCACAAAATAAACACAAGGAGAGAGAGAGGGAGAGAGAGAGAGAGAGGACAGGACAGGACATCAGGTCCAGCGGCTCAGAGCAGGTGGAGGTAGGGATGGTGTTCATATGGTTCTGATTCTATCTCGACCAAATCAAGATCGATTCATATCTTTCAGTCTTGTAACAGTGTTGGTTTACATTTCGTCCTGACAGTAGTTTAGCTCACCACTCCTCTAGAAGTGCAGTGTGAGCAGTGGAAGACGTGAAGGAAACAGTGATTCAACCTGCCCCATCTTCACTGAAGGGAGCCTTTGATTTATAACCTGGAGGAGAGCTAATGAAAGCACATGAAAAGGTCAAAGTTGTTGTATTGACATTTAAGATGTATTTCTAAGCACTGAGTAACATACAAAACATTCCACCTTAAAAGTGTGCGGTAGCTGACGCTTGCCTCTGAGCTGCTCAGTGGGTGAAATGGTTGATTAGTAAAGATGAAAAGACAGAAGGGTAACAGTGAGGTGAATGAAGCCAAACACACTTCACGTTTAGTTGTAGTCTGTAGTGATTTTACACTTCCTCGAAGTCAAGTTCAAATTCAAATAAATAAATTATCCTGATCAAATAAATTCAAGTTTAGTGAACACAAGCATCAGTCATCAGATGTTGTGTTTTCAACTATACACAAGCCAATATTTAATACACGTTTCTTTTCATTTCCACAACCTTCCTCCTCACCTGTGCTGTGTTTCCACCTGAGTTCAGAGGTGGAGAGTTTTCCCCCACAGAACTGACAGATTCAGTGACCTCAGTAAATTCAGCAGAATACACAGTCACCCTCCATTAACATGTCTCGCCCTGTTGTTAGTGAGACCCTCCCCTGAACACACATGCAGTGAGGTGACAGAAGCACCTGTCAAACACTCACATGCAAACTGCAGCTTCATCCTGAAGCATCTGATTAGTAAATACAGCACAAACTTCTGGGGCAGAACGAGCCACATCTGCAGAAGGTTTAGTGAATCTGGCCCTGAGAGTTTAAGCTTCTTTCAGTGTCTCTTTAATCCATTCTCAATATTGCGTGAAAGTTTTGAACATCATGGCTTCCTGAGCAGGTTATCACTGAGACCTCTCCTCTCTCACGACTGGCAGGAAGGAAGCAGACAGGCTGTAGCATTGTTCTTGGTGAAGATATGAGCCTCTTACACACACACATACACACACACACACACTGTAGCACATTTTAGATGTGTACACATACATTCACTTTATTAGGAACACCACACTAACACTGGGTCGATCCTCAGGTCTTCATGTCCTGGATCAACAGATCAGCAGACTTTAGCATTATCCTTCTGGAAGCAGCCAGTAGAGCAGTGGTTTCCAACCTTTTCTGTCTCATGGCCGACTTGAAAGTCTGAAAAGTGTTGGCGGCCCACATCCGATCCTGTAACAACATGATAACGATCGAACATTCAGGACTAAACTGAAAGCAGAGGAAACATGTAGGGAGCTCAATATTTCTTTCTGTTCCTAACCAGCTATACATTTTGTTTTTGCCATGGATGTAATCTTTCAGCACGCAATCAGACTGAGATAGCAAACAAGTATAAGTTCTGGTCCAGCAGCAACATGAAAGCTCCTATGCTATCATTGGTTTATCACAGAGATGGTCGTCAATATGAGAAAAAAAAAAAAAAACAAAACAATGAAAGGAGTTTTTAAAAAAAACATTTTTAATGTTTTTAAAGACCAGTTCATTAAAAAATATTTAGAAACATTATTTATATTTTAATTTTTTAACATTTTATTAACATTTTTTCACTGAAATTTTACTGTTTTGCAAATGATTTGTCAGTCCACTTGCAATACGTATGCTGCTCACCTATGGCCATAAAGGGATGGACATGGTCAGCAACAATACTCAGAAAGACTAAGACATTCAAACCATGATCAATTGGTATCAAGGCCCAAAATGAATCAATAAAAATTCCCCACACCAGTACACCACCACCACCAGCCTGGACTGTTGACACAAGGCACTGGTCAAAAAACCCGCTAAGACCCACTAATACTGGACTTTTGTTAGCAATGGAAAATGGTACAATCAGCATTCACACCCGGGTCAAATGAGTCTGTGGTAGATGCAGGTATTTATCAGCTACAGTTGCTGATTGGCATTGATGTAAACACGACACCTGGGTGAATGCACTAATTTTTGCCCCTTTTCCGTCTTTCAGAGCACAAACACTGTAAACATACCTGTCACCTGTCCAGCACCGTGCTCTTAAACAATGAACACAGCAGCTACACTGCGCTGTGGCCCTGCAAGAGTGAGCTGCAGCCCAGAATTAAACTTTAATAACACACAATCACCAAGTGAAGCATCTCACACGGAGGCTCCAACACTTAGCCCCAGCCTGGGGATAAAAGTCTGCCTGGCAGCTAACAGCTCACTCTTTCTGCTCTGTGTCTGTGTGTGTGTGCTCTGCAACTGCATGTGATGACAGTGCTCCCTGCAGTTGTGTGTGTCCTCGGTCCAAAGAGAAGACCAAACTCGTCTGGCAATGTTATAGGTGTTAATCGCCTTTTTTGGCAGGTTTACCTGCATTAAAAAACCTGTTTATACCCACTAATTTAGGTGTAAAAAGGCTGTAACAGTATTCACTGGTGGTGATGAACGAGCTAGAACAGCCATAAACTATCAAATCTTTTCCCATCAAGTGCTCAAAGTCGATTAAGGTTGCAGGATTCAAAAGATCTGAGCCAGTTCTCTGCGTGTTAAAGAGCCTTTTAGTCTTTCAAATCCCACTTTCACAATGAATCAAAGTTGAAAGTGAGTCAACAGTAAAATCCAACAAACGTCAAGTCAATAGTCCAGTGTAATTCAGTTTAACAAACACCATGAAATGATATTTCTAATGATATCTGTGAGGCAGACAGCCATCATTAAGAGTGGCAGCTTAGATCCATGTTTTCATCCCTGAAGAGCTCAGGTTGTTGTATGGTCAGATCCTGAGCTGACCACATGCTGAAGCATTTAAGGAGTGATGCTGCAACTCCTGACACTGATACAATCTTTTGCAAGAGTGCAGGAGAAAAACTTTGGTAGACAAGTATAACACAGGAAGGGGAAAAGGTCTCAGAGTCCACAGGGACACGAGACACAGACAGATGCTGAGGAAGCAACCGAGAAGAGAAATGACAACTCGACCTGCAAATGTTATTGGGTACAATGTGACAAGTTTTCTACACAGTAATGGGAGGAAAATCAAAACCCATTATTGCTATCTTTAGTTGTTCATTTCCCAGATAATTTGCTGATCAAACAGTGTGGCATGTTCCCAGCTAGAAAAATAAATCCGGCTCATACTTGGGCCACATGCTGGTTTACTTTTGGACCAGTATTTGCCCAGTTCTGCGGCCCAAATCTGGCTCATATAAGGCATGATTGTCAGATGCTACATCCACATCTGGACCAATTCTGGCACACACACAGAAAATCTTCTGGCTGTCAGCTAGAACTGGAGGATAACAGCCAGAATCTGGCCGGACGCGGAAGCACAGGGGCCAGACTTGGGCCAAAGACCCAGCCATATGTTGGGCCAGAGGTTTCATTTTGCTATCTGGGTACCGGGATGTTTGGACATTTGGTTTTTCAGATTATCTATTTGTTACTGCCAGAACTAGAGAATTATGTTATTACAGCACCTGTGAAAATAGCAACTGTCAAGATGAACTGGCTGTAGAATAATAGTTGGGTCTTGTTTCCACTTTGTAAATGCTAGTTCTGATGACCCCAGCGTTTCAGTTCTGATACTGAAACAAAAGACTGATTCTTACCTTACTCTGAGAAATTTGATCACGTTTAACTACAGAACCATTTACACATAAGACTGTGTATAAATGTCAAACTGAATTTTGGATTCTCCTCATTTTTTGAAAATGCAAACTACAGTTTTCAGACACAGTTTTTTTTTTACCATGGCAGTAGTTAACTATTTGATAGCTTGCTAACATTAGCACTGATTCCCACTAGATGTTACTTGATGAGTCACTGACAGCTCCTTCACACTCAGTGCTGTGTTGGTCCTTAACTATAGAAATATGGTGGTAGAGAGGTGGGAGCTCCAAAGTACGACATCAGCTTTCCCTTCCAGGCATTTTAGACCCACCTCCAGCTCACAGATCACTGAGTGACACAGTAGAAAGGACCTCTGGGAGCCCGCGTGCCCAAGCCTGGACAGTGTTTGTGCTCGCTCTGGTCTCTGGGTTGCTGCCAAAGCCCACAGCCAAGGAATGACTCAGGAATGCTCACAGACCAGAAGGGATTTGGCTGATCAGGACAAATAGCCCAGATTTTTAATAGTGTCTCCCTCCTCAGCTTAGTGCACGTGATAAGATCCAGTAAAATAAGCAGTGTGCAGGTCTGGTAAATGACTTTTGTTTCAGCAAACAGCTCGAGCTCCACTGCTCACACAGTTGATCCTGTAAAGAAGATCTGAACAATTTGGGGAAAATATCTAATTGTCTGGTCAGTGTTGTGATTTGAATTAAAACTCCGACACTTTAGTACATTTATGAAGATATTAATAATTTTTAAAAAATATCGTTATGTTATTTGTATTGATACCAGCTGTTGTGCAGCTATGGTATAATAACAAACTGTTGCTAAGGGCTGACGGTGTTTTCATATCCAATGATAGATCATTCACTGTGTTGTGTTTTTTTCCCTGTCTCGTCCCAGTCACGTGAAACTGACGCCCAACACAGAGAGGTGTTTCTAATTCAGGACAATCATTTTTGGTCTAGTATAACAGGGAGAAAGTACACAGAGAGCACATCACCCAGACAATAAGCAAGCTTAAGAATATGATTTAATATAGTAATTACCATTAAACATGAGTGACAGGGTAACTGGTCTGGTTTTTAGATACACGTGTATGAACACCTGGTCTTTGACATGAGTAAATATTTGTTTGTGACATTGTCCTTTACAATTGTCCTGTACTAACTCTACCCTACTGAAATATAGTCATTTCTTTAGTGTCTGGAAATGAAATCACCTTTACCTCTAATGTAATATGTCTAATATCAAGTTTCATATCATCCTAACATTATGTTGTAGCACTCAACAGTGGGCAGTTTTTAAAGCGCTGTGTTGTCTTCAGATGAAGCACTGAGGGAACCAAGTGAGTTGTGTCGTACTGTTGTATTCTGACTGTTGTGAGTCAGACTTAAGTGTAAAACTGTCTTTGTCTAACACCTGAACTGCACTTTTACACAGACTCTGCAGACGTCCTCCTCCGTCACGTTTAAGCAGACGCCTCTGACTGATGTGGTCAAACTACGTAATAGGCCATGCTGCTGCTGATGGCATGTGGTAGATGGTGTGTGTGTGTGTGTGTGTGTGTGTGTGGTGTAACATGGTGACGGCACTCTAAGAAACCTGTGATTCTACTCCTGACCTGTCAGCACCTCATATGGCACATCTTTGTGTGTCTGTGCACGGCAGCAAGTGTGTGTTTGTGTGTGTGTGTGTGTGTGTGAGTGAGTGAGAGACAATACTAAACCTAGAAGATTGAGTCAGCAAAAGGTATAAAGATGCAGAATGTGGATGTGGAATCTGTTGTGTGTTTATACACAGAGCATGTGCAGAACTCACACACACATACACACACACACACACACACAAATACAAACGTCCTGACTTGGAGTGAGGGGAGAGGGGCGTATTTAGTATCTTAAATTAAAGACCTCCCATGAGGTTTTTCAGTTGAAGGACCCCTCTTTATACAGCAAGCTACCAATTATCAGCAGACTCCAGCCCTACCCATCTATTACCACATCCAGAGAAGAAGTGGGGACCTCAGCTGTCGTCCTCTCCTCCCTTTCATGTTCTCTTGCTCCAAAGCCTTGTAGGAAACCAGTGGCAGTGTTTGATGGTTACGGGACAGGCAGTTAAAGCCAAACTTTGGGGGGAGGGGGCGAGCTGCACTCCATTTATTGTCTAGCCCAGCACACTGCTACACTACAATTAGAAATACACTAACAGACTACAGACTGCTGCTAGACCAGAGTGGCACACAGCAGGTCCACCACACAGCGTCAGGCAGTAGTTTGTATATGTCACACCATTTTCCTCTCTGGGCTCCCGGTAAAGAAACAAGCCACAGAGATGATACGCTCACGACTTCTCCTTATAACATTCAGACGTTAACTTGCACTTTTTTTCAGTAAGATTTTACCCAGTTTGACAAAATTCTGTGTAACCTGTTTAATGTAATTTCACATATCAGATGGACATTACCCAGTAACACAGTATTTTCCAGTCTGTATAGGTCAACCTAGGTTAAGTAAATAAAAAATAGATATTTCACTGCAGGTCTTTTATCTCTGAGAGGGCAGAAACTCTTCTTAGTGAACATATAATTAATGTTGACAACCTGTAGCAAAAGATATTAAATGAAATCTGACTCATTGAAATAAAAACATGATCCCACTGACATCTACACCTCAGAACTATTCAGTTGATAAACTTTAAATATTGACATGACGTGCTGTTTACCTGCCAGTCTTATCAACAGCTTCAGACATTGTGTTATAATTGTACGTCCTCTGAGAAGCTGCATCTTCAGGGCAGACTCAACACTGCAGTGATTTGGTATCAGAAAGTGAAGAGATGGGCCGACTGAATTTAGGCTAGCTGGTTAGAATGCTAACTTCAGTAGAAGAAAAGAAAAACCTTGAAAACCCTGGTATGTGCTGCTGTAAATTGTCCGGGTGCTGCACTGCTCTCGTAGTGTCTTTTCTTCACGTCATGGAAAATGTAGAAAAGCGACGTTTGAAGCTTTCTCAAGAATTGCTCATCCAAAAAACTTCACAGTCAACTCTGCACTTTCTTAGATCCTCAGCAACACGTGCAAAGTTTGAAGTCGATTGGATGACTTTGTCGAGAAAATTGAAATACAAATAAACAAAGATTCCTGCATGTATAGTTGGATCATGTATATATTGGAATAACACATATAAAGGTATAACTTGTGTTTTGCTCTCCTCCTTGAATCCTGATGAGTTGGTTTTTTAACCAATTCCCACACCTACGGTCTACAGGCAGGGCCTCCCTTCAACTGGAGGAATGTCTCATCTGGACAAAAGTAACAAAAAGAACCTAAAACAGCAGTTTTAACTTTGTAACTTACTAATATTAACGTGAGCTAAAGAAAAACACAGGGTGAAAAGAAAGAAGCTCAGCACCTCTGTTTTCACAGGTCAGGATCATATTAGGAATCAGCATTAAGTTCATTATGGTAAATGCAGAGGTTGGTGCATGTGTTATAGTCAGTGGAAGGTCCTCATAAGTGCAGAAACACAGTGGTGTGTGTGTGTGTGAGAGAGAGAGAGAGAGAGAAACAGCATATGGCATCTGGCATGAAGCAGCCCACAGTTAACAGAATTTGGCAGGTAATTTCTGTAAACTCACTTTTGCATGTTAGCTGAATTAGAGATATGCCAGCACATTTTACTATAAAGCTGTGCTATTGTTTCCAGAGTGCCCCTGGTTGTCACTAGCAACGCTCAGAAACAGAGCTGCCACGGGCTCTGGCTCTAATTGCTCTTAAAGCAGATCTGATTTAAGGCAAATGAAATCCAGATATGCTGGGCTCACAGAGCAACAAGTTTCACCACTCCCCTGCCTAACCTTAAGCACACAGAGCTGGGTTTCCATAACAAAACCCATGTGTGTGTCAGTGTGGCTGCGTGTGTTATTGTTATCATTACAGAAATCATAGTTTGTGTTCTTTAGGCGGCTGAGTGTGGCTTTGGATCTGTTTCCACGAACACGCCATACTGATCTCCAGCCTCTTTAACTGAGACTGTGTCAGGTACACCTGTGTGTGTGTGTGTGTGTGTGTGTGTGTGTGTGTGAGAGAGAGAGAGAGAGTGTAAGGAAGTGCAGATGTCAAGCCAGGCCTTACTCTAAATTCAGAGATTCCTCCACAGATAAGCAGTCAGATGTTGCTCAGGGGAGCAAGCCACTGAACCCAGCCTTGCTCCATGTTGGTGTACATACCATACACACACATCTATATGCACGTGTCTGTGTGCGTGTGCATGCCTGTGTGTGCATGTGTTTCCTGTTGTGCTCTTATTGTCCATTTCAAATATTTATATTTTCCAGTTCCAGCACGAGCATAGCATGAGGCTAACTCAGCTGCTGTCTCTGAGCTGTATTACATCATCAGTAGATTCAGGCCCTGCTCTGTAGTTTCATTGCCTCACCTTCATCAGAAACTGCAGCGCACTGAGCTCTCAGGGCCACCGTAGATTCTAGTTGATAGTGGTAGATGATGGTGCAGTTGTGGGCGATGTTGGAGTGTAATGGAGAGTGGGAGACACACTGCAGCCCTGCCTGCACATCTTTTCCCTGCATCACTTCCTCGTGTCTTTAATGCGATGAAGTAAGACGCAAGGAGAAGACGCTAGTGAGCGAAATGTGGACACAATTAAGGGAATTGAACTGGAACATGCAGGAATTTGCAGGATTTTGTGGGTTGTGATGGATCATAGTTAACAGATGTTCTGTGTGTTGTTCTCTGCATTTACATAGACATTGAATATGTGCTCCTCTCTGACTGTGGAGCCTAAAAAACCCCAGAATATTCTGGTTCTGACCAGTGCAACATAATGAAAAGCTGAAGTCACACAAATAAAAATAAAATATACTGTATGTACATATATGTACATATATTGAGTTTTGATATATGAAATATATGTACTTATGATATAAAAGCACATATGTAAAAATTATATATGAAACATATGGCATATATGTTTAGCCTATAAAATTTGTATGATTATGTACGTTTGTGTAGACATATGTTACATAAATAAATATCCATCCAAAGCCTGTCAATATATGTTGATAATATATACAGTAAAGTCCAAAAGTCTGAGACTACTTCCCTAATTTGCGGAGATAGACATGTTTAATAGACATGTTTTATTAACTCTATGATGTCATTCGTGGTCGTTTTTGTTAGGGAGATATATACTCGTCTCAAAAAAGACAACTTGGACGTGATGTCCAGAGGAGCCAGGCTGGGTCAAGTTTAATAACATGAAATGTGGGACCCAACTGTAGTTTTGACACTTAAGAGGTCAAAAGATTATATTCATATGAATATGACAGACCACAGCCTTATAATCATGAGCTTGCTAAGTGTCCAGGAGAGCAGGAGCAAAGGGGGATTAGGAAAAATAACAGCTGTCAGTGAGAAGTTCAGCTGTGGTATGAAGAGAACCAGTGGAGAGCTACAGTAACAATACAATAACAAAACAATATCTACCACTACATTCACGTCATTGTGTGAAGTTGCTATTACATATTCAATTCAATTCAATTCAATTTTATTTGTATAGCGCCAAATCATAACATACATTATCTCAAGGCACTTTACAGGGTAAGGTCAAGACCTTACTTTGTTACAGAGAAAAACCCAACAGTTCCCACAAAGAGCAGCGCTTGGTGACAGGGGGGGAGGAAAAACTCCCTTTTAACAGGAAGAAACCTCCAACAGAACCGGGCTCGGGGTGGGGGGGTCTGCCTCGACCGGTTGGGTTTAGGAGAAGATAGAAAGAGGGGGGGGGGGGGGAGAGGGGAGAGAAGAGAGAGAGAGAGAGACCAGGAACAGCTGTGTAGGTAATGGTGTTATCAATAATAATGACAGGTAACAGTGGTTAATAGTAAAGATGAGTAGTGGTGGATCTGGGTCCTGCTGCTCCCGAGGCAGAGAGACCTGCAGAATGAGGAGAGAGAGAGGGAGAGAGAGGAGAAGCACAAACTACGGGAGAGAAAAAAAACAAAGTTAATGGCATGAAGTTATCGAGAGAGAGAGGGGGAGAGAGACAGAAATAGAGAGAGAGCGCCCAGTGAATCATGGGAATCCCCCAGCAGTTTAGCTCTATAGCAGCATAACTAAGGGATGGGTCAGGACATACCCGAGCCAGCCCTAACTATAAGCTTTACTAAACAGGACAGTTTTAAGCCTGATCTTAAAGGTAGAGAGGGTGTCTGCCTCCCGAACCCACACTGGGAGCTGGTTCCACAGGAGAGGAGCCTGATAGCTGAAGGCTCTGCCCCCCATTCTCCTCTTACAAACTCTGGGAACCACAAGTTGACCTGCATTTAGAGAGCGAAGTGTCCTATTGGGAAAATAGGGAACTATAAGCTCTCCAAGGTACGATGGTGCCTGACCATTAATGGCTTTGTAGGTGAGGAGGAGGATTTTAAATTCTATCCTGGAGTTTACAGGGAGCCAATGCAGAGAAGCTAACACAGGAGAGATGTGATCTCGTTTCCTAGTTCCTGTCACTACTCGTGCTGCCGCATTCTGGATCAATTGGAGGCTTTTTACTACATTTTTGGGACATCCTGACAATAAAGAGTTACAGTAGTCCAGTCTTGAGGTAACAAATGCATGAACTAGTTTTTCAGCTTCCTTTAGACACAGAATGGGTCTGATTTTAGCAATATTGCGCAGGTGGAAGAAGGCTGTCCTAGAGACTTGCTTTATATGTGAAGTAAAGGACAAGTCCTGGTCAAAAATGACACCAAGGTTTCTGACTGTAGCACTGGAGGCCAAGGTGATGTCATCCAGAGTCAGTATATTATCACATAGTGTATCTCTGAGGTGTTTTGGGCCAATTACAATAACTTCAGTTTTGTCTGAATTTAAGAGTAAGAAATTACTGCTCATCCAGATTTTTATGTCCTTAAGACACACCTGAAGCTTGGCTACCTGGTTAGTCTCACCTGGCTTCATGGATAAGTACAGCTGGGTGTCATCTGCGTAACAATGGAAATTCATCTGGTGCCTCCTAATAATGTTTCCCAGAGGGAGCATATATAGACTGAAGAGCATTGGTCCTAGCACAGAACCTTGTGGAACTCCATGACTGACTTCTGTGATGATAGAGGAGTCATTATTAACATGAACAAACTGGAGTCTATCTGACAGATATGACTTAAACCAGCTTAGTGTGGTTCCTTTGATGCCGACCATATGTTCTAGTCTCTGTAATAAAATCTTATGATCGATGGTGTCAAATGCGGCACTAAGATCTAGTAGGACAAGTACAGAGACAAGTCCATTGTCTGAAGCTATGAGGAGATCATTGGTAACCTTAACCAGAGCTGTTTCTGTGCTATGATGGACTCTAAAACCTGACTGAAAATCTTCAAACAAACCATTCCTGTGCAAATAATCACATAACTGGTTTGCAACAACTTTCTCAAGGATTTTGGAGATAAAGGGGAGGTTGGATATAGGTCTATAATTGGCTAAAACATCCGGATCAAGAGTAGGCTTTTTAAGTAGAGGTTTAATTACTGCAACTTTAAAAGCCTGCAGTACATAACCAGTTGATAAAGATAAGTTAATCAGACTTAATATAGAGTTGTCGATTAAAGGAAAAACTTCTTTGAACAACCTTGTTGGAACAGGGTCTAGAAGACAAGTCGATGGTTTAGATGAAGAAACTGTTGAAGTGAGCTCAGAGAGATCTACAGGAGAGAAACAGTCAAAATATAAGCCAGTTACAGTGGACTCTGAGGCTGCTGAACTGGACAGTACATCTGAGCCAGCTGTGGGGAGGAGATGGTGAATTTTTTCTCTAACAGAGACAATTTTATCTGTAAAGAAGCTCATGAAGTCATTACAGCTGAGGGCTAAAGGTATAGATGGGTCAACAGAGCTGTGGCTGTCTGTCAGGCTGGCTACAGTGCTGAACAGAAACCTGGGATTGTTCTTGTTTTCTTCTATCAATGATGAATAATAGGATGTTCTGGCTTTACGGAGGCTTTTTTTTATATGCCAACAGGCTGTCTTTCCAAGCCTTTAAAGATTCATCCAGGTTAGTAGAACGCCACCTTCTTTCTAGCTTCCTTGAATTTTGCTTTAAAGCTCGTGTTTCTGAGTTGTACCATGGAGCTAGCCTTCTCTGACTCACTACCTTCTTCCTCAGAGGGGCCACAGTGTCTAGAGTTGCACACAGTGAGGCTACAGTACTGTCAACAAGATCATCAACCTGTGTGGATGTGAAGTTAAGAGAGCTGTTCCCTACTGCATTGATACATGGCAGTGGGCTAAGTACTGATGGGATTCTTTCTTTAAATTTGATAATGGTATTGTCAGAGAGACACCTGCTGTAATAGATTTTTTCCCCAGATGCTGTGTAGTCCATGACTGAAAACTCAAATGTTAACAGAGAATGGTCAGATAAAAGAGGGTTTCTGGGAGAAACTGTTAGATATTCGATGTCAATCCCATAAGTCAGAACCAGATCAAGGGTCTGGTTAAAAGAGTGAGTGGGTTCATTAACATGCTGAGAGAAGCCAATTGAGTCTAATAATGAATTAAATTAAATACTCAGGCTGTCACTTTCAACATCTACATGAATGTTAAAATCACCCACCATGATAACTTTATCTGTGCTGAGAGCTAACTCAGATAAAAAGTCTGAGAACTCAGATAAGAACTCAGAGTCAGGGGCAGGAGGACGATATACAGTAACTAGTAGGACTGGTTTTTGTGTCTTCCGGTTTGGGTGAGACAGACTAAGAATAAGGCTTTCAAATGAATTATGATTAACCTTAGGCTTAGGATTTATTAGTAAATTGGAGTGATAAATGGCTGCCACCCCTCCTCCTCGGCCTGTGCCTCGAGGGATATGAACGTTAACATGAGTGGGGGGGTGTTGATTCATTCAGACTAACATATTCATCCTGCTGCAGCCAGGTTTCAGTCAGACAGAGCAGATCAATGTGATGATCAGTTATCAGATCATTGACTAGTAGAGATTTAGATGAGAGTGATCTGATATTCAAGAATCCACATTTAATTTTCCTGTTATTTGGTTCTGGACTAACAGTTGTGTTAATGTTTATTAGGTTTTCATGTCTAACTCCTCCTCTGTTCACTTTTGATTTATTATATTTAAATGTAGGTGGTCGGGGGACAGACACAGTTTGTAGGGGGTGAATGGCAGCGACTGCTCTAAGAGGCGCAGAGAAGAGTGTAGGACTGCGACTCTGCCTCCTGGTCTCAGCTCTGGTTTGTCAGAGCTTTGGCTTCTAATAAACTCAGTGAAGTTTCTAGATAAGAGCGCAGCTCCATCCAGCGTGGGATGTTTGTTTCTAATCAGACCAGGTCTTCCCCAGAAAGTCTGCCAGTTATCAACAAAGCCCACATCGTTAGCGGAACACCACCTCGATAACCAGCGGCTGAACGATGACAAGCGGCTGGACATGTCCCCGCTGGTCAGGTTGGGGAGGGGCCCAGAGAAAACTACGGACATTAGTCATTAGTGCCGACGTGTATTACAATCGTACTGTATTTCCGTTTATCCTTCGCCAGCAGCTTCAGGTTTGACTCAGTGTCGCTGCTCTGGCCCCAGGAAACATGTGACTGTGGCCGCTGGTGTCGCTAACTTCACGTTTCTCAGAATAGAGTCACCAATGACCAGAGTTTGTTTCCCAGCGGGGGTGTCGCTGAGGGGGGAGAACCTGTTAGAAACGTGAACAGGTCGGTGGTGAGCCGTGGGCTTTTGTTTAGGACTAAGCCTCTTCTTGTTCCGAACAGTCACCAGCCGCCCTGACCTCCCGGCTGCTCGGGAGCTGCTGGGGGGAGAGAAGGAGCTACAGGAGACGCTACACTGGGTCGGTCCGCACCAGCTACTGGGGGCTGGCTAACTGGAGAAGCTAAAGATGTGGTTTCATGGTGCTGAGCCGGGATCCAGATCTCTGAGCCTCGCCTCCATAACTGAGAACAAACTACATTTATTACATGAACCATTATCGCTGAAGGAGGCAGAGGAGGAACTAAACATGAAGCAGGCTGAGCAAGAGAGAGCAGGAGAGGGAGAGACAGAAGCCATGCTAACTGCTAAGCTAAAGTAGCTAACAGAGCTAGCGTGTAAACAGCTGTGTTTCAATGAGAATCTCACGAAGAGAAGGAGAGAGCTGAGAGTGATCGAACAGGAGTTCGACAGTACAACAGATAATTAGCGGTTATATACAAAGATACAACGAGGATCAGCTGAGTTCAGGGAGAGCAGCAACAAACACAACACCACCAACACCCGGAAGTGACACAATACGCTCACCGCAGCACGTCGCACCACCATATCAGGACAAAACAGACAAGTGGACGATCTAATACTGGCAGGAGTATCGATACTTTCCCTCAACAGAAACTGATGTGAAAGGATCAGCTTCATCACATCACATCAATCCACAGTGCCACAGGAGTGAGAGAGGGAGAGAGAGAGGGGTCAGGGGTGAGGCAGACCTACATAATAATGGATTATTATTCTGAGTTATTTCTGTACAATTAGAATAAAAGCTTAGTTGACAAATTGTGCTGATTGTTCAGCAGAAATCATTGCCCCTGAATCATGTACTTGACTTTACCAGTTTGAACTACAAAGTACAGAAGTAGGAGAAGAAGAAGTTTTTATATGCAGATAATTTGAGACGCTATTAAAACCGAGAGTAATTTTCTGTTACTCGACACAAGTTTTCCATATTTTATCACCACTACCTACGAATCACACCTCAAGCTGAACTTAAACGTTGGTCCTGAGGCAATACAGCTGCACAGCTTACAGGCAGGTTGTGTGGGACGATGTTGTGTGACAGTCTGGGCAGGCACATTAGGATGTCCTTATCCTGATGTGTCCTCCAGAGAAAGGGAACGTTTACAGAGGCTTTGAACAACATTATTTGGTGACAATTAAAAACAATTATACCTTCATCTTTATCTATGTTATGTAGGTGAAAAAAATGTGGTCTTGTGATGTCTTTAAAGTGCTTATCAAAAGAGAAGGTAAGATCAAAAGTAATACCAAGTTTCTTGGCTGTCAGACTATGAGAAGAGTTACTGTTACACGATCAGACTGGTGTCTACATGGGGCCGGGCCAGTGACCAGCAACTCAGTTTTATCTAAATTTAGGAGCAGGACCTTTTTTGACATCCAGCTTTTCACAGCAGACAAGCAGAGCTCTAATGAGATCATTTCAGAAGAGTCATCAGTTTTTACAGGAACATACAGGAGAGTATCATCAGCATAACAGTGGACATTAATTCCACGACTGTTTATAATTTGTCCAAGAGGTGAAATATCAAGAGAGAAAAGCAAAGGGCCAAGTTCAGAGCCCTGGGGTACTCCGCAGTTCACATATTATATATGCGTATAATATAATATAGTATAGTACTATACAGGAAACACACTACATTAAAAAATACTTAACTGGTATTAATGTAATAACCTCCCGTTAATGTAATACTTTATTACATTATTGGTTAAGAGTGTATTACATTATTGGGAAATGCACTTTATTACATTATTGGGAAGTTATTACATTATCAGGTTTTATTACATTTTCAAAGCGCCTTTGAATTTGAAGAAGATGCTGAATGCATTTGTGTGTCATGGTCTGAATATCACCTGGGCGACGTTTCAAGAAGATTAGACAAAATTTGTGACAAGAGAGGTTTAAAAGGTTTTTGATCAAATCAAAGATGGCGGAAATCCAATATGGCGGAAAAAGACATTCAGGATGTGTTTACCTCGGCTTGGCCCGAGGGCTCCAGTGATACATCGTTTGTGAAAAAGGGATGAATGGGTCAAAGTTAACCATTCATGCATGTCCAACTTTGACCTGTTCGTGGCGCTCTGGAGCTTGTGTTGCTTACACAGAAATATAACCTTGAACACACCACTTGAAACCAAGTGATGGGTGATCTCCTGTTAAATTATTACATTATTGGAGTATTATTACATTATCAGGTCCCTTGAAATGAAGGCTAACCTGATAATGTAATAACCTCCCGTTAATGTAATACTTTATTACATTATTGGTTAAGAGTGTATTACATTATTGGGAAGTTATTACATTATCAGGTTTTATTACATTTTCAATCCACTCAAGTGAAATTTTTTATTACATTATTGGGGTTATTACATTATCAGGGATTTATTACATTATCGGGTTCTACAGGGCCTAATGGTGTACCAGGAAAATATTCTTGGAACACCATTACACCATTAACATTAGACTGAACTGTGTAACACTGTTATACACACTAACATGTGGTTGTTTGAGTTACTGTTCCTGTCAGCTCGAACCAGTCTGGCCTTTCATTAATCAGATGTTTTTGCCCACAGAACAGCCGCTCACTGTTTTCACATGTTTTCTGTTCAAAGTCGAAGTCTTACCAAATCCCCCCTGCATCACAGGTCCAGGAAGGGTGCATTAAGTATCGATTTAAAAGTTTGTAAATAAACAGTGTTCCTGTATTCATGGGAGAAGTGATGGCTTAGTACAACCAAGTCCTTAAACTTGGGTATGAAAGGTGTGAGATCAGGCAGAGATCCTGTGTAAGAGTTCGTCACTGTGTTCAGTGAGTTGAAAATGCTGATTTGCAGCAGAAATGTTGAAACAACCACAGTGAGCATGTAAAGGGCCATCTTCTGCAGACAAGGAGCATCGGTAACAGGGACCTATTTAGTCCTGAGAATAAGAGGCTCACAGTGAGCTACAGAGAAGCTTTACTGTCCCAGGGTCAGATTATCTGAGCTTCCTTTCAAATTCTGTGACATGTCTGACAAGAAATTGGTTTAGTGGAGCTTGTTTTCCCCAAATGAAAGCGCTCAAGCAGGTTTGGAAATCAGATTTTTTTCCTCTGGTTTGTTCCAAAGCTTTTGGAAAGAGCAGCATGTCCTCCTGTGTGTCAGGTTGAAATACCTCTGACTTCCTCTGAAATGGAAGAACTGCTGCACACTCACTATGTTGTTCTTGCTCTGCAGCTTGACATTAAGATCTCTGAGGTGTGTGGCCAGAAATGCAACAGCCCCCATTTTTAAAAATACACAAATACTGTTGGCTTTCTTTTTTCTTTTTTTTCTTTTTCTTTCTTCTTTTTGCTCTGACAGGAAGTTTTGAAGCTCACTTCAAATGCCCCAAAACCACTCCAGTACTCAAACTAGTGCATAGGACTGGCTGGGGGATTATCCTCTGCCTCTCCCTGTTATGGATGGGGCTCCATCAGTAGCAAAGGAGACAACACACTACAGATCTATTCCTCTGTCAGACAGCATTTGCATGATGGCTTCATACAGATCCTCCCCTTTTTGTGTGGCTGATGTTAGCCCCTGTTCTTCATCATAAAATCTAACAGACACAATCAATAATGCATTGTCTGTGTTGTCTGTTGATTCATCTACAGCTACAAAGTTTCTGGAGCAAATCTTCAGCAAGAATCCTTGTTTGTCTTGCTTTGATTTAACTTTCATTTCATCAAGACCTGCATCATGTTACTCAAACACTCTTTGATTATTTGAGTGCAATGACTCACTGTGTGTGCCTAAGAACCCTGCTGCTCTCAGTGAAGCTTGTTTTGCAGAGTCAGTGATTTTACAGTTATTCTGCTGAAGGTTCGATTTATCGACCTTGAGGTTCAGTTCAACAGGTCTGGTTCCCATCTCTGTGATCTGAGGATAGTTTTGTTCACAATGCTCATGTTTGGTGTTGTAGTCATATTTTCCATTACCACTTGTCACCACTGATTCATTGCAAAACAAGCACGCTGGTCTTTAGCTTCCCTCAGGCAAAATCAATGTTCATGTCTCAGTCCTCTCATCTTTAAAAGCACAGTTTTCAACCTGTCTTCTTTTTGTATTGGCAAATTTTGAACATGACATTTTTTTATTGGAGTTCTTACATCAAACACCTCGCTAACTGTGGGTGAGTGAATGATGACAGGTGAGATGAGATGACGTGATAGCCATCTGTCACTCAAAATCAGTCTGGCTCAGGTAGCAGAGAAACTGTATGTGGGTCCAGATCCTGACCAGACTCTGCCTGTTGAGTATGTGTCCTCGAGAGACGGCTATTTATGAAAATACCAGGAAGTCAGCAGTTTCTGAGATACTCAAACCACCTGTTTGGCACCAACAGTCATTCCATGGTCAAAGTCACTCAAATCACATTTCGTGCTCTTTCTGATGTTTGGTCTGAACAGTGTCTGAACCTCTCGACCATGTCTGCATGCTTTTGTGTTTTAAGCTGCTGCCATCTGATTAGCTGATATTTGAATTAACAAGCAGTTGTACAAGTGGCCACTGAGTCTGCTTCACCAGGCACATAAACCTTTTGTTAAGACTCACCAAAGACATGTTGCCAGTGTATTGTAAAAGGCTGTAGTTGAGGTTATGGATCCTAAATTCATTCATATACAGGGAGACACATTCCTACAGAACCCCTGTACTAACAAGGGTCTGTTGTAAAATGCAACAATTAAAATAGACCATTTGTGTCCCGTTTAAAGGTCGAAGAACCAAAAACCATCTCAGTGTAGTTTTACATCTCCTCTCTCAGGCTTCTCTCTGGAGCTCTAGTAACGACAGGTCAGTGAGCCAATCAGAAGAGAGGATCTGAGCCTCTCTTCTGATTGGCTGACTGTTTTCTGAGTGATCCAATAAAAATAAAGCAGATTTCAGGTAAATGGTGTAAATAGTTGGATGGTGTGTCCAGGTGGGCGGGGTTTGGGGCGTGGCCGAGAACAGTGACTGCTTTGTTGTGACATCACAAAGTTCCAGAAGTCCTGATGGCTGGTTTTAAGGCTCAGTTTCTGAATACAGGCTGTGTGCATTTCTCTGTGGACTGAGGCTTTGATACTTTCACAGTATTAATATAGAACCTAGACCTGCTTTATAATCACAAACACATGGACATCTACCTTTAGACTGTGTGGAGCTTTAACAAAAAGTTTAATGCAGAGCACGAGGTTTGATTAACACCAAGTTCAGTTAATCTTTTCAGTAAAATGTCAGATTGAGGACACTTAGAGAGAGCAGACCTCCACCAATGCCAACATCAAACAACAGACACCAGACCTCAGAGAAAAAAGAAAACAGTGGGTTCATTCCTGACCCAGGCCCCATCCCTCCACGAAGTGCACTGCAAATCTGTGCAGTAATTTTTGTGTAATCCTGCAAACAAAACAAACAGACACAAGTGAAAACATAGTCTCAATGGTGGAGGTAATGAACAAATGAAGTCATGTGAATTATCGAAATAATTTGCCACAGCTTTTGTGCTTTCTGTAAGTTTTGTAAGAAATTATTGATTAAACCTGGAAGACATGAATTCACCTAAAGGGCACAAATTACATAGTCTTATCTTTATCATATTCTGTATGTAGTTTTGTCTTTATACACATAGACTGCTGTCTGTGGAGCAGTTTCCAACCTTTTGACCTTTGCTCATCACTGTCCTTTGTGTTTTGTTTTAGACTACCAGCTGAGGACACAGTAATGATTCTGGACAGACTGGACACCGTCAGACACCACATCAGACAACTGCTTCAACAGTCAGTTCCTCCAGGAAATTTGAAATGTCAGCAATTAACACAAATAAATTCAGTGAATCCCATGGTCCCTCGGACATAAATGTGCAAATTTAACACATTTTCTGCAAAACAACAGTCAAATCCAAAGTATGCATCACAACTTTTATCCCTCACTACCTTCTCTGTGTGAATAATCCCATGCAGAGCTATGGTTTCCAACCAAAGCACTGTTCTGAATCAGGTCAAACAAAGGTCAAATAACACGAAACCTCTACATGAACAAACAAACTTCCTTGGAAATACAGTACATGAATGCCTGGAGGACTTAGATCCTCAGACTGGTTTCTCAGGAGGAGCTGACTCCCTGGCTGTGTTAACCCCTGAGGCTCCACCACTGTAAATCTCAGCAGTCATTACCAACCTTTCATCTCCTAGACAGAAGTGGTGAATTGATTCCACATATGGGAACAGACAGGGCAGAAAAAGCCCATTTACCTCATTTTATTCCGCTACTGTCGTAGCTTATAGACATTTATAGTCCACAGTCTTCTTGTTGTTTTCCTTTTTTACACAGTTCTGCAATAAAACTTGGTGCCATATCACCATCTAACACTTTTCATCCAAAGGTAATGAGACAAAGAGTGAAATCCATTCTGACTTCAGTTTTGTTCCATGACCTGCTATCAGCAGTGATTTCATCTGAGCTACAGTCAGGATCAGTAGTTGTCTGAGTAGTTTGGAGTCAAGACTGAGTCCACTGCTGTTAGAGTCTGGATCACGACTGAGACCCATTCTTCATCCTGTCACTCATCGTGTTGGTTAGCAGTCGTATGTCAGTCAATACAGCGGAGGTGATAAAAAAGAAGTGACTAACAGCTGAGCAGCTTTTCCAGTCCACTGTGTGAGGAGCCAGCTGAAAAACTGGACACGGTCGAGACGAGAAGACTGCAACAGTCCAGACCGCTGTTTGAAAATGAGACAAGTGCCAGTCAAAACACCCACAACACGAGACCAAGACCTGACTGGAGTCCTGCAGCCCTGGATGACCCTGTAGAATATGACTTAGGCTACATCCACACTCCTTTTTTTTTAGTTTTAAAACTTATCTGTTATATTTTGTTACGTTTCCTCCTGTCGTCCTCACTACACCAGAGTTTTCAAGCACCTAACACAGAGATGTTCAGAAGAGCTGCTGGACCATGTTTTAGTCTAAAACTCCAGCGTTGTGTTGTAGTCTGGACGAACACAAACAGAGACCTTTGGAAACGATGACGTAGACACCCACGGTGGCTCCTGATTGGCTCTTATCAGCCTGGGCTACCAGTGGTGAAATAACATGGATAATGAATTCAAGTGATACTGACCTTGTTGTCTTTGCAACAGCTGTTGTTCAGTTAAACTCTGTATTTTAACTCTACAACTGTCTTTTCTGTTCCTCCTTCAGAGGATTTACTGAAACTAACTCTAACTGCAGAGTAGACAATCTGCTTCCTGTTTACACTGGCTCGCACATGCTCAGTGAATGTGTATGGTCATACAACAGCTAAAACAGTTGTCTCGACGGAGATCGTTTTTGTTTCAAAACAAAAATGTAGCTCTGTGGATTATAATCCTCTTTAACAGAAAGATTCAAACTTCAAACTCTTACCTAGAGTCATTTAGCATATACTCTAATACTCTGCAAAACCCCACACTGTCTTACCTTGTTAGCAGGCAAGCAGTTCCCAGCACACACAAGTGTCAGCAGATTTTTGTATTGAATCTGGAGTGTGCAAACCTTGCAACAGCACAAGAAATATCTCTAATATTAACTTCTCCTTAAAACCACAATGTCTATATGCAAAAGCAATTCTGAAAATCTGATTACTGGCTAATGTTTGATTTTGTGTTTTTGCTAATCTAGCTGAGCAGGATTCCCCCATAGGCTTAACGTGAGGCTTAAAGGTCCATATATTACACTTCTTTTGTGTTTTATCTGAAGTGTTGATCTCCATCAGAAGATATATTTGTGGTTTTAAAAACCAAAACCATCTCAGTGTAGTTTTACATCTCCTCTCTCAGGCTTCTCTCTGGAGCTCTAGTAACAACAGGTCAGTCAGCCAATCAGAAGAGAGGATCTGAGCCTCTCTTCTGATTGGCTGACTGGTTTCTGAGTGACTGAATAAAAAAATATCAGATTTCAAGTAAACAATCAGAGAAACCAAATCCTTCAAGATTGGATGGTGGGACCAGGTGGGCGGGGCTTGGGGTGGGGCTGTGGGCAGTGACTGCTTTGCACAAAGTTACAGAAGTGCTGACGGCTCATTTTAATAGAGATGTTCCGATATCATTTTCTCCTTACAGATACTGAATCCAATACCTGAACTTGTGTATCAGCTGATACCGATCTGACACTAATAGTAAAAAACAATGTGATACCTGTATTAGCTGTATACTAACCCTGTATGGGTGTGATATGATTGCTGTCATTGTCTTAGGCATGGTTCATTGTAAAACATGAATATTTTCTATTTTACAGTAGAAACCTCTTACAGTGATCATGTTTACAGTAATCAGCTGCTTACAGTATATGAGTCAAAAAGCTTGGGGCAGAATCATTCCTAAACAAATGATGTTAAAATAATTTGTGCATAGTAATCCACTGACATTGTTCATTTTGTGTCTTTTCATATGTGGCTACTGTTGTAGCCTGCTACTGCAGCTGTCATATACTGAGGCTCTCCCACTTACTTCTAAGACTGCGTCTCGTCTTCTCTCACCGTTTGTGTGTATATCACTGAATAATCAGCTGAGTAGCATCACATGACCAGTGCAGCTGTGGGGTTTTTGTGTTGTTTTCTTTCTTGCTGGTATGATTGTTTCAACTTGGTTAAATCACAACCAAAAACAATCATGAAGATGTACATTTATTTTTATTAGTCTAGATATTTAACTTAAAACGTCTTGTTCTTTTTTGTTCTGTGTCGTGTGCTTAATATAATTGTTTCTGTTATGTAACTTTCTGTGACTCAGCAGTCACAGATTCAACCACAATAACTGCTAGTTTAATGCAGAGTCACTTTGACAGCTGGAGTTACCAGAAGTAGTGGCATCAATAATAAATCCTATCCAGCAGATTTATGCCAAGCTAATGCTAGAGACCTGTCTGAGCCCCTTAAATAAATGGAACCGTTGAATAGCACACTGTATGTAGATGACTCACAGAGTCAGAGAATTAACACTGTAATGCCATCTGCACACAATATCTTTCTAAAGTTTTCTAACATGAACTAATGGGGATGTCACAAGCAGAGCCAGTGTCTGTGCCCCTGTGTGTCCTGAATCCAGCAGAGGTGACGTCACCACCCAGTCCTCCAACATGAACAACCATCAACCCTCTGATAGTAGTGTCTCCTGAAGCAGCAGGGGTACAGGACCTCGGATGTCATGGTTACAATAATAAACATGCAGACTCTATCAAGAACGACGTACCTACCTTCATCACCATGGTTACTTTAATAACGGTCATGTCTTGGTTAGGTTCAGGAAAAGATGGTGAATTGGGTTAAAATAAGTACTTCCTCAACATTAGATGATCTTTGTTGTCATGGTTACAACTTTACTGAATGGTCATGGACAATAGAAACAACATAAACTGCTACTGTCTCATGGGAATCGAACACCGCTCTCCTTACTGAGGGAAATATTTGTTTCTCCATGAAGGAAGAAAAATACAAGGCTCCAGGTTTAGAAGCAAATGTCTTCACTGTTGCAAATTGTTCCAGTGTGACAGACTGAGACGAGATGAGACTGAGCTACCTCAGTACCTGAGTGTTCACACTGTTCACATGACAGTAAAATGCAACAGCTGCAGTACATTGTTTTAATTAATCCAGGATTAAGAAGAAAAGATGAATATTTAAGTGGTAGCTGATTTATTATCTCTGTTAGTAAAGATCACATTAGTGACATTACGTCCATCAGTGGTTGAAATGTAATGTGCTAATATTCAGCTGATCATTCACAACATTTGTATCTTGAATGATGATTGTCTGCAAAATCAAACATCAGTAAAGTAGTTTTATGGATTAAAAAGTGAGTGTGTAGTTTTTTTTTGTGTGTGTTTCTGTGTTTTGACTCAAGTACGCAAAAGCTCCAAAGCAATCTCAGTGATGTTTCCTTTAACACTGCCAGTGCAGTGTGTGTGTGTGTATGTGTGTGGATGAATCCTGGAGCAGAAACAAACAACAACCTGGTAACCCACTGATTTCACAGTCAGAAAATGTCCTGAACACTATATTTAATTGTTTTTGTCCCTTTACGTAAAATCCAGTCCATGCAGGAAGCATGTGTGACGAACTGAACAGGAATTATTCCCTTTGCGCTGCGGTCACGACACCACATGTGCAGCAAAGGTCAGTGTTTGCTTAGATGGCAGTGTGTTGCCACCATGGCAATAATATTTGTGGAGTTTCTTGTTAGAATAGAAGTTGTTATAATATAAAAAGGGTTTTGTACAAATGAGAAAATTTTGTCATAAGAAGGAACTGGACAAATATCTTTTATCATGATGGCAGGAATGCAGTGCTAGGTTTATCATGTCAGTGCAGTGGTTCAAAGGTTTACTGAAAGAACAACATGAAACCACTTTGTAAAGTTAGTAAGCCTCATTAAGTGAGGACATTTAGGCCGGTCTTACGGTGGCCCTGCAAGCTCTTCGTAACATATATCTTCATCAATTTGACAACACGTGCTGCAAAATATAACACAACCACCAAAACCCCAGCTGGGGTTGCATGGATGAGTTATGATACATACATGTGTTAATAGGTAAAATATAAAGCTCTGAAAATATTGTAAATGAAGCAAATACTTAAACAGATATTGGACTGTTTCAGTGGGTGTCTTTTAAAAGTTTCTAAAACACGTTTTTTCTGCTGACTCCATCTACAGCAGCTCATCACTTTTCTCCTGCTGCTTATCTGAATCTACTGCAGGTAACACACTGACTATACATGACAACCTCTCTCTCTCTCTTCTCTCCTCTCTCCTCCCCCCACCCCCTCTTTTGCCAACCGGTCAAGGCAGACCCCCCCCCACCCTGAGCCCGGTTCTGTTGGAGGTTTCTTCCTGTTAAAAGGGAGTTTTTCCTCCCCCCCTGTCACCAAGCGCTGCTCTTTGTGGGAACTGTTGGGTTTTTCTCTGTAACAAAGTAAGGTCTTGACCTGACCCTGTAAAGTGCCTTGAGATAATGTATATTATGATTCGGCGCTATACAAATAAAATTGAATTGAATTGAATTGAACCTCACACAACCACATATCTGATAACCACAACTATCACTTTAATATTCAATTTGAATTAGGTTACGTTAGTTAGGAGCCAGGGAATGTATAATGTTGATGAGTGTCCTCAGAACTACAGTAAGACCTATTATAAATGTGTGTGTGTGTGTGTGTGTGTGTGTGTGTGAGGTCACGTCCTGAGCCACCACCACAGAGCATTGTGAAGCCAGCGTGGGGGAATGTCACACAGGAAGTATTTTCCTCAAGAGTCCCTGCTAAAAGTAGACAGTATTGTGTTGTCATTGTGTTGAAGTGTTCCTCGAGCACAGTTCTGTAATTAAGTGACACTCTTTCCCACATTGAATAGCACTGTGCTGGTTCAGCCTCACACACAGAGACACAATGTCTTCCAGATACAATGAGAGTCCCCTGGGACGGTCTATTAGTGCTGTAACAATGATTCCACCTGCTCTCATGCTGTGTTTGATATAATGAAGCTCAGAGAATACAACATTGTTATTGTTTGTACGATCACATCAACAGCACAACACGAGACCCTGCCCTCCCCATGGGCATCACAGTAAATACATTTTACAGTCCAACATATTGTTCCCATCCTGCTAAGGTTCTGTCAAATGTAAGCTGTTAAATAAGGTTTACAAATCAGCTGCAGCAGTCTAGAAAGAGAGTTTTAGGACAGAAACAGTGTTTTCATGTGGGTAAACTCAGAGGGACGTGGACATTGACAAACTAACTGAAGTTCTAAGACTGCTAATCTAACTAACTAACTGCTCATTTATGAAGCAGACGTTCAGGAGGATTTAATTATCCGCAGAGGTGTTTTCCTTCCCTTAACAGACGGACAAGTGGATTAAAGCATGTTGTATAAAGCAGTTTCACTTTAGAAATCAGTGATTCGCCGGCGCTCTTCTGTGGACAGAAGGCTTCTCGGAGTGGATGCATGGACATCCATGAGTGAATGAGACCTGAGCTGCCAAACATTTGCCTGGCTGTTTTCTCTGAACTTCAGATCCAGACGTCCGATGACTAAAATCTTTCATCCGGTTGAAATATATAGTTAAAAACGAATGAGGTGTAAAAACTGTATCTTAAAATGGCTTAAAACAGAATGAAAGTCCATTTTTAGCTTTTCTTTCTCAATTATTATTTAAAAAAATTTCGTAATGCTGAGGCATGAGCACAGAGGATATGACATCACTGACATGCAACCAATGAAACGGAGCGTTACCATGATTAAAGTCACAGATTTCTCCGGTTTGAGAATTGGTGGAAACATTTGTCATGATGTAAGAACTCAACTCAACAACATATCTGGTTGTTTTTAGACATTTGAATGTGGAACAGTTACAGATTATAATTTCATTTAAAAACGATGTCTAAATCTAACACCACCATTACAGTTAGTTTCATATTCTGTCCTATTTCAACATGAAATATTTGTTTTGGTCAAACTATAAAGGACTTCAGGAACAGTGGATGATTTTATACAGATTTTATACAGTTGTGTTTATTAAATGTCCTGGTCATCTTATTGAAATACGTCACTGTGTTGACATATTGTGTTGTTATCTGTGGTGTCACTGTTTACCCTGCCACATGTGGCCATCACTGACCTGCTGTGTGTTCACTTTATGAGTGAGTCCAAACAACCAAGGACTCATTAGTCTCAGTCAGCTCTGATAAGCAGCTGTAGGTGTTTGTTTCCTCAGTGGGGTCATAGATTTACACTGAATCTAAAATCACAAAACATAAAAACTTTAACCTTCTGAGCCCCACATTTAGGCTTTTCAGTTTTTTCCTTGCCTTTGTGTTTTCCCTTATAAAATGATCATTTTTTAAGTCTCAAAGGGTTTAAGAAGAAAAAAACAACATATTTGTAGCTAAATCCATCGTGTAGCAATGACTCTAAAGACAACATGATATTTGGAAGTGTATTTGTTCCAGTGGGCTTAAACCTTTTGAATGATTTCAGTCATTTACTGCTATATTTAATTATTTGCATTTATTTATTTTATTTATTATTTAATGTAATTATTCTAATTAAAATATTTTTGTGGTCATTTGATGATACAATATAGTTTTAAGCAGTTTTGCACAATGGATAAGTGAATACTATACACAAAGGACATCCAAGTGTGTTGACTGAACATAATGAACACAGGAGCATTTCCTCAGTCCAGCGGCAGCACTGCCCACTCACTCCTCATGGAAGTGTTCATATAAACATATATGATGCATATTTATCAACAGCGACAAAACATGATGCACGGGCCTGTCTGTGTGTCCCGTGTGTGTCTGTCAGTGTGCGATGTTGTGTGCTGCCTCTCCATGGTGTCCCCACACAGTCAGCCTACAAACAAACATCGTTCCAAGGAAATCAGTGGTTGGTGGTTTAATGTTTGGTCCAGTGTTACGGTTGTTAGCCAACCTCCTCAGCCTCCTGTCAGGTTCACAGATCAGCTGCCGGCTGTCCACGCCTCACTGAGGAAACACTCCCAGTTTGACTTGAACCCTTGAGGCGTCTCAGTTCCTGAGAGAGCCAAACAATCCTGACTTCTCCTCCACCTGCTGTGTGCCGTGCACGGCTGTGACAGCAGAGATCACCAAACAAACCACAGTCCTACATTTGTGTGTGCCAAAGAAATGAATGTGTGTTGTATTTAATGAGTAACTGGTCCAGGATGACAGAATACAAACTGAGAATGAGTCAGTCGCCTCCTCTCTATTGTTATCGGTGAAGAAATGCAGCTTGGCATGTAACCCCAGCTGATGATGTGAAGCACCATGTGAGAACCAGCGGCCCTACAACTCATCGGTGTGAGGTTTGTCCACCCTGCCCTGCCACTGCTGACATACACACATGCACAGGCTTTGCTTCACGTTCACAGATATGTTTTAGATGAGTTTATTTGCACAACATGGTTTTAAACCTGGTTTCTCAGTTTGAGAAAGGGATCATGAATTTAAAGTGAATCTATGTTAATTTCTAAACAATAAAATGCATCATAGCTCAGTTCAGCAAGTTTATGTGTTTTGCAGCTACAGGCCAACTCTGTCTAGTATTACTCAGAGCTCATGGTGGCTAATGTTGGCTTCAGTAATGTTTAGAACTGTGTCAAGAAGGTCTACAAACTAAATGACAACATTTATTGTTTGTCCAGCCCAGCATTCCTAAGAGATAAAAGGAAGTGAGGGTGGTAAATAAGTGCAGAGCGTGTCTGAGTGAATGTCCTGTCAACAACAGTTAAAGGTCCATATTTTATTGTTTTATCTGAAGTGTTGATCTCCATCAGAAGATATATTTGTGGTTTTAAGAACCAAAAACCATCTCAGTGTAGTTTTACATCTCCTCTCTCAGGCTTCTCTCTGGAGCTCTAGTAACAACAGGTCAGTCAGCCAATCAGAAGAGAGACTCTCAGCCTCTCTTCTGATTGGCTGACTGTGTTCTGAGTGATCCAATAAAAATATATCAGATTTCAGGTAAACACTCAGAGAAACCAAATCCTGCAAGGTTGGATGGTGGGTCCAGGTGGGCGGGGCTTGGGGCGTGGCTGAGAGCAGTGGCTGCTTTGTTGTGACATCACAAAGTTCCAGAAGTCCTGGCGGCTGGTTTTAAGGCTCAGTTTATGAATACAGGCTGTGTGCATTTCTCTGTGGACTGAGGCTTTGATACTTTCACAGTATTAATATAGAACCTAGACCTGCTTTATAGTCACAAACACATGGACATCGACCTTTAGACTGTGTGGGACCTTTAAAGGAACAGGTGGACATCTTGTGAATGTTGCTTCCTTGCTGAGATCCAAGATTACAGAGCAGGAAAGTAATTGAAGACATTTACTCATCTGCTGTAAAATCCTATTATAACAATAACAAATGGATCAATTTATAGATATCATAAAAATCATTTTTGACATTTTGATACCAGAATATTGTTAAAGACATAGTGACAGTGAGTTATAATCCTGGGGTCAGTTGCACCAAACACCTTCAGTTAAAATTTGGTCCAATTAAGTCCAAGTCTTAAGGTTTCCTTAAAATTTTCAATTAAGTACTTAAGGTTTTCTCCATATCTTGACCTTATACTTAAGGAAGTATTGGAGGCAGTTATTGGTGAAATATAAAAACATAATTACACCTGTAGAACGAGTCGTCTGTAGTGTGTTTCTCTCTGAGTGTGACCAATGATGTTTCTCTGATCTTAACACATTATATTCAGCACATGGATTCTTTAAACATCCTTGAATGCTCTTTGATTTATGTCTGAGTGGATCTGTGACACTGTGTTTTGACAGACCTTTTGTGAAACACACACACACACACACACACACGCACCCACGCACACATGCACACACATGAACACACACACACACACATGAACACACACACACACACATACACACACCAGTATATCCCTGCTGCCTAATGTGGTATTTACAGTCTGTTGTTTGCTAATTAAGATCCATTCATCATGCCACTCTGACTGCTGAGGCTCTCAGATAAGATGCTATAACCGCTCAAGACTTCATTAATCACGTTACCTTCACATGCTGTGGGAAGTTTTGAGTACACACGACAAACCTGTTCATTAGTGAACTTGATGTGGAGGTTGTTGTGTTACTGATTAGTTGAAGCTGATTGTTAAATATTGTTTGATGATTTCTTTAATACACATACTGTTCCTTAGGTCAAGAATGAACCTGCATGTCTAAAACACATGCCGTTCATGAAGAAATAGTTCTGTTCCCTGTTGCCTTTGCAGCTCAAACATCTGTGATCCTAGAATCAAACAGCCCCAAAACACTTAATAATATCCTGGAAATAACTATGCAATTTGGTTTTAATTAGAGGGAAATAATTAGAGGGACAGTATTCTGAGGTTGTTCGTTTAGGTTTATTTTTAATAAATTTTGTCAGTTGTGTAATTAGTGGAGATTTGATATCCGGAGTAATTGTCGCTGCATATGTTGAACTGGACACTGATTGTTGACCTGCTGAGCACTATAAGACTGTAGGTCTTAGCTGCTTCGCATTTCAATGGACTCACTTATTAGGGAATTGCATCAGTTGGACATCGTCTCTGTGCTGTCAAATGATAAGCTGTGTCCCAATTCAGGGGTTGCATCCTTCAGAGGCTGCATTTGTCACAGTGGCACGTCTAGGCTGTCCCATGTCGAAGGCTCCTACAAATGTGAAATGAGAAATGTGTCCTTCTTTTCCTGGACCATGATGGCTCCAACAGGTGGAGCCTTCATGGCCCAACCTAATGAAAATAATGACAATAATATGTACTGGGTTTCAGCTCAGTTGGGCAGCTAATGATACAACTGTTACAACCAAAGGCCTTAAAACTTCAACTTATTGTGAAAAAAAAGTGACCTGTTGTGTTTGCTAGGCAACAGGGGTCGAGCTGGCACAGCTGGTGCTGCAAAGCAATAATCTTCCATAGACCAGACCGTTTCATTTCCATTCAGTCTTTGTGGCCCATGAAGTTCTTTTAAATAACTTCCTTTAAAATCAAAAGGTAAAATAAAACATCATAATTTCCCAATACTGTGGAAAAATGTGGAGGGGCTGATCACGGACCCCATGGTGACACCTACTCTGACTGTGATTAACGATTGGAGAACAAGTTATCAGAAAAACACCTTCGTTTTTCTGACTGTGTCAACACACCATCATCATCATACTGAGCCCAAACTCAAACACCTGCTGAGAGAAATATTAGCCTTTAAAATAAAGTTCCAGGTTTGTTACAAAAACAATAGTTGCAGTTTGTTGGGCCTCTGGTACAGTGTGCAATAAATACGATTGAACTGTCTCTTATCATGTACATACTGTAGTTGCTGTGTTTCTTTTTTGTTCTTTCTTGCTTTTATCACAACCAAACCTTTTATTGTGTTTGTTATTACATTTAATGTATCAGCAATTTGAATCTCTTCAGTTGTCTTTTTGTCTTATTGTGTTTTCATTGGTTCTTTATCACCTTGCTTCAAAAACAATTTCCTCTTGTTGGACTAAAGACTTGACTCAACTAAATAAAGCAAAGCTCTGACTACTATTTAGCACTGAGAAAGCGCTGTTTTTTTGTTTTTTGTTTTTTTTTTTGCTATAATGTGAACAGCAGCCTCTTTACCTGAGCTGACCTGACCTGAACTGAACTGATAGCTTCACCCAAGCTTCATCCAGCTTAACCCAGTGGAGCTATAAAGTCTAAATAGCCTGTCTGCGTGCTGCAATACATTCCCAACATGTCACAACCCTGCTGGAACAAAGCACAATTATCTTAATCTCCTGAAAAGTGTCCCATCTTGCAATTATATACATAAAAGGAGGAGTGGATATGTGTGTGTGTGTGTGTGTGTGTGTGTGTGTGTGTGTGTGTGTGTGTGTGTGTGTGTGTGTGAGAGACTGTGCAGCAAGCAAGGCAAGGATTTGCTGTGGGGGCATGCCGGGGCTCATCCTCTCACCCGCAACCTGCAGCCAAACATCATGTAGCCTGTAGAAGTGACAGTTTAATAGGTTATTAAACAATGAGCTGAGGAGCCTTTAATACACACACACACACACACACACACGCACATAAAAAATTCCATTAATGTGCAGGAAACAACGACAAGCCTTTCATGTGGTATCATTATGCTCTGGTACCATTGTAACAGGTCACATGGTCACATCATGCGTGAGATCACTATGTTTTGCAGTGGCAACCTACACTGGACACGTGGCTGTTGTTTGACCTGGTACACGTTACCTAGCAACAAAGATTTTCCATGTACACGTGTGCACACACACACACTCACACATACAACACACCCACACAAGGTTAAAGGAAGGAGTGGTGTGCTCACTTCCCTCTCACTCCTCTGAACAAGGGTCACAGGTGACTCCTCATACAGTCACACACCTCAGGTTGTTACAATTTAAAGCTCCATCCAGTCTAAAGGCAGATGTCCATGTGTTTGTGATTATAAAGCAGGTCTAGGTTCTATATTAATACTGTGAAAGTATCAAAGCCTCAGTCCACAGAGAAATGCACACAGCCTGTATTCAGAAACTGACTTCTGCAACTTTGTGTTCTTTAAACCACAAATATATCTTCTTATCAATATCAACACTTTAAATGAAACACTGGAGAAGTTAGAATATGGACTTTTAAGTCACAGTGAAATGATCAGTGTATTGAAGCCATAGTACTGTCTTATTGTCTTATGCTCAGTGTTTAGTTGTATTTCAAAATAATAAATTGCTATTGACATTATTTCACAGTGAGAGAGCACAGGTGCTGTTATTTAAGTTCTCGAATTAAACTTAAGTATTCTGTTCGGGCTGATAGAGGTGAAATGTACATATCTACATGTAAACCTGAGGGTTTAGACATTAATACCACACACACACACACACACACACACACACACACATTAGCATGCCACCACAGTGACAATAAATAGCAGCAGTGTGACTCATCAGGGAACTCACAGTTGCACACACTTCTCCACACACACACAACATGTGTAGGCAGGTACTTACATACTTCCAAAAAGGCAAAAAGGCAGACACACACACACACACACACACAACTGTAGCTGAGGTTGGAGTGGGCTCCATGTTCCTGCAGTGATGCCTCACTCTGCCTGTGTGTTGTGGTGCTGACAGGTGTGTTGTGTGTCTGTCAGTAAACTCTCTCATTACACTGCAGTCTCTCTTCAGCCTGAGCAACAAGCCAAGGAACACAATGCTCTTGCAGTTCAACACAACAAACATTTTATTAGGGCACTGCAGAGAGTCTGGTTCACCTGTCCTCAGGTGACCTAAAAAAATGTTGGAGCTCTATCTTGTCTTTTCACTCAAGTGGGTGGAAACGACTCTTCTCTAATTGTCTGATATGCAAATTTGACTGACCTGAAAAGATCTCTGTTGCGACACATCTCTCTTTTGGCCTGTGGCAGGTGTATACTTACAGTACACACACACACACACACACACACACACACACCAGCTGCTTCAGGGTCACTGGGACAGTGTAAAGGTTCACCTCTGGACAGACACTCTGCAGCAGACTCAGGGACTAAGAGGTCCTCTCTGCTTCCCACCCACAGGCATTTCAGCATTTTAAATGTTATATTTAATCTTTTTCATGGATTAATTCTTCTCTTTTAATTCCAAATTTAGCCACATTTTCTCTCAGGTTTGCTTAAGAAATGAAGGTTACTGTCCTGAAACGATGAACATTCAGTTATCCAGTCAGATTTTTCTGTGTGTCTCTAGGCGGAGAAAGGTTAGCTGGCTCAGTCACCTGAAGGCCATGAAGTTTGGAGGTGACAGGTCCCACGGGATAAATGGGATTTAATGAGCACATTGCCATTGTCACTTTACTGTAATAATAATAATAATAATAATAATAATAATAATGCTATGGCTGCCTCGGTGTGTTGCTGCGCACTCTTTCACCTTATTTTCTTTATAAATTCAGTTTTCTGCTTTGGTTTCCGGAGCTCTTTCACCAGAGAAGAGCTCATTAACATCAGAGAAACAACTCCAGAGGATTTTTCCCACCTTTCTCGACTCACCTGTGGAATTATTGGACATTTTGGTCAGAGGTCACTGACCGCTGCTCTCGCAGTGAAACGCCGGAGAGGAAAACGTGCCGGTGCGCCTGCGCGTCTCCGCCGGCGCGGACTCCGCACACCGCTCCCAGGTATCTTTCTCTCCAAGGTGCGTTCACTGTCCAACAAGCTGGATGAACTTCAGCTACTGGTGCAGAAGAACAGAGACTTTTCCTCATCTTCCGTCCTGTGCTTCACGGAGACGTGGCTGTGTGGATCGATTCCGGACTCTGCGCTGGAGCTGGCCGGCTTCCAGCTCTTCAGAGCGGATCGCGACACAGAGCTGTCCGGCAAAACGAAAGGTGGAGGAATCTGCTTTTATGCAAACAGTGGCTGGTGCAGAGACGTGACAGTGATCCTGCAGCACTGTTCTCCTGACCTGGAGACTTTCATCATAAACTGCAGGCCCTTCTACTCCCCCCGTGAGTTCACCTCAATCATCCTGGTCGGTGTTTCCATCCCACCACAGGCCACAGCAGATACTGTGTGTGGAGCAGACCAACCCGGACTCCGTAGTTATTGTCCTTGGTGACTTTAACAAAGGTAACCTCAGCCACGAACTGCCCAAATACAGACAGTTTGTTAATTGCCCGACCAGAGAGGGGAACACTCTGGACCACTGTTACCCCACAATCAGTGGTGCTTATCCCGCCGTCCCCCGGGCTGCACTGGGCCACTCTGACCATGTCATGGTCCACCTGATTCCCACATACAGGCAGAAACTAAAACTGTGTAAACCTGTTGTTTACAAGAACCTCCAAGAACCTCCAACTGCACCAATCACCAGAACAAATTCCTTGTATGTGGAAACATACTTGGCAATAAAACTGATTCTGATTCTGATTCTGATAATAATGATAATAATAATAATAATAATAATAATAATAATATATTTTATTGTTATTTTTATAAAATGTATGCATTATACATGTATTTATACATTTTATTAATAAAAAAGTATTATTATCATTATTAAAGATAGCAGATGGTACTCAAAGACGAGATGAGTTTACATATGACACAGCATTAATCATTTTAATTTTAGATTGAAATTTCACATTTAACTAAAGGATTAGGCTGGTGATGTTCTGTCTTATGTTAAACAAATCAAACAAATCCAATAAAAAGACCAAAACAACAAGATGTTAGTCCACATTTAACTCAAAGTTAAATGTTAACTTAACTCTAAGTTGTAGTTACAGACAACGGTGTCATTTCTCCCCCTGTACTGAGCCACCACTACTCAGGCTTTGGACTTAATGTCTCCTTAAATTCAAGTAACTATACTAGTAATAAAACACCACAAGGATCATCAGGACGCTAAAACTCTCCACTAAAACTGGGATGAGGATGAGTTGAAACTGTCCTGTAACAAACGAGCCCACAGGTCGTCTGTCAGCAGGTCACTATGACCCATAGCTAGGTTTTGTTGCTAGGCGACATCTAGTGGTCGTAGTGATGATGACAGCAGCAAAGGGAAAAGTGCGGTGACGTAGTTTATAGAGCGACAAAATCCACGTCAGGAGGAGGTTGGGCTGGATGGATGAATATGACCCAGGAGAGCGGTGTTCGATTCCCATGTGACAGGAGCAATTCAATTCAATTCAATTCAATTTTATTTGTATAGCGCCAAATCATAATATACATTATCTCAAGGCACTTTACAGGGTAAGGTCAAGACCTTACTTTGTTACAGAGAAAAACCCAACAGTTCCCACAACGAGCAAGCGCTTGGCGACAGGGGGGAGGAAAAACTCCCTTTTAACAGGAAGAAACCTCCAACAGAACCGGGCTCAGGGTGGGCGGCCGTCTGCCTCGACCGGTTGGGTTTAGGGGAAGATAGAAAGAGGGGGAGGGGGAGGAGAGGGGAGAGAAGAGAGAGAGACCAGGAACAGCTGTGTCGGTAATGGCGTTATTAATAATAAAGACAGGTAATAGTAATAGTAAAGATGAGTAGTGGTGGATCTGGATCCTGCTGTTCCCGAGGCAGAGATACCTGCAGAATGAGGACAGAGAGAGGGAGAGAGAGGAGAAGCACAAAACTACGGGAGAGAAAAAAAAAAAAACAAAGTTAATGGCATGAAGTCATTGAGAGAGAGCGGGGGAGAGAGACAGAAATAGGGAGAGAGCGCCCAGTGAATCATGGGAATCCCCCAGCAGTTTAGCTCTATAGCAGCATAGCTAAGGGATGGGTCAGGACATACCCGAGCCAGCCCTAACTATAAGCTTTACTAAACAGGACAGTTTTAAGCCTGATCTTAAAGGTAGAGAGGGGGTCTGCCTCCCGAACCCACACTGGGAGCTGGTTCCACAGGAGAGGAGCCTGATAGCTGAAGGCTCTGCCCCCCATTCTACTCTTACTAACTCTGGGAACCACAAGTTGACCTGCATTTAGAGAGCGAAGTGTCCTATTGGGAAAATAGGGAACTATAAGCTCTCCAAGGTACGATGGTGCCTGACCATTAATGGCTTTGTAGGTGAGGAGGAGGATTTTAAATTCGATTCTGGATTTTACAGGGAGCCAATGCAGAGAAGCTAACACAGGAGAGATGTGATCTCGTTTCCTCGTTCCTGTCAGTACTCGTGCTGCCGCATTCTGGATCAATTGGAGGCTTTTTACTGAATTTTTGGGACATCCTGACAATAAAGAGTTACAGTAGTCCAGTCTTGAGGTAACAAATGCATGAACTAGTTTTTCAGCATCCTTTAGACACAGAATGGGTCTGATTTTAGCAATATTGCGCAGGTGGAAGAAGGCTGTCCTAGAGACTTGCTTTATATGTGAAGTAAAGGACAAGTCCTGGTCAAAAATGACACCAAGGTTTCTGACTGTAGCACTGGAGGCCAAGGTGATGTCATCCAGAGTCAGTATATTATCACATAGTGTATCTCTGAGGTGTTTTGGGCCAATTACAATAACTTCAGTTTTGTCTGAATTTAAGAGTAAGAAATTACTGGTCATCCAGATTTTTATGTCCTTAAGACACACCTGAAGCTTGGCTACCTGGTTAGTCTCACCTGGCTTCATGGATAAGTACAGCTGGGTGTCATCTGCGTAACAATGGAAATTCATCTGGTGCCTCCTAATAATGTTTCCCAGAGGGAGCATATATAGACTGAAGAGCATTGGTCCTAGCACAGAACCTTGTGGAACTCCATGACTGACTGTAGTGATGATAGAGGAGTCATTATTAACATGAACAAACTGGAGTCTATCTGACAGATATGACTTAAACCAGCTTAGTGCGGTTCCTTTGATGCCGACCATATGTTCTAGTCTCTGTAATAAAATCTTATGATCGATGGTGTCAAATGCGGCACTAAGATCTAGTAGGACAAGTATAGAGACAAGTCCATTGTCTGAGGCTATGAGGAGATCATTGGTAACCTTAACCAGAGCTGTTTCTGTGCTATGATGGACTCTAAAACCTGACTGAAAGTCTTCAAACAAACCATTCCTGTGCAAGTAATCACATAACTGGCTTGCAACGACCCTCTCAAGGATTTTGGAGATAAAGGGGAGGTTGGATATAGGTCTATAATTGGCTAAAACGTCAGGATCAAGAGTAGGCTTTTTAAGTAGAGGTTTAATTACTGCAACTTTAAAAGCCTGCGGTACATAACCAGTTGATAAAGATAAGTTAATCAGACTTAATATAGAGGTGTCAAGTAAAGGAAAAACCTCTTTGAACAACCTTGTTGGAACAGGGTCTAGAAGACAGGATGATGGTTTAGATAAATAAACTGTTGAAGTGAGCTCAGAGAGATCTACAGGAGAGAAACAGTCAAAATATAAGCCAGTTACAGTGGACTCTGAGGCTGCTGAACTGGACAATACATCTGAACCAGCTGTGGGGAGGAGATGGTGAATTTTTTCTCTAACAGAGACAATTTTATCTGTAAAGAAGCTCATGAAGTCATTACAACTGAGGGCTAAAGGTATAGATGGGTCAACAGAGCTGTGGCTGTCTGTCAGCCTGGCTACAGTGCTGAACAGAAACCTGGTATTGTTCTTGTTTTCTTCTATCAATGATGAATAATAGGATGTTCTGGCTTTACGGAGGCTTTTTTTATACGCCAACAGGCTGTCTTTCCAAGCCTTTAAAGATTCATCCAGGTTAGTAGAACGCCACCTTCTTTCTAGCTTCCTTGAATTTTGCTTTAAAGCTCGTGTTTCTGAGTTGTACCATGGAGCTAGCCTTCTCTGACTCACTACCTTCTTCCTCAGAGGGGCCACAGTGTCTAGAGTTGCACGCAGTGAGGCTACAGTACTGTCAACAAGATCATCAACCTGTGTGGATGTGAAGTTAAGAGAGCTGTTCCCTACTGCATTGATACATGGCAGTGGGCTAAGTACTGATGGGATCCTTTCTTTAAATTTGCTAATGGTATTGTCAGAGAGACACCTGCTGTAATAGATTTTTTCCCCAGATGCTGTGTAGTCCATGACTGAAAACTCAAATGTTAACAGAGAATGGTCAGATAAAAGAGGGTTTCTGGGAGAAACTGTTAGGTATTCAATGTCAATCCCATAAGTCAGAACCAGATCAAGGGTATGATTAAAAGAGTGAGTGGGTTCATTAACATGCTGAGAGAAGCCAATTGAGTCTAATAATGAATTAAATGCATGACTCAGGCTGTCACTTTCAACATCTACATGAATGTTAAAATCACCCACTATGATGACTTTATCTGTGCTAAGAGCTAACTCAGATAAAAAGTCTGAGAACTCAGATAAGAACTCAGAGTAAGGGGCAGGTGGACGATATACAGTAACTAGTAGGACTGGTTTTTGTGTCTTCCGGTTTGGGTGAGACAGACTAAGAATAAGGCTTTCAAACGAATTATGATTAACCTTATGCTTGGGATTCAGTAATAAATTGGAGTGATAAATGGCTGCCACCCCTCCTCCTCGGCCTGTGCTTCGAGGGATATGAACGTTAACATGAGTGGGGGGTGTTGATTCATTTAAACTAACATATTCATCCTGCTGCAGCCAGGTTTCAGTCAGACAGAGCAGATCAATGTTATGATCAGTTATCAGATCATTGACTAGTAGAGATTTAGATGAGAGTGATCTGATATTCAATAATCCACATTTAATTTTCCTGTTATTTGGTTCTGGACTAACAGTTGTGCTAATTTTTATTAGGTTTTCATGTCTAACTCCTCCTCTGTTCACTTTTGATTTATTATATTTAAATGTAGGTGGTCGGGGGACAGACACAGGAGCAGTTTATGTTGTTTCTATTACCCATGACCGTTTGTTGTTATCATTGTAACCATGACAACAAAGATCGCCAAATCACCCTCTTTTCTAAACCTAACCAAACAATGACGGTTATTATAGTAGCCATGGCAACGAAGGTAGAACACCACTTTCTGTACAGTTCATCTGTTTTTTACTAAGGTCTGGCGTTTCAGGAAACACTCCTATGGGTCGTATCAGAGGGTTGAAGAAAACGACCTGTGTGGTTGTTCAGGCTGAGGCCCGGTTTGATGAGTCAGGTTTTACTGCCTCACATCTGATATAAACTAAAAATCACCTGAAAAACAAACTGATTATTTCTGGTAGAGTGGAAGATCTCTAATCTGTTTTATTTGACCTAAACTATGTGCATGTTTACTGTGAAAGTGTGCTTATTATGTTAGGTGATTGCACCGTGTGTGTGTGTGTATAGAGAGATGTGTGAGGCTGTGCAGTGTGTGTGTGCAGCAGTAATGTTCAGTGGGCTGATCTCTGACAGGTTCATCTCTGAGACTCAGGAGCCTGACGTAATGTGGTCGCAGCAGGGAAAAGCTTTAAACACTGTCATTTACCCAAACTACCATAATCAGCTTGTTTGTGCTGACACATGAGTACACACACACACACACACACACACACACACACACACACCTGCAGGGTTTTCCCAGCTCCCTCAAAACTCTGGAAAAGTTTGATAAAATTAGCTTTGACTCCAAAGTACAATCTAGAACAGTTTGTTTCACTGTGTTATTCAGGTTATTTATTTATTCTTTTTTCTTCTATTTCTTCTTTTTCTTCTTTTTTTTCTCTCATGTTTTTTGCACTGATAGATACAGTAAGCAGTGGTGGTAAGTATAGAAGTACATCTACTCAAGTACAGTACTTCAGTACAATTCTAAGGTACTTGTACTGTGAGTCATTCTACTCTCGCTGTTTTATACTTGTATTCCTCTGTTCTGCTACATTTCAAAAAAGAGAAATATTCTGTTCCTGTGTCAGGAAACACACGCTTTAATCTAAGGGTTTGTTCTGATTGACTGCTCAAGTTTCCTTCCACATTTTGTTTTTGTTTTTTGGTGATGTCGCAGTGCTGTGAGATGTGAGAGCCAAAGTGCCTGTTGTGTACTGTATACTGTACTCACTTACACGTATGTGATTGTCATCAACATTTCAGACCTGCTCAGTTTCAGTTGTACCTTTTTAAAAAGGCTTGTTTACAGCTTGTCTGGTCGCCTGCCTGCTATTGTGTTGTTGTAGTGATGTCACTGTGTTTCCAGATGTCAGTGAGTAAAGTACGATGATAGAAATGTGAAAATAATCCAAGATGCTGTCACCCCCCATCAGCGCTGATATACTGTAAGTAGAAAAGTACACAAACTGAGCCCACATGGAGAGAATGAGTCTGTCTGTTTGCTCTATCTCATCTCTTTGCAGGAATTATCTCTCCCTGCCTCTCTCTCTCTCTCTCTCTCTCTCTCTCTCTCTCTCTATCCCTCTCTCGTCAGCAGAGAATTAGAAGCATGTGTACTTTGAGTTTCAGGATGTCAGGGTGGGAGGGGGTGGGGAGTTACGTGCCACTTATGAGAGGGAGAGAGTCAATTTATTTACATTGAGTTGTTATGATTAGGCACAAGCCAGCGTGCAATTTACAGATGATTCCCCCCTTTCTGAAATAAGAGGGTAGGCCTGGTGCTGGAGACGGGCCTGGAGAGAGGGGCAGAAAAAAGGGCTGTGGTGGAAAAGAGAAAGTAAAAATAGAACAGCCACACCACATAATGACATCTACAAAAAGACAAAAATAGACCCAAAGACATGCACAGTCCTAGAAGGAGGGTGGGTGGGTACAGGGGGAGGGGGGACCCCACATGTGGCACAGACAGAAAGAATCTTTTAGTCATTTCTTCAGAGCTGGTCATTATGCTATGTGTGTTTTTGAAACTTGAAATAGCAAATCCACCACAAAAGCCTTATTGGAATATGTTTAATGTCAAAAATCAGAGAGGAGGACATTAAGTAGACTGTGTCCATGCAAGCACCGTCAGCTTAGCCCCATAATAGCAATTTTAGGGTGGTTATCATACAATCCTGACTACAGTAAAAGCGTGTGTGAGTGTGAGTCACTGTCTGAAAAACACACATCTATGAGTTTCACTAACTGGAGGAAAATAACCCACAGACAGTAGTTGTAACAGTGGTTATATGGTGTATATGGACATTTGGACTATTAATCTTTTGTTTGTTTTATTTTATTTAGCATCATTGCACGGTTGTTAACGCGCACGCACTGGGTTAAATGTGTGTTAAAAGTGTTCATGGGTCCACTCAGTTAGAAACTGAGACCCAGCCTCAGACCTAAGTCCGGGTTTGGTCCTGAATGTGTGAATGCACTGACTGCAGAGACTCTGTTCTGCTCTCTTTACATGTTGGATTGATTTTTACCAGACCGGCTTCTGTCTTTGAAGCATGACATTCACTTCTGAGTGTGTGGAAATGCTTACAGGTATTGACTCAACATGTATCCTAATGGTGCATTTCATACGTTACTGACTGTGAGAGAGAGAGATAAAGAGTAGGAGAGAGAGAGAGAGAGGGGCAGAGGGCCAGTTTTCCTTCTGCCAAAATCAACCACTCAGGAAGAACAATCAGGTCAATAGTTAAGTTCTCCCACAAAGTATCTGCATGAGCCACACATGTATCTAAACTACAGTGGTCAGTTGTCTGTTGACAACCCTGTCTCTGAGAAATGAGTGGATGGTTTCAGCTATTACGAGTTTTTTCAACGAGGATTTTCTGACTCACAGTGAATGCACTTTGGTTAAGGTGAGGGAAATATGTAAATAAAAACATTATGTCAGAAGTAATTGTGACCTGTTTTTGTATTAAACCAGGGAACCTGAACCAAGAGCTGTGAGAGTCTGAGCAGAACCAAAACACATCACTGCTGGTGGATGTTGTACTGCAACGTGTCAAATTCCTACATTAACATACAGTGTCTTTATTTATTTATTTATTTATTCAGAACTTTTTTATTTAAACATTTTAAACGTTTTACAAAACATTTCCTGACATATGACTTTGAAAATGTGTGAGAGACTGTATAGTAGAATGAGTTAAAATAAGAGTAAATAAATAAGTAAATAAATTATAAAATGAATAGATAAATTAAAAGGGGAGAGAAGGAGGGAGGAATTAGAATAAGAATAAATAATAAGAGTAGAAGTGAATAAAATTAATTAATTAATTAAATGATTAACTAGATAAATAAAAATAATAAGTAATAAAACATGCATACATTCATGTGTACACACCTTCAAACATGTATATACATATGTATAATTAGATTAAGGTAAAGAGGTATATTAATGCTTAAAAATAATTTATTAAAACAGGATAAGTAAATATAGCGCAGATTAGCAGACAAAAATTTACATAATTATGATATTAACAATATTAAAAGCACTGACAATGACAGGTGGAAGAGCAAATATCTATAGATGGTAGCTGAGCAGAGTTTTTCAAAGAGGAGCCTCCAATAGTACTCCATCACATTGTCCCATCTATTGTACACCCAGGTACCTTGAAATACAAGTCCATCTTTGCATGAATGTGTCCATTGTGAGCTGTAGACTAGCCGTCATTTGCTCCATCATATATACATTTTTCAGTCTTTGGGTCCATTGACCTATAGTTGGTGGTTTTACTTCTCTCCAGTTCACAGTAATCATTTTCTTTGCTACTAGTAAGAGAATCCTCAGTGCATATCGTTGGTCTGTATTATATATATCTTTGGGTATGGCTCCCAACAAAAACAACATTGGTTCTAGACTAACATCCATCTCCAAAATACTATCGATTTCCTTTTTAATATAACCCCAGAATCTTTGGAGTACTGGACAGTCCCAGAAGATGTGTGTGGTGTCGCCAATATTTCCGCGTTTTCGCCAACATAGTGCCATAGTGTTTTTCAAATATGAAGAAATAATAATGGGAGTATTAAAAAACCAGATCTTTACCTTCCAGTCAAACTCTTTCCACAGTTGACTACTTATTCCCTTATGGCAACCTGTCCATATATCCTTCCATGTAGAGTCTTCAATTATAACATTCATTTCTAATTCACATTTTTTTTTTATGTACTCTGTGTTTTGTGAAGTACCCGTTGCTAACCTTTTATATATATTAGATAGATGTTTTTTTGTTGGGAAATGTCTCTCTAGAACACTAATAAAGTATTCTTCTATTTCATTTGGGTTTTTACTGACCATTTCTTTTTCCTTATGATTTGTAACATAATGTCTTATAAGGAGGTACCTGTATAGATCCTTTGATGTGAGGTCGAACTGATCTTGAAGTTGAGAAAATGATTTAAATTCTGTTCCTTTGAAAAGTTGATTAATTGTACAAAGACCTTTGTCGGCCCATCTTCTAAACCCACTGTCCCACAGGGAGGGTGGGAACTCTATATTTCCTACTATCAACATGGCCCTTGAGATCGATTCAGGTCCCCTGAGCATTTTTTTTTTACTGTTGTCCAGACTTTTAAAGTGTGTTTTATCCATTCGTTCTTTATTTTGATTTTGTTGACAGACTTTATATCCATAAATGGGAGTTCTGATAGGGAAACGCCTTTAACGGAGTCCTGCTCTATCTTGGTCCATATTGCCTCCCGATTATTTCCAATCCATGCCACTATTGCATTTATTTGTGTAGCCCAGTAATAATTTTTAAGGTTTGGTAGACCTAAACCTCCCTTGTCTTTGGGTATTTGGAGGGATTTTAATCTTACCCTTGGTCTCTTCTTTTGCCATATAAATGTTAAGATTAGTTTTTAACATTTTTAAAGTGGAAGCGGGTACTCTAATAGGGAGGGATTGAAACAAAAAGAGAAGCCTAGGTAGTAGGTTCATTTTTACCATCTCTACCAATTAAAGACAGGGGTAGGACCTCCCAACGTGTCACATCATTTTTTATTTGTTTAATTAATTTGTTATAATTTGCCTCAAACAGTTGGGTGGGGTTAGGTGTAAGAATTATTCCTAGATATCTAAATCCTTGTTTGGACCAGCGAAAAGAGACATTGTTATTCAGTTGTGTAGGCCAGGTACCTGAAATCATCATGGCTTCTGATTTATTTTCGTTAATTTTGTATGCAGACACTGACCCATATTCATGTAAGCACTTCATAAGTGCAGGGATGGAGGAAAGTGGATTTTTTACAAAAAGCAAAATATCGTCTGCGAACAGAGCTATCTTATGAATTGAACCTCCTTCATCTGTTATCCCTTGAATTTGTATATTTTGGCGTATCGCCTCTGCCAGAGGTTCAATACTAAGAGCAAATAAGATGGGTGACAATGTATGGAAGTTTTTCTGTGCCATCAGAGTTTGAATATGAATTTCTAACACTGAATTTTTTCAGCATCGAAATCAGACTTTGAATTTTAAAAACCATCAAATTTCAAGCACTCATTTTTTTTTCACCTCTGATCTTTTTCAACAATGAATCTCCCTGTCTCACCCCTCGTTCTACCCTGAAGAAATTAGAACAATGACCATTAACTCTAACTTTGGAGCTGGGTTCTTTATATAATAGGTTTATCCAAGCCACGAATTCCCTCCCAAAGCCCATTTCTATCAGTGTCTGCTTAAGAAATACCCAGTCTAATCGATCAAACGCCTTCTCAGCGTCTAAGCCGAGAAGCATTGATGGTTGTTTATCCCTTGCCACTATTGCCTGCAGGTTCAGGGCTCTCCTTATATTGTTTGTTCCTTGACGTCCTAATATAAATCCCGTCTGGTCTGGTTGTATAAATTTTTTTTTGTTTTTTTGGATTCTAGTAGCTATTATAGAGGTCAGGATTTTATAATCTACACAAAGTAAACTTATTGGGCGATAACTGGTGCACAGAAGGGGGTCCTTTCCCTCTTTATGTATCACTGTTAATATGGCTTCCGACCATGAATTTGGGGCATCTCCTGATTTTAGAACATAATTATATAATTTACACAATATGGGTGTGAGCTCATTCACAAATATTTTATAGTATTCTACAGAGAAACCGTCTTTTCCTGGTGTTTTGTTGTTTTTAATTTTAGCAATACTTTCTTTAATTTCACTCTCTGTGACAGGTTTTATTAAAAGTTCTGCTTCCTCATTTGGTAGTTTATTCATTTTAAGAGGTCTTAAGAACTCCAGTGTTTTCTCTTCCTTAAATTCTAGTTCTTCAGCCCTATATAGTTGTTTGTAATATGTGGCAAATGAGTCTGATATTTTAGTGGGATCAGTCTCAACCTGACTGGTTTCAGGATTCCTAATTTTGGGAACTGCACGGCTAGATTGGGTTTTTCTAAGTTGAAAGGCCAGTAGCCTAATGGCTTTATTCCCCATTTCATAATACTTCCTATTAGTATATCTCAAAGCTCCCTCTGCCTTATATGTCAGAACCTCATCTAGTTGTTGTCTAACTTCCTTTAACTTTTTAAGAGTGTCTTTCCTTTGAAATTGTTTATGTTCCCTTGTCAATTTTTTTATTTCAGCTTCTAATCCTTGTTGTTTAGCAAGTCTTTGTTTCTTAATTCTGGATCCTATAGATATAATCTTCCCTCTCATTGTGGCCTTACTGGCATCCCATACGACTGAGGGAGAGACATTACCATCATCATTTATAGTAAAGTACTCAGTCAGAGCTCCTTTTAATTCCTGCCTGATATTCATATCTGTGAGTAATGAAACATTAAGTCTCCAATATCTAAAGTGGTTGTCTACTCCTAGGTTAATTTTCATGGTCACAGGGCCGTGCTCTGAGATAGAAATTGGTTCAAGTGTGCTTTCTTTTAATCTATATAGTTCAGTTTTTGATATACAAAAGAGATCTATCCTTGAATAGCTCCCATGTACTTGAGACATATAAGTAAAATCTCTCTCATTAGGGTGAAGCTGTCACCAAATGTCCACTAGCCCAAGTTCCTTCATCATATCTGATAGCCCCTTGGACATTTTGGATTGAGATTGTCTTGTTGCAGGTAGCCTGTCCAATTTTGAATCCAAGGTGCAGTTAAAGTCACCTCACACTATTACAGCCCCCCCACTTTTATCTGCTAGTAGGGTTGCTATCTTTAAAAAAAAAATGAGGGCAGTCTTCATTTGGGGCGTACACATTAAGAATAGTTATCTTTTTCCCTCCGATTGTGCCTATCACCATAACATACCAACCTTCATCATCTTGAAAAGTTTTCTCATTGTTGTAGTATACAGATTTATTAAATAGTATAGCCACTCCTCTCTTCTTTTTCCTCCCACATGATGCGCTGTAGACCTGATCTACCCACTCTCTCTCCAGTTTTAAGTGTTCAGTCTGCAACAAGTGTGTTTCCTGGATTAGAGCAACAGAACAGTGCAGTTTCTTTAATTGTTCCAAGATTTTTTTCCTTTTGATGGGATTGTTAATTCCTCTTATATTGTAATTTATGAAATTCAACTCAGCCATAATTTCCGTATGGTCTTATGATATAGCTCCCTATCTGTTTGTACATAAATATCAAAGTAAGTCTAATCACTAACAAAGCGTTGTCTGTAGCATGTGTCAGGAAAAACAAAGAGCAAAGAACAATAACATAAAATTGACCTTCAACTTGATCAATCTGACGCTGGAACTGAACTAAAATAGCGTCAGATCCCCGGTGATATTGGGGCAGAAAGGTGTGACTTACCCTCTCTGTGGAAAAAGGCACACATAGTGTGAGTGTGACCAATATTACATTAAGATGTAAAAAAGGTCTGGATGAGTGTATTCCACTCATATATTCAAGCATAGCCTCCTTCTGGACTATCTAACACATAACCTTACTATGTGACAACAATATGTTTGAATAACTCTCAAAAATCAAACCTAATGATGCTCATGTTTTTTTTGTTGTTTTTTTTTTGTTTTTTTTTTGGTAGCAGCCCAAGTTATATAACCTAATGTGTGGCTGTCAATCTTTCACTGGTTTGGTTGAAACAAGTTGTTTTTTTTTTTGTTTGTTTTTCTTAACCATCCTAATGACAGTCACTTCAATCTTCCTCCTGCAGAAGGGCCTTGAAATCAGCTGGTGACAGAAACGCCCTCCTTTTTCTCCCCTCCTGGCTCCTCCATCCATCCTTCAGTTCTTCCTCAATGCGCTCCCTCTCCTGGCAGCGTACGTCAACCCCCAGCTCCTTCAGCAGCGTCGCGGCCCCTGTTAGTGATGTAAATGTCTTCTCCCCGGTGTTCAGTTGGTATGCAGTTGTGCTGGGTTTAGACACCTCGCCTGTATGTCTTTCTTTTTAAGTTGTTTAATAACTTTGTGTACCCTCATCCGTTTCTGCTGTAGATCGGGAGAGTAGCCCTGATCAAAGTAGATCCGCTTGCCTTGAAAGAGGTTCCATGCCTGCTTTATGATTGTATCCTTCAAGGCTGCATCCAAAAATCTCACTATAATCGATCTTGGGTGGGCTGTAGCATCTTTGGGTTTGGCCACTAGGGAGCGATGTGCCCTTTCAATCTTAATATCCAAGTCTGGTGGTAGTTTAAGTTCTTTCTGGAGCAGGTCTCTAATAAATCCAGCCATGTCTTTCCCTTCACTGCCTTCCGGGATTTGAAAGATCCTGATATTGTTTCTTCTCAGTCTGTTTTGCATGTCGTCGCATTTTGCCGCGAGTTCAATGTCGCGATGCAGCAGGTATCTCAGTGCCCTGCTGTGGTGTATTCCCGCATCCTCGGCTGCACCAATTCTCTCCTCCATTCTTCCTATTCTCTCTTCATGTTCCACCAGTTGGTTTTTTATGTTTGTTCAACACGGCCGAGGGCAAGTTTGGTGTGGTTGTGTCCGTCTTGGTTTTCTTTTCAGAGTGTCCTCAGCTCCTCCAGTACCGATGTATCAGACTGACACCTGTTGCTGCTAGCTTTGTTTATGCTAGTTGGGCTCGGTTGGTTCGGCTTATTATCCCGTTTTCCTCACGCGGGGTCGGGTTTGTCCTGTTTCCTTTGACCAGCGGAGGAACTCATGTTTCATGAATATATATTTAACGTTTCAGCGTCAAAATATTATTGTTGTCACTCTTATCTATAATTTTGTCCAGCGGAGCTCAGCTGCTATGCTGCAAGCACGTCCATGACGTCACCGGAAGCCCTCATCCATACAGTGTCTTTAATATGTTAATAGAAATATAATCTGGTTGCAATTACATCTGGTACAAAGCAACTGATCCACTTCTGAACCAGCTCCAGTGGACATCTGAAACACTTTGATCATCATCATCATCATCATCATCATTATCATCATCATCATCATCACAGGAGATAAGATTAGTTTTTAGGCAGATGGTGTGAAATATTAAGTGCTGGTAACATTACAGGTAGTGCTTTTTAGTGAGAGGAGCATCGTGCTGCTCTTTTTGGGTCAGTCTGTTCCACTGTCCTGTTTTTTTTAAATGAATTTGTGCACGTTGGGTTCATGTACTGTATATTTTCATGGTACATTATATATAACAACAGACATTGCTGTGGTGGTGGAGGAGGGAGGAATAACATCCACTCAGTTTCCTGACCATGACTCTTCCAGCTGGTTGAGACCTTCAAACCAAACCTGCTTCCAGTCACACACAAAGAGGAAGACTACTTTTCTACAGACTGTGTGTGGTCTTATACAGGAGCTGAAATTATGAGTGAAATTATGGTCACTGGTGACAGGAAGTCAAATAATGTGTTTACCTAAGTCCAGTGAAGGTTTTACTTGTAAAATCCCTTACTACACAGGACAAAATGAGGTCTGTATTATTATTTTTTAATTAAAAACTCTGACAAGCTCTGATGTATTGGGACCGTTGTAGAAAAAAATAATAATATGGAGCTGGGGAGGAGGGAAATATTGAGAGAAAAAAACAGAATTTCTGAGATTAAAGTCCTAAATTCAGAAGTCACAAGCTCTGTATATATGTGTATATTACTCACTCACCTCAAAATACAGGACTCTGTCTGATGTTTGTGTGAAAAATCCTCCAAGATGCACAAACACAGCTGAGAGGTCACAATCAGTGTCTCGAATTAGCTGAGGTGAGGGCACCCACCTGTCACTCAAAGCGGCCACGCCCTTCATTATGTATAACTTTTGTCCTTAATAAAATGTAAACAGGTGAGTTGTATAAAATTCAGCTGTACAGTTGTCATGAAGGAGGAAATTAGCTCTAGAGACCAGAACAGTTTTTGTACCAGGCTGTAAACGTGTTTATTTCTGCTGTAAAGTTGGACATTTGAACATGGGAGTCTATGGGACTGACTCACTGTTGGAGCCAGACTCTAGTGGTCATTAGAGGAACTGCAGCTTTTAGCTCTTCACTGTTGCGCAAGGATAAAAAAAACCCTGCAATGTTTAGACAAAACTTTCTAAGCAGAATCTGTTACAGCTCAGTCCAGTGAGACAGCTGCGTAATACACATTGTAAAATTGTGTTAGTGTTTTAGTGTGCATTGTACACACACTAAAACCATTCTGTGTTCAAAATCCCAGAAGATAGAGGATCCATAACTGGGTGTCGAGAGGCCCTGAAGGCCCACAAGAAGAATCTTAGGGGTGGCAAGACAATTAACAGAATTAGACAGCAAAAAAATCTGTCATACAATATCTGGTTTCCTTTTTTTCCTTTTGTTTGCCTTATTTGTGTGAAGTATTGAATAAAATTATTGGTAAATATTGGGGACTGTGAACCTTGGAGGAGGTGACTGTTGGTCTTTGACCAAACCCTTCCAAAAACTGTGGAACCAGTTGTGTAATTAGTTGCGTCTGTGTTTACTGTTGCATGGCTCTCAAGTTTGAAGTCAAGGGAGATGATCTGCTGAGTGTTTGAGTTTATGTCTCTCCTTTGTTTTCTCACTGCCTCTCCTCACCACATCCACTCATGCTGTCAGCCCACACACACTCACATACACACTCACACACACTCACATACACACTCACACACACTCACATACACACTCACACACACTCACATACACACTCACACACTCACACACACTCACATACACACTCATACACACTCACACACTCACACACACTCACACACACACTCACACACACTCACATACACACTCACACACACTCACATACACACTCACACACTCACACACACTCACATACACACTCACATACACACTCACACACTCACACACACTCACATACACACTCACACACACTCACATACACACTCACACACACTCACATACACACCCACACACTCACACACACTCACATACACACTCACACACACTCACATACACACTCACACACACTCACATACACACCCACACACTCACACACACTCACATACACACTCACACACACTCACATACACACTCACACACACTCACATACACACTCACATACACACTCACACACTCACACACTCACACACACACACAAACACACTCACATACACACTCACACACACACACACACGCTCACATACACACTCACACACACTCACACACTCACATACACACCCACACACACTCACATACACACTCACACACACACACACACTCACACACACACTCACACACACTCACATACACACTCACACACACTCACATACACACCCACACACACTCACATACACACTCACACACACACACACACTCACACACACACTCACACACACTCACATACACACTCACACACACTCACATACACACATACACACTCACATATACACTCACACACTCACACACACTCACATACACACTCACACACACTCACATACACACCCACATACACACTCACACACTCACATACACACCCACACACACTCACATACACACTCACACACACGCACACACACTCACATACACACTCACACACTCACATACACAGCCACACACACTCACATACACACTCACACACACTCACACACCCACATACACACTCACACACTCACATACACAGCCACACACACTCACATACACACTCACACACACTCACACACTCACATACACACTCACACACACTCACATACACACTCACACACACACACACACACACACACACACACGCACTCACTCACATACACACTCACACTCACTGTAGATACTGTAGATGTTGTAGGTACTGTAGATGTTGTAGATGTTGTAGATACTGTAGATGTTGTAGGTACTGTAGATGTTGTAGATACTGTAGATACTGTAGATGTTATAGGTACTGTAGGTACTGTAGATGTTGTAGATGTTGTAGGTACTGTAGATGTTGTACATACTGTAGATGTTGTAGATGTTGTAGGCACTGTAGATGTTGTAGATACTGTAGATGTTATAGGTACTGTAGATGTTGTAGATGTTGTAGATACTGTAGATGTTGTAGGTACTGTAGATGTTGTAGATGTTGTAGATACTGTAGATGTTGTAGATACTGTAGATGTTGTAGGTACTGTAGATGTTGTAGGTACTGTAGATGTTGTAGATGTTGTAGATACTGTAGATGTTGTAGGTACTGTAGATGTTGTAGATACTGTAGATGTTGTAGATGTTGTAGATACTGTAGATGTTGTAGATACTGTAGATGTTGTAGGTACTGTAGATGTTGTAGGTACTGTAGATGTTGTAGATGTTGTAGATACTGTAGATGTTGTAGGTACTGTAGATGTTGTAGATGTTGTAGATACTGTAGATGTTGTAGATGTTGTAGATACTGTAGATGTTGTAGGTACTGTAGATGTTGTAGATACTGTAGATACTGTAGATGTTATAGGTACTGTAGGTACTGTAGATGTTGTAGATGTTGTAGGTACTGTAGATGTTGTACATACTGTAGATGTTGTAGATGTTGTAGGCACTGTAGATGTTGTAGATACTGTAGATGTTATAGGTACTGTAGATGTTGTAGATGTTGTAGATACTGTAGATGTTGTAGGTACTGTAGATGTTGTAGATGTTGTAGATACTGTAGATGTTGTAGATACTGTAGATGTTGTAGGTACTGTAGATGTTGTAGGTACTGTAGATGTTGTAGATGTTGTAGATACTGTAGATGTTGTAGGTACTGTAGATGTTGTAGATACTGTAGATGTTGTAGATACTGTAGATGTTGTAGGTACTGTAGATGTTGTAGATGTTATAGGTACTGTAGATGTTGTAGGTACTGTACATACTGTAGATGTTGTAGGTACTGTAGGTACTGTAGATGTTGTAGATACTGTAGATGTTGTAGGTACTGTAGATGTTGTAGGTACTGTACATACTGTAGATGTTGTAGATACTGTAGATACTGTAGATGTTGTAGGCACTGTAGATGTTGTAGATGTTGTAGATACTGTAGATGTTGTAGGTACTGTAGGTACTGTAGATGTTGTAGATACTGTAGATGTTGTAGGTACTGTAGATGTTGTAGATGTTGTAGATACTGTAGATGTTGTAGATACTGTAGATGTTGTAGGTACTGTAGATGTTGTAGGTACTGTAGATGTTGTAGATGTTGTAGATACTGTAGATGTTGTAGGTACTGTAGATGTTGTAGATGTTATAGGTACTGTAGATGTTGTAGGTACTGTACATACTGTAGATGTTGTAGGTACTGTAGGTACTGTAGATGTTGTAGATACTGTAGATGTTGTAGGTACTGTAGATGTTGTAGGTACTGTACATACTGTAGATGTTGTAGGTACTGTAGGTACTGTAGATGTTGTAGATACTGTAGATGTTGTAGGTACTGTAGGTACTGTAGATGTTGTAGATACTGTAGATGTTGTAGGTACTGTACATACTGTAGATGTTGTAGATACTGTAGATACTGTAGATGTTGTAGGCACTGTAGATGTTGTAGATGTTGTAGATACTGTAGATGTTGTAGGTACTGTAGGTACTGTAGATGTTGTAGATACTGTAGATGTTGTAGGTACTGTAGATGTTGTACATACTGTAGATGTTGTAGATGTTGTAGGCACTGTAGATGTTGTAGATACTGTAGATACTGTAGATGTTATAGGTACTGTAGATGTTGTAGATGTTGTAGATACTGTAGATGTTGTAGGTACTGTAGGTACTGTAGATGTTGTAGATACTGTAGATGTTGTAGATACTGTAGATGTTGTAGGTACTGTACATACTGTAGATGTTGTAGGTACTGTAGATGTTGTAGATGTTGTAGATACTGTAGATGTTGTAGGTACTGTAGGTACTGTAGATGTTGTAGATACTGTAGATGTTGTAGGTACTGTACATTACTGTAGATGTTGTAGATACTGTAGATACTATAGATGTTATAGGTACTGTAGATGTTGTAGATGTTGTAGATACTGTAGATGTTGTAGGTACTGTAGGTACTGTAGATGTTGTAGATACTGTAGATGTTGTAGGTACTGTACATACTGTAGATGTTGTAGGTACTGTAGGTACTGTAGATGTTGTAGATACTGTCGATGTTGTAGATGTTGTCGGTACTGTAGAGACCATAATTGTTGTAAATACCATAGGTGTTGTACATACTGTATATGTTGTAAGTACTGTAGATACTGTAGATGTTGTAAATACTATAGATGTTGTAGATACTGTAGATGTTGTAGAGAAGAAGACTTCTCTACAAAAACCCACACATGACTGGTGTATGGAGATTTAGTATTTGATGCAGATCATCAGGGACAGTTTTGGATGACCATAAGTCAGTGAGCAAACGGAGGCTCAGGAGGAAACAGCTCAGACTGATATGAGCAGCTCAGGGACAGACGTCTGAGTGAGTCTCAGTTCGTCACTTTATATATTTATAACAATATTTCATCATTGTGTTCATGAAATGTTACTGTTAATGTCAACTGACAGCTGACATCTGTTGTTGCTATCCTCAACATTCACAAAGGCTAATGTTAGTTTGTTGACAGCTCATAGCTGTGTGCTCATAATATTATCTGCTCCAGTCATCACTGTTCAGTCTGTAAAAAATATAACAATGACTTAAACTACTGCTGTACACTGACTATATGGAGGTGTGTTTGTGTGCACGTGTGTGTGTGCACACGTGCACGCACAGTGTGCCAACAGCCTCTGGTGTTTTCTGTTTTTTTTGCTGTGGTTTCAAATTCAAAAATAGTTCCTTGACACACTATTAAACTTAAGAGAAGGGTGTTAGGAGTGGATTGAGTTTTACAACAGACTCTTAGATGTCTCTGTTTGAGCAGCTCACTGACATGTCTGGTTTATGGTTTTTGATTACGGCCGGTCCTGTCTGTGAGTCACACGGCAAACACCAGAGCACAGAGCTTCATCAATAACAGGTGCAGCAGGTCCACAAAGTAAGCACTGAAGGAATACAGTCTGAGGTGTCTCATCATTGTGACTGCATTTGAACAAAATCCTCAAATCTTAAATTGAAATGAACCATACAGTGTGATTAGTCAGTTATATGATTTAATGGTCACATTTTTCTACTTTGTTCATGTCTGTCTTTTTAGACTGAGTGTAAGTCAGTCAAATTTCACTTCATAAAAGGTAAGACAAAAGACTTTGAATCTGTCTATTTTTACTTTTTTAAAAAAAAACACTGCATGACAAGGAAAAGCAGATGAGAAACCAGCCCTCACTCTGCTGCATTCAAGAAGTAGTTTGTGTATTTTGGCAACGTGTCCACAAGTATAGTGCTTCATTCCTGCGGGTCACCATCACAGAGAGGTTTCTAAAGCAGCTCTGGTTAATCAACATCCCTGTGCTCTGTTGGGGGTGAATGGCATCTATGGTATGAATGTGACTCATCCCCAGACAGCCTCCTCTGTAGCCTGCTGTATATAAGGCACAACCTGCTCGATTTGGCATTAATCGTCAATGACAGTATAATTACTCAAAGTACACAGAGTGACTGTGGTTAGAGTTGACATTTCAAGTGGCAACCTTCACGCTGGTTACGCACTTTGTGAGAACCATAGTTTACTTCTATAAAAAACGAGCCCACAGGTCGTATGTGCAGCAGCTTATCTGGGCTTATCTGTAGTTAGGTTTTATTGTCAGACGACCTCTGTGAACCGACCTATTCTGTCCTGAGGCACTGAGGTGTGCTGTTTCTCCCAAATTTAGTTTGCACAAGCTTCATGATGGCTCCACATCCCCGACCTAAAGTTTTGAGTTTTCAACAAAAATATGACAACAAGGTATTACCTGATTGAACTGGCAGTGTGAAAACATACAATACAACAGTTGCTGCCACATCTCTGTTAGATTCAGTTCTTTGCTCAAACTTACCTCAGGAGCTAGAGTTAGAGCTGAGGTTTCTTTTAAAATATTAGACAAGCTTATCAGGATATCTGAACTATGACACAAACCAAGCGCACACAGTCGGAATAACCATGGATGCACTCTTTGATAACAGGAAGTCTTGATTTATAAGCTGTACATGTCAGCAGTAATGACCTTTGGGTGGATTAAAACAATTTCCCCAATGGCTTCATGGATTACTGACAACAAATGAAACAAAGAGAGAGAGAGATTTGTTTCCTTGATCATCATCTGCTGTTTCATTTTTAAATATAACCCCAATCCAGGACCTCTTACAATTAGTCTGTTATGATACACTGTGTTATTTAAAGATCCCATATTTCACACTTCTCCTGCATTTTATTTGAAGTGTTGATCTCCATCAGAAGATATGTTTGTGGTTTTAAGAACCAAAAACCATCTCAGTGTAGTTTTACATCTCCTCTCTCAGGCCTCTCTCTGGAGCTCTAGTGACCACAGGTCAGTCAGCCAATCAGACGAGAAGCTCTGAACCTCTCTTCTGATTGGATCCAATAAAAATATCGCAGGTTTCAGGTAAACACAGGTAAACGAAATCCTATTAATATGGAACCTGGACCTGCTTTATAATCAAAAACACATGGACATCTACCTTTAGACTGTGTGGGACCTTTAAGAGCAAGCCAGTTATTTAGTATTGTGCTTAGATAAACTTAGAGTATTTGGGAGAAACTGAAGAGTGGTTATAATGTATTGAATTTTATTCATTTGTTTATCTGCGCAATGATATTTTCTCACAACACAATGGTCTAAAAGTTGTTTTGTAATCTTCTGCCTGAAATAAAGTCCTTGAGGCCTTAATGCCGTGGCCTTGGTGTTGTTAGACTTCAGTCCCTAATATGGATCAAGCCCCTGCGCATGGATCCTGTGCCTCCTGTAACAGCTACAGCTCGACACCATCTCCTGTTAGACTCTCCTGTTGCCCACAATTTTCAAACTCCACACTCCTGGTGTGTAAAGCTCTCTGTTCCAAATCCAAGCTAGAGCCACACAAAACATGTTACCTTTCACTATCCATTTCCAAACCCTAACCCTCTACAGCTATTTATCAGTTTGTCTAATATAAGCTCTGATCATGTGGCGTCTCATCATCATTGCGGGAGAAAAGTGCCTTTTTGAGGCAGACTGTGTTAATTGTGACGTGCAGGAAAAATGCCACACATTGCTCTTTTTGTCGGATCATGCTGCTGTCAGTGTTAATTTGTTCAAGTCAACTTTTTGGATCAGGTCTAATTATCCTGAGGGCTGTTTGGACCACATCTGAATGTCCTTGGGCCTCTTTTGGACCAGGTCTTTTTTTTCTTTTACAATTTATTCAGGGGGAAAGCTGATAATATATTATCAATATATTTGGACAGTCACATTTTATCTTGACCGCTGTTTAAAGGCTAATGGTTCGGAAGAGATTATGTTTGTGAAAAATCAGCCATGGATAAGGTTAGGGGAAATTATTGGTTACAAACATTGATTGCAGGTTTGTGATGGGACACACAACCATAACAACACTGACTTCTGCACACTTATTTCTGCCTCACCAAATAATAGACACAATACTTCCTGCGTTGGTGTTAAATGGGTGACAGTTATGGAGGCTCTGACCGAGCAGGTGTCCTCATACACTGATATGAAGCTTCTGATTATATTTTGTGTGAGAACTTGAGACAAGGAAGGTAGAAAACAAAACAATGGGGGAGAATTATGGGAGACATCAAAAAGCAGCTGAGGAGGAAGAGAAAGAAACCAAACAGCATGACAGACAGGTACAACAAACACAACCAACTGAACTTCCTGAACAGTCACCTGACAAGTGTGAGGACAGTATCAAAGGAGAGAGGTTATAATTAAATTAAACTCTGGTTGCTTCTTTATTCAGGGATTGATGCTATCAATTTCCCTTTCAGTGCTTTGCTTTGGTAGAAATGACAAAAAACAAGACTTGGTCTAAACTTAGTACCTGCCTGGACCACTTATGGTGAAAACCTGATTTTATAACCATAACCATGACGTCGTCTGACAAAATCACTAAACACATCAGTTAAAGACGAAGACTGAGCTGAGATTTCAGCTGGATTTACTGTAAAATGATCAGTCCGAGAGAAAGTTAGCAGAGACAGACTGTCTGTCTTAAAGTGTCTCACACAGAGCACAGCCTCCATCTGGATCCACAACAGTTCAGAGGCAGGTCTTTCACTTCATTTCCTAACAGAGCTTTTACTGCCGTGCTGCAGGGAGCCAGAGCTCCACACTAACTTTTTCACTGGTTGAACTGGTGCTATCAACTTTCTCAGTTGGTTGCACCAGAACATGATATTCAATGTCAATTAGGATATTTGACAGTCTCCCATTATCAGTGACACATTGAGTGGCCTCACTTTGGTGGAGACCATGATAAATTGACGGATAGGGTCAGAGGTTATTTTGTTTTCTGACATCTCTCCTATAAACTGGACACATGTCACTGACATATTCAAACCGTTGTTTTTCATCAGTGTGATCAGGGAATTGAATTTTGTAAACAGGAGTTCTTCCTTCTCTATGTTATAGGCAGTGTTGAATTTGATGACCGTTTGTTTCCCCTCTATTGAGCCAACCGTTGAAGACACTTGGGAAGGGGCTCAGTCTCTGTCCCCACAGATGCACGAACCACCTCAACTGGCTCCATTTTGACATGAAGGAGCAGCGGCTCTGCTCCAAGCTCCTCAACCCATCTTCAAGGCTGGACCCAGACACCCTGCAGAGGAAACCCATTTCAGCCCCTTGTGTCTGCGACCTCATTCTTCTGGTCATTACCCAGGATTCCCTGTTTGTCCAATCAGGATTCTATCACACATATGCCTGTGAGCTGTAAACCAAGATCAAGCTTCAAATGTTTCTTCAGAAGTCCATTAGTGATGTTACAGAAACAGTCTCTAGTTGTCAGTGTTTCCAACAAAGTAGCGCTGTGTCACTAGATGTAAAGGCCTCAGTGTAACAGTCAGCAGGCTCCAAGAACAGCACTGTCACACGAGCTGAGCTACCTCAGTCATTTCTCAGGCTTAGTAACAGAGGCTCTCATCTCTCCACCAGATGCTGTCGAACAGGCAGCCAAACCAAATTCCCTTTTAACTTGACCCTTGTGGTTCTCATGTTTTGCTTACACAGTCCCCACTGAATAGTCCCAGTGTAAAACAAGCCAAAATACTGTAGAGCCCCACACATTAATAAATCTATATAAATCCATCTGGGTTCATATACCACACTAATATCATCAGCTGTAAAAGACTATAAAACAGACACAGCTGCATTCTCACACTGCTGCAGCTATGAAGTAGGCTTTGTTGGAAACACACACACACACACACACACACACACACACACACACACACACACACACATACACACACACACACACCACCCTCCACTTTGTCTTTTGTTTCTCTCTCCAATCAGCCTAAACGTCATTAAGCTCCATTCATACCATGTCAGTAATGTGTGGGTGTGTTTGTGTGCCCAGAGGTTGTGTCTATCATCAGCCTCAGGGGATCTTGTGTAGTATCATCTGTGTCCTTATTATTCAAACAACTTACATTATGCGACAGAAGCCTAATTAGCTCCCAGGTACATTTTATTCTAGGTCACTCTGTCCCCTCCATCTTTATTCTCTCCTCCTCACTAACAGCTGCATGTTTTCACCTGATGCCTGGAAACAGACATAATGATAATAAACACTCACACAATAAATACAGTACATACCATTCACTCTGCTCTACCTCCATGTGCACTTTTACAGACTCAAAGAGCAAAAGATAATTCTTGTCCTGCTTTTCATTCTACTGTCATCTGTTGATTAAATACCTGCACAGGAAACAGCTCCGGGTTGAATAGCTCTGAGATCAGATTTTAGTAATGTCTAAATCTCTGTTTGTGTCTGGTGAAGCAGAATCCTTAGCCGAAGCCCATCTTGGTCACACAGCTCAGGCACTTGTTATTGTTCATGAGTGGAAACATGATGAGAGAGGGTTCTGGTCATGGAAACTGTACAGTGGGAGCATGTTTGTGGACATGGAGTCTTTTCATTTTTACAGCAGCTTGGATGTTTACAAAAAAATGTACACTGTTTTGTGCTTTTTTTTAGTCATTTAATCCAAACTTCACAGTTTTTAAATGTGTATTGAACAGGTCAAGGTGTCAAATATTCATTCCTTGCATATGCTCCCAAAACACAGTCTGACCACTGCTGGTTAATGTGTTAATGAGGCTCATAAACATGGATGGAAATGACTTCACTCTCTTTACTGTAACCAAGTTGCTTTCTTGTATTCATGTTTTTACTCAAATATTTTTCTTGTAGACAGACTGTACCAAGACCGCAGTGGTGTGCAGAGCAGATAATCCAAGCAACACTTGAACATTACACATGCTGCAGTTTTAAGGCCAACTCCCTAACAAAATCAGATCGGTGCATCTATCTATCTATCTATTTACCTGTCTGTCTGTCTGTCCATCTGTCTGTGGATGTAGTTAAACAGTTTTGACTTACACCACCCGATTATTCTGTCTCTGATCCATTGCACTAATCCGGATGGACCCACCCGACTCAGCCTCCTACTCTGCAGAAAGGCCAGACATGTCTGACAGTGTGATCATCTGATCAAATCCTGTCTCATCAATGTAACTGTAACACTCCCAGGATTAAAACAACACACTACATATGTTGAGATGTTTCTTTCCTGTTATGTCATCACAGTGTGACCAGGTGTGAGGCAGACACACAGGGATTACCACAGACCAAACAAATACCTGTGTGTCAGGTGAGGGAATTTTGAATCAATCACATTTCATATCAGACAGGAGGTGGGTGGGTGGGCGGGGCACCGGGGGGGCAGCAGGAGGACTCCATGAAGATCATCCCAGGTGAGTCATCACTGCAAACACAGAGAAACATCAGCAACAGCAGGTTCCTAAACTACAATTTTAATATTCTGATGCATTGTCATCACACTGACTTAAAAGTAACTTCAATAAATACTATTATATTCTTAACCATGTTTTTGATGAATGGGAGTAAGTATCACTACCTACAACCTCCTGGACTCTGGATGACATCCAGGCCAGAAAGATGGAGGAGCAGCCAGATGTGACCTGATGTGGTTTGACTCGAGTTTATTGTTATCTTCTAATGATAAATAAAGGTGAAATACAGTCATTGTCACTATTATAAAGGGTATGTACAATATGTCTGATGTGGCATTACATAGTTGTATAAACTGTAGCAGTGTCATCACTTAGTGGTAAGTGATAATGATCTTGTGAAATGTTGTCTAACAGTGTAGTAGGATCTCCTGTGTGGTTCCTCATTAGAGTGTGATTTGGTGTAATAGTGTCTCAGTATCATTCATAATGGATTTAATACAGAATCATATGCAGTTTCCATTTAGTTGTATGGAGTCTAATTATAATCTGTTTATGTTTGTTTAATAAAGAGCATATCATTTCTGCTTTTATCTAATCTTAGAAATACAAAATACAGAGCACAACACTGTTAATGTCCCCTAGGAGACACTGTGTGAACATGGCTGGCTTGTCACCATGCTTTCACGTTCAGCTGTTCAGAACAACTGTAAACACTTTTGATTTCTGATGTATTAACTACAACCTTGTTTCCAAAAAAGTTGGGACACTGTGTTAAATGTGAATAGAAACAGAATGTGATGATGTGCAAATCATGGAAACACATATTGAACTGGAAATAGATCAAAGATAACATATCAAATTTTATTGTTTTATGAAAAATACATGCTCAGTTTGAATTTTATGGTAGCAACACATGTGAGCCATAGTGTAAGGTGTTTAAGTTGTCATTAAGCTATATAAATGTCTATTCACCATTCACATGCCAGAGAGCACTAAGGTTCCTGTACACGCTCTCACATCATCTCTTTTCCTCTGTTTCCTCCCTTCTGTCCTTTGTCCTTCCTCTGCCCTTCACATGCATCCTCCCCTGGTCTCACTCTGTCTTTCAGCAGTGTATAAAAATGATATTAAGCCAAACCAGGAACCAGGGTGAGAGGAAAAAGCAGCTCTGACTGAAACCATAATTTGGTGAAAGTAGGGAATGTGCGGAGGGCCTGGATCCTGGGAACCATGGGAAAGACTGGATCAGCCAACCTAGCCGTCAGTCAGGGAGAACAGCAGAGGTCCTGAGAATATTCACTTATACAAGCTGAAACCACAGGGATGCCACAGCGTGGAAAATCTCCCAGCTCTGGCAAAGCAGTGTTACTGGTTACACCAGGCACTTTGGAGGAAAAGACATGTGTCTGCTCCATATCTGTAGATTAGAAGTGTTACCTCAGATGCTGCAGACAGACTCATGAATGTTCAGGTTCCCTTTTGACTTTGGCTTTAAATCTGATCATAATCTGATTCCAACCAAGCGGCAACCTCCAGGTTACAGCCTGGTACAAAAACTGTTCCCCCTATAGAGCTAATTTCCTCCTTTGTGACAACTGTATGGGCTGAATTTTATAGAACTCACCTGTTTACATTTTAATAAGGACTAAAGTGATGTATAATCGAAGCCCCTATGGTGGCTGATACCAGACCTTGGTTGTCATGGTTACTATAATAACAGTCATGGCTTGGTTAGGTTTAGGTAAAGATGGTGGTTTGGGTTAAAATAAGTATTTCCTCAACATTAGACAATCTTTGTTGCCATGGTTATAATAATAACAACAAACAGTCATGGACAATAGAAACAACATAAACTGCTACTTTCACATGGGAATCGAACACCGCTCTCCTGGGTCATATTCATCCATCCACCCCAACCTCCTCCTGACGTGGACTTTGTCGCTCTATAAACTACGTCACCGCACTTTTCCCTTTGCACCTGTCATGTTTACTACATCAGCTAGATGTCACCTAGCAACAAAACCTAACTATGGGTCATAATAACCTGCTGACAGACGACTTGTGGGCTCGTTTGTTACAGGACAGTCTTTACTAAACGTGTAAGCATTTACTCACTACTTATTTTGCGTGTGTTTGGACTGTTGGATGAGACTTGAGGAAACCCACCAGGGGAGAACAAGTACACTCCACACAGAAAGGCCCTTTGGCTGCTGGATTCTCACCGTGAGGTGACAGCACTGACTGAAGCCACTCACTGTGAACATACTCAATAACAACCTGTTTTCTAAACAAGTTACAGTTTAATGTAAAGCAAAGAAGCTCAGTTTGCGTCAGTCCTCTGTTTCTCTGGTTTCTCAGCTCTAAATCCAACCTGCTGGATCTTTATATGTGTCAGTGAAAAGGCTCGTGGAGACTAGTTCCTGTCATTTGTTAACCACGGTTATACTGGTGTTTCAAAGTCAACATGGTCAGTATACAGGTTGTACCTTTCCATTCAAGCCAGTGATGCAGAGCATATCCTACATATATCAACCTGTCTTTAATCATGTTTATCAATCTGTTACTGTTTATTGTCCATTTCTTAGCTGGAGTTCAGCTTCAGATGTAACTGTATTTCACTCAAGTGATACACATGTACAGCAGATTTCATGGGCATTGATTGAACCATATTTGTGTGTGTATGTTTGTGTGTGTGTGTGTGTGTGTGTGTGTGTGTGTGTGTGTGTGTGTGTGTGTGTGTGTGTGTGTGTGTGTGTTTGTGTGTGTTGAGTCATGCCTAACACCAGACAGCAAGAGTGGGTTGGTAGTTGGCAATAATGCCAATCGCAGACATACACACAGAGGGAACTCCAAGCCAGACACACAAATATCCTGTAATAGGAGTGTAAGCTTCTCCACACCACAGAGAGTGGGCAGTGTTTAGACCTGTGGCACCCGAGAACATTCCTCAACCATGACACTGTGGCACGCGTCTGGGTCAGACCTGCACTGCACTTGATGTGATCACTGAAACATTCATCTGTTGCATGTGAGCAGTAGCACAGATGAGTGGATATTGTAAACTTCACAGTGTATTGGCCACTGTTCACAGTGTGAGTCCACAGCACAATCAGTGAGGCTCAGAGCTACACAGCTGGTCAGAGATTCATTTCACTTTTATGACATTTCATTTCAAAATAAAGGCGACTCAAAGCAGGAGGTGGACATGCATCAGGGGATAAAAAGGTGATAACAACGTGAACTCAGGTGAGGCTCTTCCTTACCTGTATGAATTTAGAGATTAACCAATTGGCTTGTCTGACACACAGGTTTGCGTGACTTGCTGCTGAGACGTGGGAAGTGTGTTACCAAAAACACTCTTCTCTGCATAGACTTGCAGAAATGTTTATGTCTGTCTATGCTGATGCATAATTCGAGCCCGAAGTTTCTTCATAAGAAAAATGACTGTATCACTGTTTGTCCAGGTTTGGAGATATCTGTCTGCAACAGTTTCGCCTTCTCCTGAAAACATGCAGGTGAATTAAATGTAGTTTGTATTGGTCATAACAACACAAGTGAGGGGGAAGAGCTACTGAATAGTAGCAAGACATTTAACTACTAAATGGACCTTGTTTGTTTATTTCCCAGAGGAGGAATGGTCTCAATTAAAACAGGTATTTATGGATCATTCTTAGAATAGTGTTTACTCTGGCAGCTGTTAACACATAACAGACCAGTCCCATTACCTTTAAAGACACTGATCAGTTTCTGTCTTTTTGACATCAGACTGCAGAATAACTAATGTATTATATATCTCCTGGGAATAGTCTTAAAAACTGTGTGTGAGCTGCATTTGAAAGCATCCTGATCTGCAGCTAACCCCAGGAGCTGGTGGCTGTTGCTTTTCAATAAGGAGCTGCTAACATGAAATACGACACATCCGAGCGCAGCACACTTTATGAATGATCAGGGACACGTTACCTTGGTTCCCAAATGATTTGCCTTATACAGATCCACTCCTTGACCGTTCTTTACATTCTGGTAGAATT